>NW_006399820.1:4206419-4259775 GCF_000299155.1 Elephantulus edwardii | reverse complement strand
TCCATAATAGTCTATGTGTTTCCTACTGCCAAAGGGGCCCTTTAGAGTAGTGAGAGAAGACCTTCACCCTGAAGCCCACAGCGTCCCTTTTCAGCAGAAAGTAGCTAAGAGAATACGCCATCCCCTTTTCCTTATGAATCAGGGTGAAGTCTCTCTCAGGGAGGAGTGATAGGGAATGTTCATGTACATTGTTCATGTTCATATCCGTACATGTTCATATCCTTGAAGATGTATCATGGAAGTGTGGCGGCCTAGAAGATACAAGTGATAGGGAATGGCACGGGACACACTGACAAAGGAGATTAATCAGAACTGGCTTTGACAAGCACTGTGGCAATTGGACAATTAAAACAGACATGGGGGGGAAGAAGAACGAACTGGGGAGGAGGGTGGAGAAAACTGTGCAACAATGAATGAATGAATGAAAACCCAAAATCTCTGTAAATGTTCATTAAAACTAATAAAATTTAATAGTAATAAAAAAAGAGGGGAAGACCCTCTATGAGGTGACTGGGGTAATCGGGATGAGTGTGTCAGAGGCAGTGCGATTGGCACAGGCTAGAGCAAGTTTTAGGGCTATTGTACATAGGGTTGCTATGAGTCACAAGTGACTCAATGGCACACAACAACAACAAAAACACTGGAGAAGAGCACTGACCATCCCGTGGATGGCCAAGAGAATGAACAGATGATGTCTAGAAAAAGAGTGGAGCTAGACGGCTTTTAGGAGACAAGACTTATGAGGCTTCACCTCACATACTTTGGACATGTTGCTTAGGAGAGCCTATTCCTTGGAGAAGAACATGATGTCGGGAAGGGTAGAGGGTCAGTGAAGGAGAGGAAGACTCATAACTAGGTGGATTGATATGGTGACTCCTATAATGGACTCTCTTGTGTATCAGGAAGTGTGAAGATGGTACAAGATAAACAGGATTCTGATTTTTTGTTCATAGGGTCACTATGAGTTGTGCTCGACTCAACAGCACCTAACAACAACAACAGTAATTTAAACTGGTATGAAATGAAATTATTTACTTGATTATAAATACCTTTTGTATTGTAAATATTCTGTTGTAAGGATGTACTACAGTTTCTTTAACCATTCACACGTTGAAGAATCATGTAGTTTCTCCAATTCTGAGTAATAGCAGTAATAGCAGAATAAAGCAGAAAGTTTTTGTGTGGACATAAATTTCATTCACTACTCTAGCTCTTTTACTTTTAAATATAAATTAGTATCTTTTTGTTGATATCTATGTAATAGTTTTCTAGGATTTTATTTGGAATTGCATGAATCTATGAATACAGTTAAAAATAAATTACATCTTCTGCAAAACAAAACAATTATATCATATAACCCCAGTAAGATTAGCAAAATTTAACAGAACAGCAAATAATAAATGTTGGCGATGTTGCAGAGAAACTGGAACCCTTGATTACTGTTGATGAGAATGCAAAATGGTACAACCACTATGGAAGGCTGTATAGCACTTTCTCAAAAAGTTGCAAATAGAAATACTATTTAACCCAGCAATTCCACTACTGGGAATATAACCTAAAGAAACCAGAACTGTCACCCAAGTAGATATATGCACACCCATGTTTATTACAACTCTGTTCACAATAGCAAAGCATTGGAAACAACCCAATTGCCCATGAACAAATGAATGGGCAGAGAAGCTGTGGTATATCCACACAATGGAATACTATGCTGCATTGATAAACAAGGAACTCAAGAAATAGTATACATAATGGGAGACGCTGGAGGACATTATGCTGAGTGAAATATCTCAGTGGAAAAGGGACTGTATTGCATAATGGCACTGTTATAAAATTGGACTGACATCGGGGTAGGGGAAGATCTAAGAAAAGAGGGATAAATAATGTATGTTACATTGAAACAGATAAAGGAGAAAACTGTTTGAAAGATATATGTGATTAGGTATTATTTTCATGACAAGAGTCCAGAATGAGAGCTGCATGTGGGAGTGGACCGGGGGCGGGATTGTATAATAAAGAATTTTTTTTTTTTTTTACTTTTCAAAGAGGAAAAACAACTCGGGGGAGGGGTGGTTAGAGAGGAAAATGCACAACAATGAATGAATGGAAATTAAAGAAATTTAGCTTTATATGTAAGTATTTAATTTGAAAGTGTGTACTATTACATAGGGGAACTCTTGTGGCACAGGCCGTAGGGAAATATGCTGCTAACCTAATAGCCAAACCTCTCTGGTGGCTCAAATATACCAGCAGTTCTGCAACAGAAAGGTAAGTAATCTTCTGTGTGTTTTATGGCCTCAAAAATCCTAATGGAGGGTCAACCAGAAATCAGTTGCAACTGAAAGAAAATGAGAGAAAAAGAGAGGTGAGTCAATAGTGATGACTCCATTTTATTTCTGATATAAGTAATTTGCATCTTTCTTACTTTTTATTGTGTTGATTATCTTTGCTACAGCTTTTGTTTTATATCTCGTTGTTTACCTGCTTTCTGTCTCTTTTTCTCTTTTCCTTGTGAACCTTAAAATTGGATCCAACTGGCACAGGATATTATCCTTCATTCTCCAGCGGAGCATCTGGTGGATTTGAACTACACACCTTCAGGATTGTAGTGCAGCTTCCTGTCCCTAGTTCATGAGAGCTCCCTATTGTTTACTTGCTTTCGATTTCATATGTTTTTATTCTAATTTTATTATGTGATTGCCTTACTATTAAATTGTTTTCAATTTCATACGTTTTTGTTCTAATTTTATTATTTTGTTTGTTTTCTGATTGCTTTCGTATAAAATTATTTTTTGTTTCTCTGGATTCTTATGGTGAAATTATACATTATTGAATTTAGATGTTTATGCTTGTGTAATATATGCACTTAATGCCATATGCTTTTCTCTAAGCACTGCTTTTCTTGCAAAATATGAATTTTGATAAGATACAATTTTGTCTTATTTTCAGTCAAAACATTATTTTAATACCTATTAATACTTTGGCTCATGAATTTTAAAATATACTATTTAATTGCCAAGTATTTATAGTCCAGAATATAGCTTAATTTGGATGTTTCATGTGAGTTGGGAAGAATGTCTATTCTGCTGTGATTGAATGAAGTGTTCTTAAGTGTCAATTATGTCAAGTTGATTGATAATGTTGTTTGGGCCATCTGTATTCTTACTGATTTTCTGCCTACTTTATTTATCAATATCTCACAGAAGGTGTTGAAGTCTTAAACTATAATAGTGTATTTGTCTATTTCTCTTTTCATTTACATCAAGTTTCCCCTCACATATTTTGACACTGCACTATTAAGTGCATGCATATTTAGGATTACTATACCTTCCTGGAGAATTGACTCCTTTATTACTATGCAATGTACTTTTTTAACCACAGGTAATAATCCTTGTTCTGAAGTGTCCTTTTCCAAAATTTAACACATTATACAGCTATTATTCTTTGAAAATGTATTTAATTTATTTTTATATTGGCATGGTGAGTCTTTCTCCATCTTTCCAAGTTCCCCTTTTATATGGTAAAATATACATAACAAAATATATCACTTTAATAATTTTAGAGAGTGCAATTCAGTGATACTAAGTACATTGTTATACAATCATTATCATTATATAATCCCAACATTTTTTTCATAATCCAAATGAAAACTCCTTAAGCAATCACATTCTACTTTGATCTCAAAAATCACAAACTTACAGTCATGGAGTCAGAACCCAGTCATAGATGACCCTCCACTGGGTTTCCAAGGCTGTAAATCACATGGGAAGAGATTGCTCATTTCTTGAAGTTAAGCTGCTAGTGGATTCAAACGCCAAAAGTATGGCCTTTGAGTTAGCAGCACAACTCTCGAATAGCTGGCCACAAGAATTCCTCTCATCTCCATATCATGCCAAGAAACCAGAAATTTGTTTTATATCTTTTCTTTGTACTAAGTATTCATATAAATGTTAGAATACAATATGATTTATTTCATTTATCATAGTGTGTTTTCATGGTTCATCTATGCTAAGCATGTATTAATACTTCTTTATTTTTGTGTGTAAATAATAATCCTCTGAAAGACATATCACATTTTGTTTATACATTCCTATTTTGATGGACATTTGCATGGTATCACTTTTATGTTATTCTGAGTTCTGCTGCTATTAATCTTCTTGTAAAGGTTTTTGGGGCATTTTTGCAGATATTTGTTTTCAATACTTTGGGGTATATTTTCAGGAGTGTAAATGTAGATGTTCTAATGGTAAGAAGTTGAATTTAAGAGGCATGGTTCAAATCCACCGTATACTCTGAGGAAGAAAACTGGGTAATGTCCTCGAGTATGATTTGAAGCCTCTGAAAGCCTATTGGAGGGTCACTTATTAGTTAATTCTTATTTGATGGCATACAACAACACATTAACTCAATGTTTAATTTACTAAGGACTCATTAAACTGTTTTCCATAGAAAAATTTTCAATTTGTTTTCAACCTTATTTCTTTTTATTTTCTTCCTTTCTTGTCCTTTACATTATGGTTATACTAGTGTACATGAAATCACATATTTTTTAGGCTTATTTGCTTTTTATCCAATTATCAGTTATGCTGAGTGTCTTTTAATTTCCACTCCTTCACTTTTAATCTGTGTAAAGTAACATGTTGCAAGGCAGGGTCAGTCCTTGGAGAGGGATGTCATGCTTGGGAGGGTGATGGAACAGTGCAGGAGAGGAAGACCTTCGATGAGAAGGATTGATTCAGTCACTGGGGAAATGGGGATAGGCATGTCAGAGACAGTAAAATTGGCAAGAGATAGAGTATGGTTAAGGGCTGTTGTACATAGGGTCACTATGAGTCACAAGCAACTCAACAGTACATAATAACAACAACAACAAGATAATCTGTCTAAGGTTTACTTTTGGAAGCAGTAGTGGCATCCTCTTCCTAAACAACATACCAACAACAAAGTATACTTGAGTAGTCCTGGTGGTGCAATTGTTAAAGTGTTCAGCTGCTAATCAAAATGTCTTCCACCCAACATAAGGAAGAAAGATATGAAAGTCAGCTTCCAAGAATATTCAGTCTTCAGGACCAAATTCTATGAACCTTGATAAATGCTGATAGTTGTGAAAAGGCTTTAGGCCTTTTGTTCATAGGGTCACTATGAGTCAGGCTCAAGTCGAAGGCAATCAACAACAACAAGGATTACTTCACTTTCTCCATACTTGTTCAATCTCTATGCTGAGAAAATCATTCAAGAAGTTGAACTTTATGAGAAAGATTGTAGCATCAGGGTCAAAGGAAGACTCATCAACAACTTGTGTTTATACAGATTACATATGTCTGCTTGGTGAAGGTGAGGCAGACTTGAAACTCTTGCTGCAGAAGATCAATTAATACAGCCTTCAATGTGGATTACATTTCAAAATAAAAACAAACAAACAAAAATACACACCACTGGGTCAATATTGACTATCATGAGAGATGGAGAAAAGATTGAAATTGTTGGTGATATTATCTTACTTGAGCCCATAATCAACAACAATCTTGATACCAGTAGTCAAGAAGCAAAAGCTGTGTTATGTTAGGAAAGTCTGCAGTTAGGGACCTCTCCAAAGTACTGAAGAGCAAGGATGCTAATTTTTTTTAAGGCTGCTCATTTAAAGATTAAGATATGCTTGACCCAAGTAATCGTCTTTTCAACTGCTCATTATGCATCTGAGAGTTGGTGAATAAAGATGACAAAAGAATTGATGCCTTTATATTGTGGTGTTGGAGAAGAGTACTAAATTTCCCAGAGACTGTGAAGAGAACAAACAAATATATCTTGGAGAGAAGAATATTTCATCTCACATGCTTTGGGCATATTGATAGGTCAGGTCAGTCTATGGAAAAGAACATCATACTCAGAAAAGTAGAGGGTCAGTGAAGGAGAGGAAGACACTCCACAAGATGGATTGACACAGTGACTGCAACAATGGGTTCATATGTGGCAGAAATTATGACAATAACACATAATAGGGCAGGGTTGAGATTTGTCTTTCATAGGGTCTTTATGAGTCGTAGTAAATTTGATGGCACAATACCAACAACAAAGTATACTTGAGTAGTCCTGGTGGTGCAATTGTTAAAGTGTTCAGCTGCTAATCAAAAAGTCTTCCACCCAACATAAGGAAGAAAGATATGAAAGTCAGCTTCCAAGGATATTCACAGTCTTCAGGACCATATCAAGAAGTTTTTTCCTCTTTTCTGTACAATCACTGTTGGAATAGACTTTGTTGCAGACTGATGATAAAGTATATTAATAATTAATAATGAGACAAAACACCAAGAATGTATAAGTAAACAGAGCATAAAAATAGGGGGCCAGAAGTTCCAATGACTGAAGTACCACAAGCCACACCTCTTGTGTATTTATTGAAAATCAGAAGAAGCAAATCATAAAGAGAATTCTCTTGTGAATGAAGCCAAGTTTTTCTCTATTGCCAACCTGATGCTTAGCTCAGGAAGGAAGTACTTCGCACATATTAATTCTCCCTCTGCAGGGGGACCCTAGCTGCCCCTTGTCTGCAGGAAGCAGCTCATTTCCTTTGATCTGTCAAAAGAGAAATTCCAACTTACAATTTAGTGATTCCTTCAATTCCTGAGTAAGCATATGGTTTATCATATAATATATGGTAACAAATTTGGCTTCCCACAGACTTCATGAGAATGAGTTTTAATTTTAGGTTATCTATAACGTGATTTTTCCTTCTTTGTAAACATCATAGTCTTGTTTTTTAACTCTGTGACAATCTCTTTTAATTGATGTATTTAGATTCTTCACATTTATCATGACAATTTGCATAACAAATAAAAGATTAAAACTAAAAACATCACTTTTAGTTTTTTTCTTTTTTATTAGTTTTGTGTATCATCAAGCTTGAACCCTCTCATAACTGACTGAACAGTCAGATTAAAGTTTACCATTATCTTCACAGATTTTTCTCATTTAGTTGCTTATTATACGGATAATTTTTAAGTCTCTGCTCACATTAATAATTACTCTTAAAGATTTTTCTGTTAATTTCAATATCTGGATTAATCTTGACTATTTTCTTTCGTTCTTAGTGAATCACATTTTGCTGCTTAGACATATATTGTTGTTCTATATTGAAGAATCAGAACCAACCTGATTCTCTGATCCTCTGGTGGGTTTTCAGAGGCAGTTAATCACAAAACAGAACTGCCTGTCCTTCTCCTGCAGAGTGGCTGGTGACCTCAAACTGCATGCGTTTGGTATTATAGCACAGTTTCTTGTCACTAGGCTATAAGAGTCCAGAGTTCCCTGCTTAGACTCACGTCTAGCAAAATTTCTTGTATTTGGGATATTGTGGATGATAGTAACTCTTGATTGTTCATATTGCTTTCAAAGAGTTTATTCTGGCAAAGTTAAATTACCTATATATAACTTTATGATTTTGTAAAATTTTATTTCATGCTTTGTTAGGATGTGTCTGTTAAGTTTTGACCTTAGTTCTTTAGCATAACACACATTTTACATACAGGTGAAATAATAAATAGAATGTTATATATACATGAAACAATAAATAAAAAATGAGTTTACATATTATTATATTACAGTTATATGTGGCAAAAGAATGTCACATAAAATTAATAATAGAAAAATGCTGCAGATTCCTTTGAATGCATGTATAAAATTATCTATTTCTATGTTTTCTTTGATGTATTCTTTCTCCTTAGAAGTCCATTTTACAAATGAGAAAACCAAATATTTTTCATGTTGAGCAATTACCAGAAAAACTAAAGTAAAAAATAATACACCAAGAATTTGACAATAACCATAGTTTGTTTTTTGTTTTTTTTAATAGTTTCTAGCCAAATCATATTATAAGAGTTCATTAATAATCTACTGGGCAAAAAATAAGGATGACAGAAGAAGAATTGTTGCCTTTATAATGTGTGTGATGTTGGAGAAGAGCCCTGAAAAGGGAAAGGTCCACTGTGAGAAACAGTGTGTATGAGCTTTATGAACATTGTATGCAAGCCAATACAAAATAAGATTTGAAACAAAACAAGCCTGCTTATAGGTTGCAGCTGCTTCAAATAAGAGGCTTTGGCCTCTGAAGGGCTGTCTATTAAAAAGGCCAGACCTCTGGGTCCAAGACGCTCCAAATAAGAGGCCCCAATCACCAAAGAGCTGTTGATTTTAAAAAGCCAAACTTCTAGGTCTCAACTGCTTCAAATAATAGGGCCCAGCTTCTAAAAGACCATTGATCACAAAGGTCGGACATACAGGGCAAAGTCCAAATAAGAAAGTATAGCTTCCAAAAGGCTATTGATTAAAAAGGAAGAAGTTAAAGGTACCTGGTAATTATACTTACTCATGGTGACCGCTTTACTCATGGTGTACACCTGAGTTCACTTTACGAGTGTAAGGGAAGACATGCAGCAATAAAGAGAAGGGCTGATTTTAGACCTGTTAATGTGGTTTATACAAATATATGGGGAAAAAAATGAAAACAGAGTTGTTGGCCAGAGGAACAGTGAGGATTCTTGACTTAGCCCCAATAAGGGCTTAAAACTAATAGTGGGGATATCAGCTGTCTGAAATGCAGGAATATATCTGGCCTCCTGAGTTTATAGCTGTTGGGCCTAGTCATATAGCTGTTGGGCCTAGTCATGGACAGCTAAGGATGAACTGGCTAGAATTCAATTAACCAGATTAAGAAAAGATGTTTGATACTTTGAGTTGCTGTAGATTGCTGCAATCTGATGATTCACCTTATACTGGATTTTGCTAAAGCTACAAACATTGAAAGTTTCAATTAAAAAAAAAGTCTTCAAAGTAACTTGCTTGTTTCCTCAGAGAATTGTTTAATATGGATGGGCTACGTAGAAATTGGCTATCCAAAATGGAAAAGATTGATGTATAAGACATGAATGTCTGGTTTACATTTTTTTTTATATGAACGTAGTTTTAGTAAGTTGTTTTTAAGGGGCAAGTTAATCCTTTACATATGAAGGTCAATGGCTAGAAAAACAAAAGAGTGGCCTTTGGTGTCATAGATTCATCATTTAGAGTGGCTTCCTTAGCCATTGAATTTGACTTTCACCACATGAGTGGGAAACAGACCGAAATAGGGTTATGTACAAAGCAATCAATATGGGATTAATAAACTTTTCCCATACCACTAAATCAAATTTAGTGCATTCACTAGCAAAGGATAGCAGAAAGATGGGAAATCTCCTGTGTGATTGATTACTGCTTCTGAAAACCTGCTGAAGGGTCAGGTATTGATCAGTTCTGACTAGATGGTACACAACAACAGCAATAACTGTGATAATCTCACTAGCATAAAGGAAGAAGAAGGGACCAGAAATTCTTGTATCCGTTAGACTGGGATATACACAACAACAGTAGCCTCAGCAGAAAACCAGAGACAAGCATGAGACAGAGATGACTTGAGATTGCTGTCCCACAGAATCAGAGCCTAAGACCTTTACCTAGTTTGCTGAACAAAGACTGAAGACAGACATAATTGGGAGGACTAAGGGAACTTTGTAACACTGACCTAAAATATAAGACTGAAGGTCAAGGTTTTGAGCAGCTTGAGAAGCTGCCTTAAATGAAGTTAGAATTGACTTAATTTTGCCAACTTTGAGTTACATATGGAGAGATAGATAGATGGATAGATAGATAGATAGATAGATAGATAGATAGATAGATATACAATAGTAACACAATGGTTAGCATTTGACTGGTAATCAAAACATTGATGATTAAAGTATACCAACAGATGCTGATTTTCTCCTGTAAAGATTATAGCTTATGAAACAGAAGATTATGAGATTCATTCTGTAATATAGTGTCACTATGAGTTAAAATCAACAGTATACAGTAGGTTATACATATGTAACATTCACCAGTCTTCAGAAATCAGTTCTCAAATTCCACAGGTATAATTGCTGTTGCGGATGTTAGAAAAATATATATCTGAAATAATATAATTTTTCCTTAAATATTACTGCTCTCATGACGCCATGCTAATTTCAATAACTCTTATAAAGTGTCTTAACTTTCTAACAAAAAATGTAACTTTGAATGATGACTTACTAATTACTTAGAAGACAAGAAGAAAATCTGCTATGATTTATGAATAATGTAATATACTTTGTTATATTGTATGTAGGTTCTCCATGAATTGGAAATTACTTCATGACATCTAACAATAACAACATATACCAGTTATTATAATAAAAATATATTCACCTTTTAACTGTGAAGAGACAACAGTTTGAACTCTCTAAAATAAGGCTATACTTACTTAATGGCAATGTCTTTTCATATACAATAAGAGGAGACTTAAACTAACCTATTTTGCAAAGAGAGATGGAGAAAGTGTGCACCCTGCTTCCTCTTGCCTCTCTGTACTAACTCTTGTTTCAGCCTTAAGAACTTATCTTACAAAATGTGTGAAGTATTTGAGAAAGCATGTGAAACATCAAAGAGCACATCAATAAAATAATACAGCAGCAAGGAGAAAGGCTGTGAATGCCTTTGAGGCTTGCATATTTACTTAATATTTCATCTGCTACCAACTAAAGACAATGTTCTAAATCTAAAAAAAATTAATTTTAAACAAGACTTAGAAAAAAAATACTGACACCACCACCCACATGAATATAAAGCGAAAACATTCCGATATTATCAAATATATAGTTTCTTGATATATTGTTAAAACTCACTTCAATGATCTAATAAATATTTCTCTTTCTAGAGAACATTATTTTAATGCTTTAAGGAAAAACTTCCATCTCAGAGGAAAACTCGTGAATCGCTCAAAAATAGCAATGTTGCAAAAGGAGACAGAAAAGTTGAATTCCTGATTTCAAGGTCAGATTTTGGTTTCAAAACCAAAATCAATTTGGTTTTATGGTGCTTTGATACTGTATTTAATACAGGGAGTCTTCATTGAATACTAAATAAACCTTGAAAATAACAGTAAATTTCAAAGGAAACTCTGAATGGTACAAAAGATTAACATGTTCAGTTGGTAACCAAAATATTATTGGTTTGGTTATACCCAAAGATACCTAGAAAGAAAGATCAGGAGGGTTGCCTTTATTAATAATGCATGAGAATGATTGTAGAAAACGTAAAGTAAATGAAGAATGGTGAGAAACACAATGTACTTTGAACTTTGAAAGCAAGCCAGTTTAAAAAGCTCAAACAAAACAAAACATAACACAACCAACAGAAAAAAAATCAGCCATTGGAAACACTATGATCCATTATTCTTCTATAATATGCATAAGGTCAGAATCTACTCCACAGTAATTGGCACTTATTAGGAACAAATACAGTAAAGCAATAAAATAGTTTAAAACACACAAAAGCAGTGAGAGAGGTCACAGCGCTGACAAGTGATGTTCACCGGTATTTGAAGAGATGGAAAGCACATAGATGAGAGGTGACTGATTTAATTATAATAGAGAAACCTGAATCCTATGTGACCATAGAGATGTTGGTGATTTATGTCAAGAAATCCAGGAAATACCCTATTCAGGAATTAATAGCCCCACCTCAACTTAAATCATGGACATTAATTTGAATCTGACTCAGAGCTGACCTGCCAGTGGGTTTTCGGAAGTTGTAAATCACAGCGGATGTGATTATCCATTTTTATCCCATCGAGCTGCTGATGGATTCAAACCACCCAAGAAGTGCAGCCTTTAGATTAGTTGTGTGACTCCTTACAGAGTATGCCACCAGAGCTCCCTTTAATACACCAATCATCTTATATGGAGTCATGAAAGAGGGATCAATTGAGAATTTGACAGGAGAATATTATTCCCTGAGATGATCCCTTGCCCACGGTAATCAGTTTTGCCTGCATTGTCAGCAGATGTTGTTGTTGTTGTTGTTATGTGCCGTCGAGTCGTTTTCGACTCATAGCGACCCTATGCACAACAGCCCTAAACCCTGCTCTATACTGCGCCAACCGCACTGCCTCCGACACACCCAACCCGATTACCCCAGTCACCGAATCAATCCATCTCATAGAGGGTCTTCCCCTCCTGCGCTGTCCCTCCACCCTCCCAAGCATGATGTCCCTCTCCAAGGACCCGTCCCTCCTGGCAACATGTCCAAAATATGTCAGACGAAGCCCCAGAATCCTTGCCTCCAAGGAGCAGCCTGGTTTAATCCTCTCCAACATGAATCTGTTTGTTTTCCTGGCAGTCCATGGTACATTCAATATTCTTCTCCAGCACCACAGCTGAAAAGCATCCACTCTCCTGTACTCCCTAGTCATTGTCCAACTCTCTGATGCATAACAAGCGATTGCAAATACCATGGCCTGTATCAGGCGCACCTTAGTCTCCAGAGAGACACCGTTGTTCCTGAGTACTTTAGAGAGGTCCCTAACAGCAGACTTTCCCATTGCGATACGCTTTTTGATTTCCTGACTGCTGGTGCCAAGATGTTGTTACTAGTTGCAATGTAGTTGATTTTGACTCATAAAGGCAGAGTTGTTGTTACTGTGTACTTTTGAGTAGGAAATGGCCTACAGTTGACCCTGCAGCAGGTTTTCAGAGGAAGTGAATTGCATAGGAGGAGACTGCTCATATTTCTCCCATGAAACAGCTGGTGGATTTGAACTGCATACCATTACATTGGTAGTTCAATTCCTTACTACTATGCCAACACAGCTAGAATTTTTCTATAAGATTTTTAAAACAAATATTTGACTAACTGATGTTAAATAGGAAACATGCCTAACTATTTTTATTTAATGTATAAATTCTACTTAAACAGAGATTTAGGAACTGAATACATTTGTAATCTTGGGATTACCTATAATTCCCTCCCATCTAAACGGGTAATAATAATTTTAGCTATGAAGAGATAATGATCCAAATTTATGTTGTATTATATGGCAAGTAATAAGAATAATAATAAAAGACTGCAGATGTATCTAAATTAATCATAAGAACCCTTTAAAGTTAGTACAAAAGGAAGTGACAGAAGTTATAAGTTTGAGTATTGAATACATCATTACTGGCATTGAAGTGAAGATGGTAGAATTCAGGGCACACAGTCCTATGACTGCTTTGAACTGATTTTTTCAAAATCATGAATAAACTTGGAAGAAGATTTTCCCCCAGGGTCTTCAAATAAAAGCTCAGCCTAGCAAACACCTTGATTTGGGTCTTGTGAGCTTCTAAGCAAACAGCCAAATCTATTCAAATTTCTCCAAGCTAGTAAATAAATGTAGATTTCTGCTGTTTCAAAGAATATATTCCAAGCCTCGATCTTCGTGGAATACTATAAAATATGATGCTCTGTTCCAGCATTATTTCCCCTAGGGAATGTAGGATGTTTTATATGTACTCATAAGCAACCACAGTTTACTCCAGAGAACGTGAGATGAGAAGAGAGGACATTTCCAATTCTTTTGTTTTTAGGAGAGCATTCTGCTGAGTCTAAAGTGAAAAGTAAACTGCATAGTTTTGTTCTGTGGCCAATATTCTTTAAAAAAAATGAAAGAAATTATTCTAGCAGACCTGCAGCCTTTTTTAATTTTTTTTTTCCTCAGAAGAAAAGGAATGAGTCATGGACCAAATATCAGGTTTTGCATGCTACTTTTTGCTTGTCACATTCTTAAAATCAATCCTTTCTTAAGTACAGAACAGTACATACTGCCATTTAAGCTTTGTTGCTCTTTCAACACAGTGGGTTGCTGGTGGATGTGACTTTTCAGGACAGTGCACATAACTATTGGCTGACAAATGGCCAAAGGATAGAATAGAGATAAAAACAGAATAACAGAGGAATGAATGTTTTAAATTAATATATTTTGAGGTAAATATTACTATTCTTTTGGAGTTTTAGTAAGTTTCATTGCTGAACCTTATAAAATTTCACATTTTTATGGAAATAATAGCATGCTTCTTAGGAGTAGTTTATCACAGAGATTTCTAGGTAACTGTGTTCAACTTCGTCACCTCCCTTTCTTTCCTTCTCCTCCCGCCTACCATTTTACTCAATTGTGGCAATGCCAGATCTTATTATTTCATTTGAAGCCCAACAATTGGCAATAGAATGCAAAATTGTAAACAAATGAAGCTTGATAAAAAGACTGTATGCCAAGCTATATGGATCCCAATATCATGTCCATGTTCCTCTTGCTTATTTCTTTAATATACCCTAGTTGCGTAAAGCTAATCTAAAGGTTGACTATTCACACTCACGCAGTAGCTTCAAGGGAGGAAGACCTGATAGTCTGCTTGCATAAAATCACACCTTAGACAATCTTATAAATTCTACTCTGCTATATTCTGTCCCATGGGATCACCATTAATTTAAAATAAAAATTGAATGAACAACATGTCCTACCAAGAAACCTCTTTGGTTAATTTTAACATTTAATACTTTGGCTACAGTTATCATTAAGTTTTCTTCCTTTTTGGTATTTTTTTTTGTCTTATTATTATTCCAGATGACTTAAGTCTTAAAAATTTAGTTTCTTCTCTTATTTATATAACCTTTCTTTTTCCCATAAATCAACCTCAAACAAAAGGAATCATTTTGGGTATCCTAATGAGCCACTGTATACTCCAAACCAGCTGAATGATTGCAGCTTGGAAGAATATAAAAACAAAAAGGAACCTAGAATTCTAGACCAGAAAATTGAAGAAACCATGTTTAGAGAACAGGAAAGAGTTTAGGGTGCAGGTCTCCCAAGGTTTAAAAAGAAAGAAAAAAAAACCCCAAAACCAAGGCAACTCACATTAAATAGCAAATTCCGCAAGAAGCCCAAGGTATTAAGGACAGAGAAGAACCTGATCTAAGACAAATAATTATATCCACACAAAGAACTCTCAGTGAATCTCACAAATTGAAAATGTCTATGTACCTCTTAGCCATTGATTACTTTGTTTTTGAGCTGTTCAAATATAAGTTATACCTCCAATCAGTCTTACTGGATCTGTAAATGATACCTTCTCATAAGTAACTCTCCAGTCAATTTCCAGAAAATGTGAATTGCACAGATTTCCCATGTTCTTTTAAGTCACTGGTGGATATAAATTACTGGAGAGGCCGCAGACCGCATCACTAGAATTCCCCATGATAATGCCTGTATGACCTCATGCCATTATGACCTACTGTAAAATTGGGCTTAGGTGCAATAAATATATGACAGGTTGCTAAAACTCTGCCTAAAAGCTTGAATCTCCAGAGAATAAACCCAAAACACAAGATCTTATCAGATGCTGCCAAGGTGATCACATTAACAGAGGCAAAATTATTTCATTCCTTTGCCTTATAGACACTGATAAAATATAAAATCCAAGACTGAAAATTTAATTAAGTGGATATCCCACCCCAAAGAACTTTTAAAGGGAAGTTTTGCAACATATCTGAGAAAGACGATCTTCACTATTGTCATTGCTTACTAAGGTGAGCAACAGTGAGTTGTGGGGGGTTTGTTTCTTTCTCTTTTTCTTTTTTAACCTTTCTGGAGTGTGTAATGCATACTTTTAGAATGTTATGTCTTTACTTCTAAGAGAGTACTATACGTCTCCTGTCATTAACTGCCTATTTTGAGTCACATCACATTAATGGTCATTTTGCAACAAAGAGTAAAAATGAGAACATGGAAATTTTCATCATTTTCTTAGAAGCCCAGCATAGAAAATGGACCATTTCACTAAAAGGGTAGTCATTAGAAGAATGATACAGGAGATACACAATACCACAAAATGGTTCAAAGCAGTACTAAAATACTTGAGTCTTTTTTACAATCATAGAGTGAATGTAAATAGATAAAAGACAGTATGTGAATTTTTCAGAACTTAAAAGCCAAGGTGGGGGAAAAAATTTTCTGCAAAGCCATCCATGAAAGCAGACATGTGTCTGAAATTTAAAAAACAAAAAGGCAAACAACAAACTCATTATTGTGTAACTGACCCTCCAGTGGGTTTTTGAGCCTGTAAATCACAGGAAAGAATATATTTATCTTTCTCATGCAGAGACATAGATTTAAACTGCCAGAGATGAGCAGACTTTGTGTTAGCAGTCCAGCTTGGACTACGCCACCAGAACTCTCAGTCATACCTAGAACAAATGTTTGGATAGCAATGATACATATTTTAAAAATATTATTTTCTATATTATGATAAAATATTAAAATAATTAAAAAATTTGCATGCAATGTAACTGGAACTGCTTTCCAGTTGTTAGCCACAGACATAAAAATGCTTCCTGATTTACCTTATGCATAGCCTAAGTAGCCCAGTGACAAGACGCTGTGCTCCAAGCCAAAAGGAACAGTTTGAGGCCACCAGCTTTTCTGTGGAAAAAGGACAGGCAATCTTCTCCCAGGCAATTAACTGCCTCTGAAAACCTGCCAGAAGGCCAACTATGGGTCAGTTCCAACACTACATACAACAACGGCATACATAGGCACTGAACTGCCGCAATAACACTTTCAAGGTTCTAAGCTTTACAAAGGCAAACTATTTCATCTTTTGCCAGAAGATCTGCTAGTACATTTGAACCATCAACCTTTAGATAAACAGTCCAGTGCTTTATCCAGTGTGCCAGAAGAGTTTCTTTCTACTTTATAGTTAAACAAATATATTTTGTAGGCATATTAAATCTCTATAGAGGCTAATATTTATTTGTACTTGCATTTCCATGAGTTATAACAAACATTACTACTCATTATTGTATTGTTTTCACAGTGTATTATTTTAATGATTGTAAAAATTCCATACATCATAACTTACAAACATTTTAGAATGTAGTATTATATGGTTTGTCAGTGATTGTTTTCGTATTGGATAAGAGTAAATCTTGAATTTCTTTTGACAGATTTTTTTTTTCCATTTGTAAAGATTAGGCTCAAAATGAAACAAGTTTTCTTGGAGGACAGAAAATCTTTGGTGAGTAATCTATTCCAAATGATCTTATAAATGTACTTTAAATGCCAGAAGAGTGTGTGTGTGTGTGTGTGTGTGTGTGTGTGTATCTGTGTGTGTGTGGGTGTGTGTATCTCTGTGTGTGTGTTGCAACTTGTTTCTATTGCTGGCCTGCTTTCTTTTTCTTTTTTTCCTTTTTTTGTGTGGACACTGATAATTTGTAAGTTTCACTATATGTAGTCTATATAAGATATTAAAATCTGAAATATAGAGAATCTTTTTAAAAGTGACAGATGCAAAATGTAAGTCACCAAAAATGAATTGTATCACAGAACTTTAAAGGGAAAGATGAGGATATACTCAGAAAAGCATTTCACAGATGACTGTCAAGTCAAACATAATCCTACTCAACTATCATTGGCATTAAATTAGAATAAGTATACAACTGACCCTTCATCTTGTTTCCCAGACTGTAAATTCCATGATAACAGAGTGCTCATTTATATTCCTCAGAGTTTCTGGTAGGTTTCAACTGTCAAAGAAACATCATCTTAGGGTTTATAGCACAACTCTGAATGGACACTCCAAACACCTTTAGAATTCCTAAATTATCTGTAGCAAGGGGAGAAAAAAAGCTTGAAGATTTTTAGAGAATGTTCAGCAATTATTTATTATTTAATTAAAATTATTTAAACACAACACACATGGATTTTATTGATCCATATAAGCCAATAGGTACTTTTTCCAATAAGACAGTAGATAATCACTGTCAGGATCCATACTGTCACTTGACAATCATTAATCTAAAGCAAAAATAAATGGCAAAATATTTCTAATGGGACACATCTAAACAGCTATTTATTGTTGCACATGAAGTGTTACTGGGACTAACATTCCATTAGGTATTGTTAGTGATTATGTTACAATGGTAAAATTGAGTAGTTACTATAGAAAATACATGCTTTGTCCCATAGTACTTAACTATTCACCTTCTCTATTAAAGCAAACAAATCCAAAAAGGTTATTGGTTTCTGATTTTATGAACCAAAACGTTGCTAGAAGAATCAGACTGTTACTTTTTTTTTTTAACTGAAAATTTTCCAGCAGGTTTTCAGAGGCTTTAAATCCAATTGATAAAGATTGCCTATCATTCTTCCTTGGAGCAGCTAGAGCCCTTGAGATAGTAGCTAACTCCATACCCACTAAACAACCAGAGAGCTTTATTAAAAAAAAAAAAAAAGTTGTTGATCTTTCATTTTGAAGGAATCAGATTAACAGTTAATTTTGTAAATTTGGTTAAAATTAATGTTAAGTAATTCCACTGTTGTTGTTGTTAGGTGACACTGAGTCACCTCACAACTGCTAGCAACCCTATGAACAATAAATCTAACCATGCTCTATCCTGTATCTTCTTTGTAATCTCTGATATACTTGAACCCATTGTGACAATAGTGTGGCAAGTTAATACACTGAGGATCTTCTCTTTCACCAACCTTCCTACTTTCCAAGCATGATGTCCCCTTCTAAAGGCTAATATCTCCTAACAATATGCCCAAAATATGTGAGATGAAGCTTCACTATCTTTGTCTCCAAGGAGTACCCTGGTTGCACTTTCTCCAAGACATATTTGTTTGTTCTTTTGGCAATCTATGAGACATTCAGTACTCTTTTCCAACACCTTAACTCAAAGACATTATTCTTCTTATGCCATCTTTAGGCATTGTCGAACTTTCAGATGCATGTTGTTGCTGTTATGTGCTCTCGAATCACCTGTGACTCATAGTGACCCTATGTACGACAGCTCTAAACCCTGCTATATCCTGTGCTAATATCACTGTCGCAGATACACCTATCCCCATTACCCCAGTCAGTGAAACAACCCACCTCATAGGGGTCAAGGCATGTTTTCTTTCTCCAAGGACTGATCTCTCCTGGCCATGTGCACAAAGTATGTGAGATGGAGCTTCAAAATCCTAGCCTCCAAAGAGAGACTCAGTTTCGCTCTCTCCAAGACAGACTTATTTGTTTTCTTGGCAGTCCATGGTATGTTCAAGATTCTTCTCCAACACCAGAACTCAAAGGCACTGATTCTTCTTCTGTCATCATTTGTCATTGTCCAGCTCTCTGAAGCTTGACAAGTAATTGCAAAGGCCATGGCCTGGATTAGGTGCACCTTAGTCTCTAGACTGGAATCATCGCTTTTCAACACTCTAGAGAGGTCCCTGACAACAGATTTTCCCAATTCATCTTTTGATTTCCTGGCTGCTAATGTTGAGAGTGTTGATTGTGGAGTGAGCAAGCTGTAATTGTTAACAATCTCAATCTCTTCTCTATAGATCATGATGCTGCGAACTGGCCCAGTGGTGATAATCTTTATCTTCTTCATGTAGAGCTTCAATCCATATTGAAGACTACATTATGAGACCATGAACTACTTCTTATCTTAAAAAAGATCTGACTCAACCAGGTTCAAGGAAGAAAGATTACAGTTAAAAACATATAATGAGTATGAGCAGGTACTTAGGGAAAAAATTGTTTGTAAGAAGAAATATTAACATTTTAAGTAATTTGATGACAAGAAATAAAATTATAAATCTAATAAAAACAAGTAGATAGAAGGCGTATGCACTTCCTTCACATTAAAATTGTTGTATTATTCGATTCAGTGATTTGTGTAATTGGAGTGAGTATGGCAAAGACAGTGAGATTGGCACAGGATAGAGCAGGGTTTAGGGCTCTTGCCTAAACGACTTGCTCAAGTGACTCAATGGCTCATAATAACAACAATAGTTAATAGACAAGTCAATAGTGTTCATTTTTAATACATAAAAGCTTATGTTTAGACATTTGAAGAAATTGCTTTTAACAAATATGTAGCTTTTAGTCTAAAATTTAATGCTTTTGATATCATTTAATAAAAGAAAATATTATTTTTTTCACCTAGTCATATTGTTGTTGTTAAGTGCCATAGAGTCATAGGGGACTCATAGCGACCCTATAAACCAAAGTCCTCAACACTTATGTGACTTTCATCCTTTCTCCAGGCTCATAGAGATTATGGAGGCAAGCTATTACAGAAGTAGATGCCACTCCTGCTTCCAAACTTTTTTTTAATCGGGGAGCTCTACCACACACTGTCCACCATGGGTAACCATCAATGCATGTGACACATCAGTGTCACAATATTCAGCTTCAAAGCAACCACAAGTTACCTCTGTATATCAAGTGGACAAGTGGACACACCAGGGCTATACGACCTAGAATAATGTTTGAACAAAAACAATGAAAAACAGGCCTGAGGGCCGCAGATTAGAAGTCACCTACCTTTGATAGTAAAGAATAATTTTTTGTATGAACAAATTTAAGGAAAAAAAAGATTGAAAATTAAAACTTTAATGCAGATTCCATAAAATAAATTTTGAAATTATTATGTGTTGTGTTATGTTGTTGCTATGTACTATGAGTTGACTGCAGTTCATAGTGACCCTACACACCATAGCTCTTAATTCTGGTCTATCCAGAGTCAATCCCACTCTCTCTGACAAATCTATCTTCATTATTCCATTTATTGTGTCAATCAAACTGATCCAGGGTCTTCCTCTCCTGCACTGTTCCTGCACCCTTCCAAACATGATATCCTTCTCCAAGGGCTTATCCCTATTGAAAACTTGCTCAAGGTTTGTAAGACAGAGACTCAAAATCCTTGCCTCCATCTTGGTTTCACCCCCTCCAAGAAATATCTGTTACTTCTCTTAGCAGTTTGTGGTATGTTCAATACTCCTTTACCACACCACAACTGAAAGGTATTTTTCAAAAAAGGTGAGAACAGTAAACTCAGTAGGTAAGAAGTAATTCCCAATGGAAATAAACAGAACATGAGCAATGGAAAGAAACAAAAAAATTTCTCAATCTTCTTACAGCATGAGTCGATCCTAGCACATTTGATCTTATATCGCTGCAGTGCCCATATGTTTGGTTTCTACAAAAGAAAGGCAGGCCAAATATCATGCGTGAGTTGTAGACATTGGCAAGTGGTTAGAGTTGCTAGTTGTTCTTGGGTCAATGTTAACATCATGTTAACAAGATAGAAATTACCCAAAAGCTATACCATAATCTTTATGAAAGTGTATTACAAAGTATTTTTACCCACAATGTGATTAAATAGGATCTAGCCACCAACTTTTTGATAAGTATTTTCAGTTTAACCACAAATCTTGTAGCTAATAGACAAGAGTCACCAGGGCTCCACAAGTGGCAGGAATGTAGTGAAGTGTTTAGCAGAAGTTTCTGAGACAACCCAAAGAAGCTACTAGTCAGTGACTTAAAAGACACTTCATTTTTCCCAGTTCAACAGGATACTGGCAGGAAAAATATAGAAGATCAAAGACACTAGTCTTCACTATTAATTACATCTCAACATCAAGAAAGAAAAAAAATATCCTAACCATTAGGCTAATTGGCAGCATCACAATATATGAAAAAAAGGTTGAAAGTTTTTGGCAATTTTGTCTTCTTTGTTGGCACTATCAGTCAGGAAATCAAAAGATGACTTGCACTAGGAAAATCTGCTGTCAGGAAACTCTCCAGAGGACTAAAGAGCAATGATGTTAGTCTAGAGACTAAGGTACACCGAATCCAGACCATGTTCTCAACTGTATGCTATGCATCTGAAAGCTGGATAATGAATAAGGATGTTGATGTTGTTGTTATGTGCCGTCGAGTCATTTGCGACTCATAGCAACTCTATGTACAACAGCCCTAAACCCTGCTCTATCCTGTGCCAATCTCATTGCCCCTGACACACCCATCCGTAATACCCCAGTCACTGAATCAATCCACCTCATAGAGGGTCTTCCCCTCCTGCGCTGTCCCTCTACTCTACCCAGCATGATGTCCTTCTCCAAAGACCTGTCTCTCCTTACAACATGTCCAAAGTATGTCAGGCGAAGCCCCAGAATCCTTGCCTCCAAGGAGCAGCCTGGTTTAACCCTCTTTAGGATGAATCTGTTTGTTTTCTTGGCAGTCCATGGTACATTCAATACTCTTCTCCAGCACCACAGCTCAAAGGCATCAATTCTCCTTCTATCCTCTGTAGTCATTGTCCAATTCTCTGATGCATACCAAGTGATTGCAAAAAACCATGGCCTATATCAGGCGGACCTTAGTCTCCAGAGAGACACTGTTGCTCTTGAGTATTTTGGAGAGGTCCCTAACAGCAGACTTTCCCATCGCAATATGTTTTTTTATTTCCTGGCTACTGGTGCCAAGAGTGTTGACCATGGAGCCGAGCAAACTGAAGCTGTGAACAATCTCAATCTCTTCGCCATCCATCCTGATGCTACCGAATGGTCCAGTGGTGAGAATTTTTGTCTTCTTGACATTGAGCCTCAGTCCATATTGAAGGCTGCAGTCCTTGACCCTCTGCAGCAAGTGCATGAGGTCCTCCTCAGTTTCAGCGAGCAAGGTTGTGTCATCTGCATAACGCAGATTGTTAATAGATCGTCCACCAATCCTAACGCCATGCCTCTCCTCACAGAGCCCCGCCTCTAGGATAATCTGCTCTGCATACACGTTGAAAAGGTATGGAGACAGGACACATCCCTGACGTACACACTTCCCAATTTTGAACCATGCAGTGTTGCCCTGCTCTGTTCTGACGACTGCCTCTTGATCCAAGTATAGGTTTTGCATTAGCACAATTAAATGTTCTGGGATTCCCATTCTTCTCAGAGTCAGCCACAGTTTGTTACGATCCACGCAGTCAAATGCCTTTGCATAATCAATGAGACACAGATAGACATTCTTCTGGTATTCTCTGCTTTCAGCTAAGATCCATTTAAAATCAGTTACAATATCCCTAGTACCACGACCCCTTCTAAACCCAGTCTGGACTTCTGGCAGTTCCCTGCTGATGTACTGTTCCAGTCGTTTTTGGATAATCTTCAGTAGAATCTTGCTTGCATGTGAAATCAATGATATTGTTCTGTAGTTTCCACACTCAGTTGGGTCGCCCTTCTTTGGGATGGGAACAAATATAGACCTCTTCCAGTCAGTTAGCCAAGTGGTTGTTCTCCAGATTTCTTGGCACAACTTGGTGAGCACATCCACGGCAGCATCTGTTAGCGGAAATATGTCAATTGGTATACCATCTATTCCGGGGGCCTTATTTTTTGCTATTTCCTTCAAAGCAGCTTGAACTTCTGCCTTCATCACCATAGGCTCTGGCTCAAATGCTATTTCATTAAATTCTTCTGGCTCAAATGCTATTTCATTAAATTCTTCTGTATCTGCACTGGAATGTAGAGAAGTCAAAGCACAGGGAAGAATCCAAGACAATAAAGAGATGAACAGAAGATTCCAAAAGGCAGCACAGAATGGCAAAGCAAAATACTATAATGAAATGTGCGAGGAGCTAGAGTCGGAAAATCAAAAGGGCTGAACTCGTTCAGCATTTCTTAAGGTCAAGGAACTGAAGAGCAAATTCAAACCTCGAGTTGCTACAATCAAGGATGCTTTAGGCAGAGTGTTAAATGATCCAGGAGGTATCAAAAGAAGATGGAAGGAATATACTGAGTCATTGTACTACTGAAAATAAATAAGGATGACAGGAGAAAAATCAATGTCTTTGACTTGTGGTATTGTAGAAGAGTGCTGGTCATACTATAGTCTGCCAAGGGAACAAATAGCTTTGCCCTGGAGAGGGTGAAAACAGGATCATCCTTGGAGGCAAGGACCTTGAAGCTCTATCTCACACACTTTGGCCACGTTTCCAAGAGGAGTCAGTCCTTAGAGAAGGACATTATGCTTGAAAAGGTGTTGTGATTATACTTGGGAAGGTGAACTGTCAGCATAGGAGAGGAAGACCCTGGGTGAGATGGATCAACACTGATTTGTGGCAATAGGATTAAGTGTGTCAGAAATGGTAAGGCTGGTTCAGGATTGCTCCAAGTTCAAAGCCATTGTTAATACAGTTGCTATGAGTTGTAGTTTACTAGAGAGTACCTAACAACAACAAAAATAATAACAACCATCAATAATGTAATATATTCATTAAGTTAAATTTCCATCTCTTTATTAACCTATAAATAATTGGATTAAAGAAATGTGAAAGAAGGATATTAGAACAACTAGAACAGAAATAATGACAATGTCCATGATGCTAAAAACTACTGTCAATGTTACTGGAAAAACTTGCATAGACATGATAGAATGAGAATCCAAGCATCTGTTTAGATCTTTAAGGAAAGCAAAATAAAATATAGGAAAAATAAAAAGAAATATGAATAAAATTTAAACATAGATATTTGAAAATTTTAGCCTAAAAGTATAAAGAGAGAAAGATATGGGGAGGAGGTACTGAGAAAGGAGAAGAAAAAGAGAAGTAGTGAATGCATGCCCAAATAGTGATGCTTAAAAAGGAGAAAGATAAGACACATAGTTGATGGTTTAAGCATGTACCTTCATCATGTTATTCATAAGTGAAGAGGAGAAAAATGTCATATGGCTGGAAATAGAATTTCTTGAGGAGCAAAGTGAAATATTAAAAGATTTTTCCCATTGCAAATAAGGCAATTAAAACTATTCAATTTGACAAAGCACTAGACCCAGCTGAATTACAGCATAATTCAGGAGGAAAAAATAGTAGCAAGGGAAATAGAGAAGCCTTTGGCAAAACTCTTTGATAGCTCAATAAGAAAGGATAAAGGGAGCAATCACATTTGAGTCACTAATAAGCATTCTTAGATTTAGTGAAAGGAAAATCATTAGAAGGAATAGCTTTTCCAGCTTCAATTATTAAGCACAAGAAGAAAGATTCACTCAGATCTATGCATTTCTGATTTACCTAAAAGAACTGCTCTGATTTTCAGAAATTTGAAATTTATTCTTATTCAGATTTTTAGAAAAACACTACAATTTTACTAGCAAGTCACCTAGAAATAATGAAAGCTCAGTAATGAACAAAGCACGCTAAATCATCCTGGATACAATGACTGAAGACACCAGAGTTCACAAGGTAATAGAAAACAGCCAAGATACATACATTTTGTTGTTTTGGAATGCTGAGGATTTTATACAAATATACTATCATTACCATGAGTAATGTAAGACATTTTTTCATGGAGTAAAAAGAAAACTTTATTTCTATATCTTGGCACTATATAGAGATCATGCTTCACCCCTTCTTCACCTCAGTAGCCCCAACTCAGATTGGTGTCTCAGAACGTCTGAGCTGCTGCAAGGACACAGCTTGTCCTCTCACCTTAGCCTTGAACTTAAATTTACTTCTGAATACAACCAATTAATGCAGAAGAGCCCTTTATCTATATGCAGAACAGATCATTCCTGAGGTTGGACTTCATGAAGAGCAATGTAGTATTAGGATTGGAGGAAGACTTATCTACAATCTGCATTACGCAGGTGACACAACCTTGCTTGCTGAAACAGAAGAGGAAGTGACACACTTGCTGCAGAAAGTCAAGGACTGTAATCATCAATATGGATTGAAGCTCAACATCAAGAAATCATTCTCACCACTAGGCCAATTAGAAGCTTCATAATGGAAGGAGAAGAGACTGAGATTGTTGGTATCTTCAGCTTACTTGATTCCACAATCAACACTCTTGGCACCAGCAGCCAGAAAATCAAAAGACAAATCGCATTGGGAAAGTCTGCTGTCAGGGACTTCTCTAGAACACTGAAGAGCAATGATGTCAGTCTGGAAATAAGGTGTCCCTGACCCAGACCATGGTCTTCTCAATTACTTACTAAGCATCCAAGAGCTGGACAAGAACTAAGGATGATGAAGAATTAATGCCGTTGAGTTGTGGTGCTGGAGGAGTGTTGGACATACGACGGACTGCCAGAACAACAGGAAAGGGTAAAACCAGACTGCTCCCTGGAGACAAGAGGCTTGAGGCTCCATCTCACATACTATGGGCATGTGGCTAGGGGGGACCAGTGGACACCATGCTCAGAAGGGTGGAGGGACAGCACAGGAGAACAAGAGCCAGGATGAGATGGGATTGACGCAGTGACAGGAGGTATGGGATAACGTCGTCAGAGATGATGAGATTGGCTCAGGATAGGACAGATTTCAGAACTAATGTACGGAGTTGCTATGAGTGGCAGGTGACTTGATGGCACACAACAACAACAAAAACAACATTGTGATCTTCCCAATAGCTTTCATTTTGCTTGCTTTCTTATTTGCTGTTTTTTAAGACCCAAGACATTAGAATTTATTTCCTAACAAGGGAAGGATAAGCCTTTCAAATGCATGAATACATACTTATCAGGCAGGGAAGATACCATGATCATGAAAGTGGTATTCCTAGAGTGAGACTTATCCATTGCATTCAGGATCTGCTGACTCCTGAAATTTCTCCAAATGTGGTAAACTCAATTGCATAATTTGTGATAGTTGGACTGCATTCACATTCTCCCTTGTAAAAAAAAAAAAAAAAACCCACCATGGAAGTATGTGACTGAAACATTCTCATGGGAATGTTTATTTAGTTGAAAGCAGCACTCCTTGAAGGAGGTTTAGGCAGCCACATCAAGTCAGGTATATTGAAATGATATTCTATAAAATTAAACCAGTAAACTGCTTGCCCTCAAGTAACTTTCAACTTATTGCAGTCTCATATGCGTCAGGAACGCTGGTGGTCTAGTGGCAAGAAGCTGCGCTGCAATCCTGAAGGCATGCAGTTCAAGGGCAGCGGATGCTCTGCGGAAGAAGGATGGGCAATCTCCTTCCGTGTGATTAACTGCCTCTGAAAACCAGCTGAGGGGTCAGCTATGGGTTACTTCTGACTTGATGGTACACAACAACAACATGTGCCAGGGGAGAACTGTGCTCCATCAGGTTTTCAATGGTGGATTTTCACAAATAGATCACCAGGTCTTTCTTCCAAAATGCTTCTAGATAGTAATAAACCCCTAAGCTTTTGTTTAGCAGTCTATCATGTAGATTGTATCAACAAAATAAATACTAAACAAGTAGTAAGGAAAGAATCATAGAAATGCAAAAGAATGCCATAAATTAAAGAAGCTGATTAGCCTGGTAATTTAATAAAGAAGTTAGAAAAATATGTCAAAAAAACTCTCCCTTTAAATCAGAAGTACCTTGAATATGATTTACCATAGGCCACCAGGAAAAGAGTTCAGGGCGGTTGGTTCTTTATACTGAGAAAAAGCATGAGTCAAATAAATCTACTCTTGCCATGTCTGTCTCAAAGACTAGAGATCTTTACAGGAAAGACTATGTATCTTTTTCTCACAGAGCGGTAAAGAGAGCCACTTTCGACTTCTGATTGAAGAAATTTACATTTGAAAGAAAGACAAGCAGAGGGGAAAAGAGATAGACTTTAACCTAAAATT
The DNA here is from genome assembly GCF_000299155.1 of Elephantulus edwardii. Taxonomy (NCBI): domain Eukaryota; kingdom Metazoa; phylum Chordata; class Mammalia; order Macroscelidea; family Macroscelididae; genus Elephantulus; species Elephantulus edwardii. The sequence continues at coordinate 4,232,488 of NW_006399820.1, read as the reverse complement.
CGGAGCAAGCCTTTTGGCATTTACTGAGGCAAGGGAAAAAGTCAATGACCATCAAAGTCAATTTCCAGATTCAAAGTTAGGGAGATGATGAGTATGTTCACTTGTCATGGCTACCTAGATCCACTGGAGCGGAAGTTGTAGGCAAGCAGAAATGAAGAGAAAAGATGAGTTTGGACATGTTCCATTCATTCTGTCAACACAGCATGTGCAGATGTATAGTTAAGTCATGAATGGTTGCTGGCATGAGGAGCAGGGTGTCCTGAAGAAACCTGACTTGTTTATTTAGTCCAGGAAGCAAACTGGTTGAATATACAGGAAAAATGTGGATTCTGAGTTTATGGCTGGTCCCCATCTGACCTAACCATGGATAGTTAGAGATGAGTTGACCAGAACACAATCAGATGAAGAGAAGGTGTTTCATGCTGTGAGCTAGTGTCAATTGCTGCCATTTGATTGTGTGCACTCGCCTGGAGTTTTTTTATAGATGCAGCTATGCAAAGTTGAAACTAGAACAGAGTTTTCAGCAAAAAAAAGGTGGTATGCGTGTTTCCTCAGAGCACTGCTTTGATGATGATGTTGTTGTTGTTAGGTGCCAGTGAGTCAAGTATGACTCATAGTGACCCTATGAACAAAAGATCTGAACCCCATCCTATCCTGTGCTATCCTTACTATCCTGGCACACTAGACCTCATTGTGGCAGTCACCAAATCAATCTATCTCATGGAGGGTCTTCCTCTCTGCTTCACTGACCCTCTATCCTTCCAAACATTATGTCCCTTTCCAAGGACTATCCCATCCTAGCAACATTCCCAAAGTATGTGAAGCTAAGCTTCATCATCTCTACCTCCAAAGAGCATTCTAGCTGCGCCCTCTTCAAGACATAGTTGTTTGCTCTTTTGACAGTCTATGGAATGTTCAGTGCTCTTTTCCAACACCACATTTGGAGAGTTCCCTAACTGCAGATTTTCCCAGAGCAATGTGTCTTCTTATTTCCTGACTGCTAGTACCAAGGGTGTTAATTGTACATCCAAGTAGATAAAATTGTTGACAGTTTCAATTTCTTCTCCACCCATCATAATGTTGCCTATTGGTCCAGTGGTAAGAATCTTTGTTTTCTTGACATGAAGATGCAATTTTATGAAGGCTGCATTTCTTGATCTTCTACAGCATGTGCTTCAAGACCACCTCACTTTAAGCAAGCAAGGTTATATCATCTGCATAACTCAGGTTATTTATTAGTCTTCCTCTGATCCTGATGCCACATTCCACTTCAGAGAGTCCAGCTGCTTGAATAATTTGCTCAGTATAGATTAAATAGGTATGGAGAAATAATATAACTCTGACACACTCCCTTCATTTTAAACTATGCAGTGTACCCCTCTTCTGTTCAAACAACAGCCTCCTTATTCATATATAAGTTCTGCATGAGCACAATTAAGTATTCTGGGACTCTCATTCCTCTCAATGTCAGTCACCAGTTATGATCCACACAGTCAAATGCCAAATAGACATTCTTCTGTTATTTTCTACTTTCAGTCAGGATCCGTCTGACATCAGGAATGATGTCACTGGTGGCATGGCCTCGTCTAAAATCCTGCTTGAACTTCTGGCACTTCCCTATTTATGCACTGTTCTAGCTGTTTTTGAATGATATTCAACAGTAGTTTACTCACATGTAATATTGGTGATATTTTTTAACAGTTCCCATTCAGTTGAATCAACTTTCTTGGGAATGGAAACACATAGTTTTGCCTCTACCCAACCTCTACCTTCTGCTTCCACCCCTTCCTGACCGGCCTTGGGTCCCCCTACATGTTTTACTTTTACTAGTTATCCTTTCATTTTCACAAATATGGTCTTAATTCAGTATTTGTCCATATGAGACTGAGTTAGTTCAATAAGCATAATGCTCTCCAGTATTTCCCAAGTTACATAGTATTTTCTGAAATGTTGCTCCTAAGTGCTGCATAGTATTCCATTTTATAAATGTACCACAATTTCTTAATTCCTTCAATTGTGATTGGATATTTGGGCTGTATCCATGCTCTTACAGTGGCAAATAATCTGGAGGACAGCCAGCTGGCCAACTGACTGGAAAATATCTATATTTGTTCCCATTCCAAAGAAAGGTGACCCAACAGAGTTTGGAAATTATCAAACAATATCATTAATATCACATACAAGCAAGATTCTGCTGAAAATTATCCGAAAACATTTGGAGCAATATGTCAAAAGAGAACTGGCAGACGTGCTGGCTGGATTTAGAAGAGATCTTGGTACTAGGGATATTACAGCTAATGTTAGATGGATCTTAGCAGAAAGGAGGGGTACCAGAAGAATGTCTATCTGTGCTTCATTGTGTGAATCACAACAAGCTGTGGCTGACTCTGAGATGACTAGGAATCCCAGAACATTTGATTGTGCTTATGTGAAACCTATACTTGGACCAAGAGGTAGTCATCAGAACAGAGCGAGGAGACACTACATGGTTCAAAATCAAGAAGGGTGTCCATCAGGGAAGTATTTTGTCTCCATCCCTTTTCAATCTGTATGCAGAACAGATCATCCGAGATGCTGGGCTGTACGAGGAGGAATGTGGCATAAGGAATGGTGGAAGAATCATCAACAACCTGCGTTATGTGGATGACACAACCCTGCTTTCTGAAACTGAGGAGGACCTGAAGCGCTTGCTGCAGAAGGTCAAGGACTGCAGCCTTCAATATGGATTGAAGCTCAACATCAAGAAAACAAAGATTCTCACCACTGGACCTATGGCAGCATCAGTATGGATGGTGAAGAGATTGAGATAGTTAACAGTTTTAGTTTGCTTGGTTCCACAGTCATTACTCTTGGTAACAGCAGCCAGGCAATCAGGAGATGAATTGCATTGGGAAAGTCAGCTGTGAGGGACCTCTCAAGAGTACTGAAGAGCAATAATATCAGGCTGGAGACTAAGGTGCACCTGATCCAGATTATAATCTTCGCAATTACATGCTATGCATTGGAGAGTTGGACAGTGACTAGGGATTATAGAAAGAGAATTGATGCCTTTGAGCTGTGGTACTGGAGGAGTGTTGAATATAAAATGTACTTCTAGGAGAACACACAGGTTTGTCCTGGAGAGGGTGAAGCCAGAATGTTCCTTGGAGTCAAGGATTCTGAGGCTTCGTCTGTCATAGTTTGGGCATGTTGCAAGAGGAACTGGTCCTTGGAGAGGGACATAATGTTTGAGAGAGTGGAGGGATGGCACAGGAGAGGAAGATCCTCAATGAAATGGATTGATTCTGTGATTGGAATGGTGGGAATGAGTGTGTTTGAGACAGCAAGATTGGCACAGGATAGTACGGCATTTAGGGCTCTTGTACATAGGGTTGCTATGAGTCACAAGCGACTCAATGGCACATAACAACAACAACAACATGAACATTTGTGTACAAATCTCCGTTTGTGTCTCATTTCTAATTTCCTTTGTGTATGTTCCCAAGTGTAGTAGTTGGGTCATATGGAGTTTCTATGATCATATTTTTGAGGAAACACCAAAGTGCCTTCTAGTGTGGCTGTACAATTTTATAATCCCAACAGTGTACAAGAGCTTCCATCTCTCCACAGCTTCTCCAGTGGTATTCCTTGCTGCCCTACTAAACTTTGCCATTGATATGAGGGTATAATGGCATCTCAGAGTGATTTTTGGTTTGCATTTTTCTTATTACTAGTGATTTTTGAGCATTTTTTTCATGGATCTGTTGGCCATTTGAATGTATTCTTCTGTGAAAAGTCTTTCCATGTCTTTTGCCTATTTTGTGATTGGGTAATTGATCTTTTTCTTCCGAAGGACTAGGAATATTCTGTAAACTTTTGTTATGAGACAAAATAAAAGATCTAAATAAATGGGGTGGGGGGAATGTACCCTGTTCATGGATGAGAATATTCAATATTGTGAAAATGACAATCCTACCCAAAGCAGTTTACTTGTTTAATGCAATCCCAATTTAGATACCAAATTTACTTTTAAAGGAGATTGAAAGGGAAATTGTCAAGTTTATTTGGAGAGGAAAAAGACCCTGGGTAAGCAAAGGACTTCTGGGAAAAAAAATGAAATGGGACTCACAGCACTCCCTGACTTCAAAACTTACAGCACAGCAGTAGTAACCAAAACAGCATGCTACTGGTACAATGACAGGCACATAAACCAGAGGAGCAGAACTGAGAGCCCAGAAGTGGACCTCTCTGTCTGTGGTTAACTGATATTCAACAAGGAAATAAAGCCTGTCAAATAGGGAAATAAGAATATCTTCAACAAACGGTGTTGCAAAACTGAACTGCTATCTTCCGAAAGCTGAATAGGATCCACATCTCAGAGCATATCCAAAAATCAACTCAAGGTGGATCAGAGACCTAAGAGTAAATTCCAAACCCATAAAGTTAATAACAAACAAACTGGGATCAAGCTTAAACAGCCTAGTCTAAGTAAAGAGAATGCCAATTAACAGCCAGAAATGCACAATCAGGAGAGGATAAAATTGATGAAAGGGACTTTCTAAAGATTAAATCTGTGCTCATCAAAAACTTCTTGCAACAGGGTGGGGGGAAAATAAAAGAAAAAACTCATTTTTTTATTTTTTTTTTTTTTTTTTAAGGGAAAAGATTTAATCAGAAATAACAACAAAGTGCCGGTTGGCTGCAGCAGCTATGCTGACTGCTGTCACCTGAAGCTGCTCACAGAGTCCTTTGCTCCAGTTTGGTGCCCTGAGCGTCGGTGCTGCTGGTAGTAGTGAGGAATAATCCCAGGTCAGTCACATAACTGCTTGCCCAGAGTTTATCATGAGCTGAAGCCATGAAAAAAAATAGGGGATGATACTTTGTACTTCTGGGGGAAAAAATATCAATCAAATACCCTACCAACTCAGAAGAAACATTTGGCAACACCATCTCAGACAAAGGTCTCATAATGAAAGCTTACAGAATACTCCTGGGCCTTATGTTTTACCAATACCTTCTACTTGTTCTTTTATTACCATTGGCTCCTAGTTCAATGGAATTTCCTGAAATTTTTCCATGTCAATAAATTCTTTTTTGTACAGTGATTCTGTGAATTCCCCTCCATCTACTTTAGATGCATTCTGGGTCACTCTATATATATATATTGCCCATAGCATCTTTCGATATTGCCACTTGAGGTTTAAATTTGTTTTTTAGTTCTCTCAGCTTGAAAAATGCAAAACAAGTTCTTCCCTTTTTATTCTCCAATTCCATGTCTCTTCATATTCCATTATAGTACTTTTCTTTGTCCTCTTGAGATGCCTTGTGAAGTTTTCTGTTCTTTTACTTCAGCATGTTTTCCATTTGTTTTGGAGTCTTGACATTCTACTGCAAATTTAAGAGTCTCTTCTGACATATATTTTGGTTTTTCGGGTTTTTTTTCCTCCTCTGTATTTGTAATGATTTTTTGCTTTCTTCTTGATGATATCCTTTGTATCATCCCACAACTCATCTGGTCTTCAATCATTGGTGTTCAACACCTCAAACCTAGGATGATCTTGAAATTCAGTTGGAATATAATCAAGATCATATCTTGGTTCTTGTGGACTTCTTTTAAGTTCCTTTGGCCTCAATTTTAATCTGCACATGATTAATTGATGATCTGATCCAAAGTCTGTCCCTACTCTAGTTTTGAGCTTCTCCAATGATTTCTTACATAGATGTGGTCAATCTGACTCCTATGCAGCCCATGAGGTGAGATCCATGTGTATTGTCATCATTTGTGTCTTTTTAAAAGGGTATTTGCAGTGAATAAATCACTGAAAATACAAAATTCGTTTATTCTATTTCTAGCCATCAAGTCCAAATTTTCCAACTAGTCTTCTTCACTGTTTCCAACTTCTACATTCTAGTTACCAATAATTAATGCATCTTGATCTTATGTTTGGTCCACTTCGGACAGTCAGATTTGGCAAAAATTCTCAATTTCTTCCTCTTTTTTCTCTAGCTGTAGAGGTGTCTATTTGAGTAATAGTTGTGTTAACAGATCTTCCTTGTATGTGTATGGATAATACCCTATCACTCACATTATATTTCAGGATTGAACTTGAAATTGACTTTTGCCTAAGACCATTCTTCTTCTGTTTTTCATTCTCAGTATATTATGTTGTTGTTGTTGTTGTTGTTGTTGTTGTAATTGTGCTATTGAGTCACCTGCAACTCATAGTGACCCTATGTACAATAGTGCTGAAGCATGCCCTGTCCTGAGCCAGTCTCACTGACTCCAACACACCTACCCCCAATGCCATAGTTACTGTATCAGTCCATTCTCCAGTCCATCTGGAGTCTTCCTCTCCTGCACTGTCCTCTACCCTTCTGAGCACGATGTTCTCCTCCAAGGATCCATCTTCCTGTCACATGATTCACTGTGTCCAAGGCTGATCGATCTTATCTTTCTAATGTCTAGTATGTCAAAGTTCATAGGTTCCATTTCATTTTTAACAATTTCTAGTTTTCTGATATTCAAGCTACATACATTCTGTGTTCCAGTTCTTAAAGGATGTTTGTCATTGCTTTTCCTCATTCCAACTGACTATCAATCTGGACTCTAACACTACACTACTATATCTGTATGTGTTGCTTTATTTAATGTTCTTACAGTTTTCAAAAGCCTGTTATTTAAGAAGTGGATGGACAATCCTGCTTCCTAGTCTGTTTTAATCTGGAAGCTGTACTAAAACCTCTCCACCATGGGTAACCCTTATGACATTTGACATACAAGTGGCACAACTTTCAGTATTATAGCAATCGACAAGTTATCTCAGTACAGCAAACTGAAAGACAAGTGCTGTACCAATTAGAAAAACTTTCTACCCAAACAGAACAAACTGCTAATTTAGTTTGTAACTCAAACAGCAAATCAAGCTTCATAAAGACCTGACCACTGGATCTCGATTGGTTTAAACAAGAGGCTTCTAGCCCCCAACTGATTGTTAACCAAATAAAAATGACCAGTCAGCTTAAACTTGATTGTTAATGAAATAAAAAATAACCAAACAATTTACATTTGATTATTCACTAAATTAAAACAACTTAGTTTCCAGAATTCTAGAACTGCTTCAAACAGGAGGCTCAAACTTGAGACTCTTAGACAGGACCCAACTGACTAAAATTGTCTATTTCTTTGATCCCACTCGTTCATGTGGTAATGACAAAGTCAATAGCTAGAAAAGCCATCTTGAACAATAAATTCTTGATACTTCAAAAATATTTTATGTTCACAGCAAATGCTATATTCAATCATACCTATGTCATTTTTCAATATAGAAGATTTTATAAATGAAAATATAAAATGTACAAATAATCAAAAACATGTCATTAGCAGGATGACTCTTCATTGTGATTTTAGTTCATTAAGATGTTAGTCATAAAATAAATACTTAGATCATATAAACGGGAGCTGAGGAGAAGTATTCTAGAAAAGAAGCAAATGCTACTTTCAATTAATTTTTCTTAATTTTTTTTAGTTCAAAATGCCTTGAGCTTAAAAAGAGAAAAAAATCGTAACACTTAATTTATTGCCTGATCACTTGAATATTGGTAAGAGAGAGGTAAGGGAATAGTGTGGTTTTGATTTATATCAGCTTTCAGTCAATTCCTACTTGACATAACAACAACTTTTTATACAAATTCCAGTAACTTAAACAAAACTATGCCTCCATAGTTTGTAATGACTTTAAGAAAATTAAGCAAGTCTGCATCATGTGTTATGTTCATTTTGAAAATTCTTAGCCAGGTAATCCCACCCTCTTCTTATCTCTTATTCTTAATTATAACAAAAGTATAAAACCTTACCGATTTCCTTCCTCTTCTGTTCCATTCAATTTTGTCATTCTTACTCAATGTCATATCCATGTTCTGCTCTCAAACTTCATGTTGAGTCTGGTAGCACTCCTCTTTTTCGGCACTAAATATAAATCCCCTCTAGCCTCAATATTACACTGAATATTTAACAATTTCTTTTGCTTCCTTTCCAAAATGAAAACTAATTTCCTTGAAATGGATTTTTTTAACTATATATCCTCTTCCTCTAGTTTCATACTCTTCTTTTTCTTGAGTAGTGTTTTGCTTCTCACATAAAACTACCATTCCTTAAAGACCCATTCTTCACTATTGCTGTTATTAGCTGCAGTCAACTTGGTTTCCAAGTAAAATAATTTCATGTGAAATGGAATAAAACTGTGCAATTCTATACCATACTCATTGCATATTGCACTATTGTGACAAAAAAAATCAACAGTTGGGGGTATATCATCAAATCTTTTCCCCTAAATTGTTCTGGTCTGCAAATTTACTGAAACTATTAATCATGAAAGCAATAGGCAAGCTTCTACTGACAGACAGTGGTGACACCTGAGGAACATTGAGCAGGAATTGAACCCAGGTCTTCCACATGAAAGGCAATAACTATGTGTGTAGCCAACATCACCTGTACCTAACTAGTGATAACATACTGTTGTTCTCCTGCTTGCTCACAATTCCAGCTTATTTTTAACCTGACATTAGTAGGATGTTCATAATCTCAACAACATCCCCATTATTCTGGATAGATTTAACCTCTATATAGATAATTGAGTTGATTCTTTGACTGCCCATTTTCAAAGACTAGAAATTCTACTAGTCTCTTGTGGTTATTGTCATTATGTGCCATCAAGTTGCCTTTTACTCAAAGAGATCTTATGTATAGTAGCTCTGAAATTTTCCCTACCTTGAACCAATATTACCATTTCCAACGAACCTAAGCCCATTTCTCCAGTCACTGAGCCAATCAATCTTATCCTGGTTCTTCCTCTTCCTCTACCCTTCCAAGGATGATGTCCTTCCTGAGCTGGTCCCTCCTGGTCATGTGCTCAAAATATGTGAGACAGAGCTTAAAAATCATTGCCTCCAGGGAGCATCTTGGTTTCACCCACTCCAGAACAGAAGTGTTTGTTCTCCTGGCAGTCTACAGTATATTCAACACTTTTCTCCAGCACCGCAGGTCAAAGGCATTGATCCTTCTTCTGTCATCTGTACTATCCAGCTCTCTGACATATAGCAAATAATTGCAAAGACCATGGCCTGGATCATGTGCACCATAATCTCCAGAATGATTTCATTAATCTTCAGTACTCTGGAGAGATCCTTTCAGTACTCTGGGAAAGCAGACTTTCCCTGTTCAATTCATCTTTTGACTTTTTGACTGCTGGTGCCAAGAGTGTTGACTGTGGAGACAAGCAAGATGAAGTTCTTAACAACTTCAATCTCTTCTCTGTTTATCATGATGTTGTCAATTGGCTCAGTGGTGAGAATCTTTGTCTTCTTGATGTTGAGCTTATATTCAATCCATATGGAAGATTATAGTCCTTGACCTCCTGCACTAAATGCTTCATATTCGCCTCAGTTTTAGCCAGCAAGGTTGCATCATCTGCATAATGCAGGTTGTTGATGAGTCTTCCTCCTGCTGCCATATTCCTCCTCATAGAGCCCAGCCTCCTGAATTATCTGTTCTGAATATAGATTGAAAAGGTAGAGAGATAGGGTGCATCCCTGATACACATCTTTCCTGATCCTTAACCATATAGTGTTTCCCTGTTCTGTTCTGACTACTGCTTCCTAGTCCACATATAGATCTGTATAAGTAAAATTAAGTGTCCTAAGATTTCCATTCTTGTCAAAGTTAGCTTTTGATCTTTGATGTGATCTACATAGTCAATGCCTTTGAATAGTCTATGAAACACATAGACGTTCCTCTGCTTTTCTCTTTCAGCCATAGACATTCCTCTGGTTTTCTCTACTTTCAGCCAAGAGTCTCATCTTACTTGCCACCTAGTCTTCATATGCAAACAATATGAAATTTACCCCATCATTTCACTGAAACAGCTCTTGGCTAAATATTTATCTCTTCTTTATTTTTGTATATCTCTCTAACAACCCTCTCACACACACACACACACATTTGTAAAAGCATACACACACACACACACACACACACACATGCACACATACTCTCCACAATAAAAATATCTTCTATTGTTAAGTAAACAAAAGATATTTTTCTGTGTGTTATACTGATCTATATTTGTTCCCATTCCAAAGACGGGTGACCCAACAGAGTGTGTAAACTATAGAATGATATCACTGATTTCCCACGCAAGCAAGATTCTACTGAACATTATACAAAAACTACTGGAACAGCCCATCAACAGAGAACTGCCAGAAGTCCAGGCTGGCTTAGAAGGGGTCATGGTCCTAGGGATATTGTAGCTGATGTTAGATGGATATTAACTGAAAGCAGGGAATACCAGAGGAATGTCTATTTGTGTTTCATTGATTATGCAAAGGCGTTTGACTGTGTGGATCATAACAAACTGTGGCTGACACTAAGACGAATGGGAATCCCAGAACACTTGATCGTTCTAATACGAAACTTATACTTGGACCAAGAGGCAGTCGTGAGAACAGAGCAAGGAAACACTGCATGATTCAAAATTGGGAAAAGCATATGCCAGGGATGTGTCCTATCTCCATAGCTTTCAACCTGTATGCAGAACAGATTATCCGAGAGGCTGGGCTCCATGAGAAGTGTGGGGTCAGGTATGGTGAAAGATCTGTTAACAATCTGTGTTATGCAGATGACACAACCCTACTTGCTGAAACTGAGGAGGGCCTGAAATGCTTGCTGCAGAGGGTCAAGAACTGCAGCCTTCAGCATGGATTGAAGCTCAATGTCAAGAAGACAAAGATTCTCACAACTGGACCAATTAGCAGCATCAGGATGGATGGTGAAGAGATTGAGATTGTTAACAACTTTAGTCTGCTTGGCTCCATGGTCAACACTCTTGGCACCAATAGCCAGGAAATAAAAAAATGTATTGCAATGGGAAAGTTTGCTGTTAGGGACCTCTCCAGGGTACTGAAGAGCAATGGTGTCACTCTGGAGACTAAGGTGTGTCTGATACAGGCTATGGTCTTTGCAATCACTTGTTATTCATCAGAGAGTTGGACACTAACTAAGGAGGATAGAAGGATAATTGATGCCTTTGAGCTGTGGTGCTGGAGAAGAGTAGTGAATGTACTCTGGACTGCCAAGAAAACACAGATTCATCCTGGTGAGGTTTTAAACCAGGCTAGTCCTTGGAGGCAAGGATTCTGAGGCTTCATCTAACATACTTTGGACATGCTGTAAGGAGGGAGAGGTCCTTGGAGAGGGACATCATGCTTGAGAGGGTGGAGGGACAGCGTAGAATGGGAAGACCCTCTATGAGGTGGATTGATTCAGTGCCTGGGGTAATCGGGATGGGTGTGTCAGAGGCAGTGAGATTGGCACAGGATAGAGCAGGGTTTAGGGCTGTTGTACACAGGGTCGCTATGAATCGCAAGCAACTTGACAGCACATAACAACAATACTGATCTGTGGCACCTACCACTTTTGAATATTTCTTTCTTATTTAAAGATGTCTTCTTAGGACATCCAAGATACTCTTATTTTCTTTACTTACCTGTTAACCTCTCAACTCAATCTGTTTTTTAGACATTTTATTGAGTTTTATACATAAACGAGTCTATATGTATATACATATACATATACATATACATATACATATACATATACATATACATATACATAAGGAGTTGTGATATCAATCCAAAGATAGCAGATCAAATCACTAATTGTTCCATGGGAGTAAGATGGAAAATATCCTTCTATATGATTTATATCCTCTGAAAATCTACTGGGGGTTCAGTTATAAGCCATTCCCAATTCCACTGCAAGACATTTTGGGATATTTTAAACATCCCTCTTTACCATGTTCAACTTTTCCATTCTAAAAACTCAGTAGATAAACTCGGATTAAGTCTCAATTTAGTCTTCACAAGCACCTCTTCAGCATTTGTTTTATCTTTAAAATGGAAAAGAAATGCTTTATAAAAGCAATACTTTACAGCTAGACTTAATAAATGATTTGCAATCAATCATTTCAAGACATACTATATCCTCAAGAACTAATAGTACTGCAGGAAGGATTAAATTGACTACTTTCTGGTTCAAATCCAGATTTCCCGTGAGCACTATCAGGTGTTCTGGGATTCCTATTTTTCTTATCATTAGCCACAATTTGTTGTAATCCATGCAATCAAATGCCTCTGAAATGCCTAGTCAATGAAACATGGCTAGACATTCCGCTTTCAGCTAAGAGTGATCTGGCACAGGCTGTGATATCCCTAGGGCCACAGTCTCCTCTAAACCCCATTTGCACTTCTAGTAGGTATCTCTTAATCAGATTTTTTCAAAGAATCTTCAGCAGAATTTTGCTTGTGTGTGATATTTTTTTTAAATATATACATTCTGTTGTTGTTACGTGCTGTCAAGTGTGATGCATAGCAAACTATGTACAATAGCCCTGATTCCTGCTCTATCCTGTGCCAACCTTATTGTATATTGCACATCTATCCTCCTTATCCCAGTCACTAAATCAATACATCTCATTGAGGGTCTTCCTCTCTTGTGCTGTCCCTCCACCTTTCAGGCATGTCTTTCTTCAAGAAGACGAAACCTTAGATTCCTTGCCTCCAAAGAGCAGCATGGTTTCATCCTCTCTAAGATGAACCTATTTGTTCTCCTGGCAGTCTATGATATATTCAATACTCTTCTCCAATACCAGATCATAATGGCATCAATTCTTTTTCTGTCATCCCTAGTAGTTTTCCAGCTTTCTGATGCATAGAAAGTAATTGCAAAGACATGGCCTGGATCAGGCACACCTTAGTCTCCAGACTGACATTGTAGCTCTTCAGTACTCTGAAGATGTCTCTGACAGCAGAATTTCCCGATTCAATTCTTTTATTTTCCTGGATGCTAGTGCCAAGAATGTTGATTTTAGAGTTAAGCAAACTACAGCTGTTAACAACCTCAATCTCTTCACCATCTTTCATGATGCTGCTGATTAGCCCAGAGATGAGAATCTTCCTTTTCTTAATGTTGATCTTCAATTCATATTGAAGACTTCAATCCTTGACCTTCTGTAGCAAGCGCTTCAGGTCCTCCTCAGTTTTAGAAAGCAAGTTTGTATCATCTACATAACACAGGCTGTTTATGAGTCTTCCTTCAATCCTGATGCCACATTCCTCCCCATAGAGCCCAGACTCCTAGATTATTTTTTCTGCAGATAGATTGAAAAAGTATGGTGAAAGGACACATCCCTTGTGTATACTCTTCCAAATATTGAACTCTGCAGTGTTTCCTTGCTCTTTTCTTCTCAGAGTCAGCCACAGTTTGTTGTGATCCACACAGTCAAATGTCTTTACATAGTCAATGAAACACAGATAGATACTCCTTTGGTGCTCTCTGCTTATAGCCAAGATCCATTTAACATTATCTATTGTATTTCCAGTACCACAACCTCTTCTAAACCAAGCCTGTGCATCTGGCAGTTCTCTGTTGATGCATTGTTCCAGTCATTTTTGGATAGCATCAGCAGAATCTTGCTTGCATGTGATATTAATGATATTATTCTATAATTTCTTCACTCTGTTGGGTCCCTTCTTTGTAACATGAATAAATATGGATCCCTTTCAGTCAGTCGGGCAGGCAGTTTCCTGAAGACAACACAACCTAGCTTGCTAAAAGTGAAGGGGATCTGAAACACATGGTACAGATGATCAAAGACTACAGCTCTCAATATTTCAATATGGATTACATTTTATCATCAAGAAAACAATGGTTTCTTATCACTTGGCCAAGAGGCAATGTGATGTAAGCTGGAGAAATGTTTGAAACTGTCAGTGATTTCATCTTACTTGGACACAATCAACATCCTCAGTATGAGCAGTCAGGTGAACAGGAGACAGATTGCTTTGGGCAAGAATGCTGTCAGAGACCGCTCCAAAATATTGAAGAACAGGCATTATATCAGTTTGAAGACTAAGTTGTGACTGATTCAAGTCATGGTATTTTCAATGTATCTGAAGCTGGACTATGAATAAGAATGGCAGAAGAAAAAATGATGCTTGTGAGTTGTGGTGTTAGAGAAGAAGTACTGATTATCCCATGGAAAGCCAAAGGAGCAAACTGACAATTCTTGGTAAAGGTGTAGTCAAAGTGTTCCATATTGGCAAGGATGGTGAAGCTACCTCTCTCATACTTTGGACATGTTGCTAGTGGAAGCTATTCCTTGGAAAGAGATATAATGCTTACAAATGTAGAGTGTCAACAAAAGAGAAGAAGACATCCCCCCCAATGAAGTGGATTAACACAGTGACTACAGCTAAGGGCTCAAGTTTATCAGAGAAGATGAGTACAGCATGGAATTGATGTCTATTTTTCATATAGTCACTATGAGTTGTACTCAGCTCTGTGGCCCCTAATAGCAACAACCTTAAAATAGGAAGATTACCCTGGATTATTGACACAGCTAGTTTAATTCTAAGAAGTTCTAGTGGCTAGTGTATTTGTTAGGCTGCTAACTTAAAGGTTAGCATTTTGATTCCACCAACCATTCCTCGAGAAAAGATGAGGCAGTCTACCCATTTAGATAGGATTAGATCAATAGTAATTAATTACATAAAATACAATTTATATGATTACTTGGATGAAACACAATGTAAATGAAAGATTGTATAAAACACAAAGTATAGGTCTAGCTACATCCTGTGGGATTTCTCAAGCTTAAGCACAAGAGGCTGAATCAAGCCACAGTATCTGGAGGGCAACAGATGCCTCTGTTCTTCCATTCAGGCACTTTGGCCTTGAACACTGCTGTCTAGCTACATCATTTGAGATTTCTTAAGCTCAAGGAGAAGAGGTTGGATCAAGCCAAAGTTTCTGGAGAGAAACAGTTATTCCACTTCGGGCCTGAGGCCTGAAGGGGCCACCAATACACAGGTATATCACAAAACATTGCCATACCCTGGGGTATTACACAGTGACAAGTACATACAATCTACTAAGAAAAGACTCACATAATGTCAAGAAAGTAAAGTCTGCTTCAGTCATTATGAAAAAACAGAATAACTCTTCTCCTACAAAGACAGACTCAATGAATACTCCAGACTGAGAGAACCAGAAGAAATATGTTGGTGTGGAGTTATTTGAACAGTAACAGAATAAGATGCAATTGACAGAAGAAACAATGGAAGCCATTAAGAGAGCAAATACCCCAGAGGCAGTGAACCAGAAGAAATATATTCACAAGGAGCAACCTGAATAGCTATAGAAAAAAATTGCACAAGATGGAAGAAAGAATTGATAATCTACTTAAAGAGGTACAATAACTTTTAATAACTTTTAAAAAAATCCCTGAGCGAGATATTTCATTCAGCATAATGTCCTCCAGGTTCCATGTTGTGAAATTCTTTACGAGTTTATTGTTTTTCAACGCTGCATATTATTCCAATATTTGAATGTACCATAGGTTTTTTCTATCTAAACATTTGCTATTGGGCATTTGGATTGCTTCCATCTCTTGGCTATTATGAATAAAGGAGTAATAAATATGGGTGTTCATTCATTTGTTTGTATTGTAGATCTGGTTTCTTTAAGGTATATCCCTAGTAGTGGCTGTACTCATATATTTCTTCTTTAAAAGCAACAAATTTGCTTGGCTTGAAGGAGAACAGGAAAATGGAAGACAGAGATTGTAAATATGATAAAGATTTCACATACCATTCTTAGCACTGAGATAGAGGAATCCATGTTCAATGACTGGAGAGGTCTCTCTCTAGCAGTTAAGGACAACCCCCAAGTGACAGCATGCAAGATCATAGGAACCTCAGTCCTATAGCCACAAGGAACTCGAGTCTTCCAATAATCCAAAATGAGTTTGAAGTCAGTCTTCCCAGAAGTACCCACAAAGAACTAAACTTCCCACACTTGATTTCCGAGTTCTCAAAGAACAGAGAAACCAACTGAGCAATCAAACTTCTGACCTATAGAACTGTGCAATAATAACTTTTATGATTATGTTCTCTTAAGTTTTTAATATTTAATAATTTGTCATGAAGTAAAAGGAAACTAATACAAATACATTATAAAAATTGCTTACTAATATATATTTGCTAAAAAAGTCAAACTGTAGCTCGAACTCAATTGCATGCAATTCCAAAAGCCATGTCTTTAATTGCTATGCTACAGTATTTCTTTTGCCATAAAGTTACTGAAGACAGAAAGCTGATTGAAAAAAGAAGAAACTTAATGATAAGAAGAGGATGCACTGTTGATTCTTTGGTAGAATTCTCACCTTTCACGTGAGGAAACTGGGTTCAATTGCTAACCAATGCACTTTATGCTCATCTCCCACACATTTATCAGTAAAGATGATTTTTAGGAGGTTTCAGCAGAACATCTAACAAAAACATGGCAATCTATGTCCAAATATCAGCCAGTGAATATCATATGGATCACAACAGTTCAATCCTCAAGTGATCATAGGTTGGTATAGAGCCAGGCAGTATTTCGTTCCTTCATTCATGGGACCACCATTATTTAGGGAACCAATAACAGCTAACTACAATATTGGAAAAGAATGACACTGACACATAAGCTCCTAAAAGTAAGAAACTCTTATTTTGTCCATGTTGTCTTTTCCCTCAGAAAGTGGTGAACTTGGGCTTTTTCTAAATGATAAAGTTTTAATGAGATTTTTAAAAGTATAAAGATAACCTTGGAGTGTTTGATTTCACCTGAATTTCAGGGAGGAATGATGGTACTTGTTAGTTTTCTCTCCTTGAGTAATCAGAGCTTCAATTTTTAGAACAACAGTAAAATACAACACAGTAAGTCATAATCATGATGGCTGAATCAAAAAATCTATAAATGAAATATTACTATTTTAAATTTTTCATATTAGTGCTTTGTACTTTAGAAATTGTTTCAGATATATTTAAGGCAGCTCAGGATCACTCTATAAAGTAGATATTATTATCCCAGTTTGATGACTTTAAAAAATAAATGTGACTTCAGAGTTTATGTGACCTTCTCAAGGTCCTATTACTAGCTAATAATATACAAGGGACTTTTACCAAGGTTTCTAGGCCCTAGGCTATATCCTTCTAGTACAATTGCTAAATGACATTAGGTTGTTCTGAAAATCAAATGAGACTTCATGTGGGAACCAGTCATATAAAGAGAAATCTATCAACAAGTATTTACATGCAGGACCCAGAGATGAGCCTTCTTCTATGAATAACAACAGGACATCAGGGTGAAACTTTGTTCTAGTATCGTTTTTACTGTACCGTAGGGAATCATGCTGCTAGCCCAAAATGGATATTTCTCTGACAGTTCAAATCCACTAGCAGCTCTATGAAAAAAAGATAAACAATCTCCTCCTATGTAATTTACAATCTGAAAACTCACTAGAGAATAAGCTTTGAGCAGATTCTGATAACAATGAGTGAGTGAGAGTAATAGCGGGACTGTAAATTAAGGGTCATGCTAGTTCTGGGTGGTGCAAATGACTAACATACTTCGGCTGTTAATCAAATGGCTAGAGATTTGTGTGTACCAGAGGCATTCTTGGAAGAAAAAGAAATGTCGAACTACTTAAAAACAAATCACAAACATAAACAACAACATACAGACACACAAACACCCTTTGAAAAGGTGGAAAACACTTTGTGGAAGACAGTTCTGTTCTGATATGCATGGGATAATCATAAGACAGAATTAGCATGATGATGATGTTAATTTTGTATTCCATTTTCAATTTTTCTAATTTACAAATTTTAAAAATATGTGCATTTTAACAGTGATATGTAGATTGTGAATAGCAACAGCAGAAAGTACACTCCGCAAAACGGGGACTAGTTTATGTTTTAAAATCCCTACCTACTGCTATTGACTCTGATCTAACTTATAATAACCCTCTGTAGGGTTTCTGAGGCTGTAAATCTTTTCTGGAGGAGACTGCCCACCTTTTTTTCTGCAAAGCATCTGGTGAAGTAGAACTGCGGACTTTCAATTAGCAGTCTGATATGTTATATACATATGTTATATATATACATATGAGATATATATATATATGTATGAGATATATATTACATATGAGATATATATATATTACATATGAGATATATATATTACATATGAGATATATATTTTATATATAACCATGCATGGGTCCTTGTAAGTCTTGATCCTCTTAAAATCTTACTTATGTCTGAGAAGAGCCAGTACTTCCTCAGGGACCACAGCTCTGAAGTGGACAACATACATATTTCTCCAACTTATTTCCACTTGGAGCAGCTGTTTAGCCAACTGTGTTTATCCTTTCTTGAAACTCCCTGTTTGGGGTAAGCAATGATGTGGACAAATAAAAAACTGCTGCCTTGGCGCATCTGAAATGTGCTGAACTACAGGAGATAAAAAATGTCACTAAAACTGTTGGAATCAACTCTCCTGAGGAAATATAGTTCCTATCCCTGGAAAGTGGAGAACATAATAAAAATCAGGCAAGAGAAGCACTCCTGGCCAAATAAACAATGACATCTGATACATATTTTCCCTGGATATTTCATTCACTGCTGCTGTCTCAGCACCTAAATGTACAGGAAGAGACTGAAATTCCCGGATAACAGAATTAGGTTGGAAGCATTGTTAATCAAACAGTTTAAGAAGCAGGGTCCCTAAGGTAAAGGGAGCTGTTCCAAACTTGTCAACCTATCAGATTCATCTAAATATTTCTTATTATTTTTATGAGCAAGTTCCTACACTAGCTTAAAAGTGCAAATGCATTACTGTCAAGTCAGAACTGACTCATAGCTGAACCTCCAACAGGTTTCCGAGGTTATAAATCACTTGAGAAGAGATTACCTATAATTTTCCTCCCTCAGAATTTTGGTTAATTTGAACTGCCAGAGAAGATCCACCTTTGTGTTAGTATCACATGTTCTCACAGACTAGACAGTTTTCATTTCCCTTTTTAAATTCAGGCCACTTTTACAGTGTTAAAAATTATTAGAGAACCTTAAGACCTTTGATTCAAGTAAATATACCCACATATATTTACTGTTGTTGTTGTCACCTACTTGACTTTGACTCAAAGCAGCCCTATGAACAACAAATCAGAACATTGTCCTATCCTCTACCATCATTACTATCTCCATTATGTGAGCATTCCAGCATTTTTAAATGCTGGAATGCTAGGCCTTGCCTTCAGGCTGAGGGCTACTGTGTTGTGAGTCAGTTTTAAGGTGGAAGTTGTGATGGCCTCTCACACCTTGAGGAGGGACAGGTATGGAATGCTCGGCGCTCTTATGCCTTTCTTTTTACCCCAAATGGGTGTCAGCAGACGGGACTTGTCAGATGAACTGGGGTCTCTGGCTAACAGTCCACCAACATTTTGGCGTGCCAGAATATTTTAATGCTGTAAGGCGCTCTCAGGCCTGTGGCCCTTGGACCTGCTTTTAATTGTTTTCGGTCAAACATTCTTCCAGGTGTTATAGCACTGGTCTGTTGATTTGCTGTATAGAGGTAACTTGTGGTTGCTGTGATGCTGAGCACTGTGACCCTGATGTGCCAAATGTGATACTGGTCACCCATAGCACCCATAGTGTTTTGTGGAGCTCCCCAATTAAAACAAGCTTGGAAGCAAGAGTGGCATCCACTTCTGAAATAGCTTGTCTCTGGAAACCCAATGAACTTGGAGAAATGAAGAAAGTTATACAAATGTTCAGGTCTTTTGTTCATAGGGTCACTATGAGTTACCTACAACTCAACAGATTTAACAATAACAATGCAAAGATGGTTCAAATTCATAGTAGCTCTGTAAGAGAAAAAAAGAGCAATCTGCTTGGCAATTTATGGTCTTGGAAACCCAATGAAAGATCAGTTAGAAGTCTATTCTAACTCCATGAGAACACGTTTGAGTACTGTCAGATTGAGGGGAAAACTATTTCCTCTTCCATACTTTATGAGCAGGAGGTTTCAGCATAGGTACCTATGAAAGATTTCTAAGATTACTGAAAGAAAAAAAAACACTCATAAAAATAATATTAAAAAACACCCAAAATTTGTGTTGGACTACTAACCCAAACGTTGGAAGCTCCAGTAAAACCTTAGAAAAAAATATCTATTGCAAAAGGGTAAGGATCGTATGGAGGTGGCCATATCTGATCTTTGCAGAAAGGTGACTTTCTTAAAGTTCTCCTTCACAAAGGGGATCTGTTCCACAAAACAGCATTAGCAACACAAAAGCAAATCTTGTAAGGTCAGATATACCTTCCATATTCCTGTACCTCTTTCTACTTATCTCAAGTCCAATCTTACTGCTCTACTGGGTCCAAAATCCTTTGCTATATCTTACAGACCACATAGAACATAATAGGGAAGTCAAAGGTCATAATTTAAGTTAGTAACAGAATATAGTCAGGCCAACTTCCACAATGTGGCAGGAGATTCAGCCTTTGGCCTCACCGTTTTAGGCTGGGTTTACAAAGCTTTTACTCCTGCCAATTATTGCTCCTCTTACCTAGTCCTCCAGCAAACTTGAGCAAAATAATGTTTTATCTGGCTCAAAGACATAGCAGCCCCAAGGTCTGCTTCATCTCATGTCAGGTCTCTGGTTCTCTACTATGGCTGCTATGGCTGGGATTCCCATAGGCCCTAGTCTGGCTAACACAAGAAACACTGTCCTTGATGGACACATTCCATTCTTTTGTTGCTTCTTTGTTAGTGATGAGGTTTCTGTGCTATTCTGCTGCTGAATCTACTCCATTTAATGGTGAGACTAACCAATCCCGTTTTGGATGTTGCTGTTGTTGTTGTTATGTGCCATCGAGTCATTTGCGACTCATAGCGACCCTATGTACAACAGCCCTAAACCCTGCTCTATCCTGCGCCAACCGCAACGCCTCTGACACACCCATCCCTATTACCCCAGTCACCGAATCAATCCATCTCATAGACGGTCTTCCCCTCCTGCGCTGTCCCTCCACCCTCCCAAGCATGATGTCTCTCTCCAAGGACCCGTCCCTCCTGGCAACATGTCCAAAGTATGTCAGACGAAGCCCCAGAATCCTTGCCTCCAAGGAGTTGCTTGGTTTAATCCTCTCCAAGATGAATCTGTTTGTTTTCCTGGCAGTCCATGGTACATTCAGAACTCTTCTCCAGCACCACAGCTCAAAAGCATCCACTCTCCTTCTGTCCTCCCTAGTCATTGTCCAACACTCTGATGCATAACAAGTGATTGCAAATACCATGGCCTGTATCAGGCGCACCTTAGTCTCCAGAGAGACACCGTTGCTCCTGAGTACTTTAGAGAGGTCCCTAACAGCAGACTTTCCCATCGTGATATGCTTTTTGATTTCCTGACTGCTGGTGCCAAGAGTGTTGACTGTGGAGCCGAGCAAACTGAAGCTGTGGACAATCTCAATCTCTTTGCCATCCATCCTGATGCTGCCAATTGGTCCAGTGGTGAGAATCTTTGTCTTCTTGACATTGAGCCTCAGTCCATACTGAAGGCTGCAGTCCTTGACCCTTCGCAGCAAGTGCATGAGGTCCTCCTCAGTTTCAGTAAGCAGGGTTGTGTCATCTGCATAACACAGATTGTTAATAGGTCTTCCACCAATCCTGATGCCACAATTCTCCTCATAGAGCCCAGCCTCTCGGATAATCTGCTCTGCATACATGTTGAAAAGGTATGGAGACAGGATGCAACCCTGGCGTACACCCTTCCCAATTTTGAACCACGCAGTGTTACCCTGCTCTGTTCTGGAAACAGTAGAGGAACATAATTGGATATAATACTAGACTAGAGCAGGCAAATTATGAGAAACACCTGCAAACATCCATTATTTATTGAACCGTGGAATGTATGAAGTGTCAATGTAAAAAAAAAATTGTTGTTGTTGTTGTTATGTGCTTTCGAGTCATTTGCGACTCATAGCGACCCTATGTACAACAGCCCTAAACCCTGCTCTATCCTGTGCCAATCACATTGCCTCTGACACACCCATCTCGATTACCCCAGTCACTGACTCAATCCACCTCATAAAAAAAAATTTAAGTTATAAAAAATGAGCACATTAAGAATGACATTTTATGCATCAGCCAGATGAAATGGACTGGAGGTGGTCACTTTGAACCACAGAGTCATATAATCTAATATGTCAAGAATGAAAAATTGATGAAGAATAGTGTTTCATTCATAGTTTAAAAAGACCATTTCAAAATCTCTCCAAAAGTACAATGCTATGAGTGACAGGATACACATATAAGACAAATCTGTTAATAAAAATATTCTTCAAATATATGCACTTAAAAGCTAAAATTGAAGTTTAAGAAATTAAGTTTTACCAGCTTCTTCTATCATAAATTGACTGAACATGAGATCAAGATACACTAACAATAACTGGTAGCTGGAATATAAAAATTGGATGTAAAAAAGAGGGATTGGTGGCCAGAAATTACAAACCTGGTGACAGAAATGAGGTTGGCATTTGAATACTTGGATTTTGTACAATGATTTACTCACTGCAAATACTGTGTTTTGTTTGTTTGTTTTTTAAAAAAAAACAACCAAAAAAACAAAGCAGTTGATTCCCATCACTGGGCCAATTGGCAGTACCATCATGGATGGAGAAGAGATTAAGATTGTTAACATTTACAGATTGTGCGGCTCTACAACCAACACTTTTGATTCCAGCAGTCAGTAAACCGAAAGGCAAATTACATGAGGTAAATCTGTTGTCAGGGACCTTTCCATAGTACTGAGTAGCAATGATTTTAATCTATAGACTACAGTGAACCTGATCCAGTTCATAATATTCACAATTACTTACTATGCATCAGAACTGGATACTGGCTAAAAAGGATAAAAGAATTTATAGCTTTGAGATGTGGTGCTAGAGAAGCATCTTAAACATACCATGGACCACCAAGAAAATGAATAGGTCTGTGTTGGAGAGATGAAACCAAGTTTCTCATTGGAGGTTAGGATTTTGAAGCTCTGTCTCACATACTTTGAGCATGTGGCCAGAAGGGACCAATCCTTGGAGAAGGACATCATGTTCAGAAGGATGGAGGGAAAATGCAGGAAATGAAAACCTCAGATGAGAAAGATTGATACAGTAATTAGGGCAATGAGGGTAGGCGTATCAGAGTCAGTGAGACTGGCTCAGGACATGACAGGCTTCAGATCTACTGTACATAGGATTGCTATGAGTCACAGGCGGATTGATGGCACATAACAAGAACAGAATCTATATGGACCTCACCTGATGGACTTCATAAGTCATCACTTGGTTGACTTCACTGGAATCGGATTGACAACATCTGTGGAAAGAATCACTGGAGAAACACAATATGAGGAATCCAAACCATACTCGGTGCTGACTATGGAACAGACCATTGATTACTCATGTAAAAGTTCAAGTTGAACTTGAAGAAAATGAAAATAAATCCACAAGAACCAAATATGATCTTGAGTCTATTTGACTTGAATTTAAGAGCCATTGCAAGAATAGGTTTGAGGCATTCAACACCAATTTTTAAAGACCAAATGAGCTGTGGGATGACATCAAAGATTTCATCCATGAAGAAAATGAGAGGTTGTTAAGAGGCAGGAGAGAAATAAAAGACCAAAAAAGATGTCAGTAAAGACTGCAAATTGCACCAGAACATCAAAAAGCCAAAAGAAAGGGAAGAATTGCCAAAGTAAAAGAGATGGACATATTTCAAACGGCAGCTCGTATTATTGAAGAATGTACGAAGAGCTAGAGCTATCAAATAAAAAGGGAAGAATTCAGAATTAATTTGAACTAGGAATGGAGGTATGTAAAAAAAGCCTGGCTTGAGAGGAAAGGGCTGAGGTCTTGGTTTTCTCCATGAAAGGCTTGTAATGTGTTGACTGTGCCCTAAGATTAGTTGATGAAGGCAGCTTTCCCAGGTAGCCTGCCAAGTAAAGCCTTTTGTAATTCTCTCTGATTTACTTTCAAAATGCACACATAGAATTTGACATTTGACTTCAGCCAAGTCACAAATTTATTTGGATTCAGGCTTTACCTCTAGAATATGGAAGATCAAAATCAACAATCTTCAAAGCCAGAGTCTGAATTCTGTAACCATGAAACCATTAGAATAAGATAATGTCTGACAACTACATTTAATCACTCTAAAAGGCATCATCACTTTAAAGGATCCTGTTTAGAGTTGGGGTAAATGTGAAACATAATTTAAAAACACAAGAAACAACCAAATTTAGTGGATTCATAGAGACCATTGTGCGGGACCACCAAAAATGGGCTTGTAGACATCCTTCAAACATGTAACAAAATTCACTCCATTTACAGTCCAACAATATGCAGGCTTATTAGACCAAGGTGAACAATAACGCCAAGGAGGCCTTCAGTTCTTAGAATGACTAACCCAATATTCAAAAGGGCAGTCCAATGATAAAGCCCAGGACATGGGAGAGGCAGGACAAAAGGATTAATGGGAATGAGAATTAAAGAGACAGTGAGAAAAGTGTTATTATAGTGTTTGTTGTTGTTGTTGTTATGTGCCGTCAAGTCACTTGCGACTCATACAACAGCCAGAAACTCTGCTCTGTCCTGTGCCAATCGCACTCTCTAACATTCCCATTCCGATTACCCCAGTCACTGAATCAATCCACCTCATAGAGGGCCTTCCCCTCCTGTGCCTGCCCTCCACCCTCCCAAGCATGATGTCGCTCTACAAGGACTGGTCTCTCCTTACAACATGTCCAGAGTATGTTAGATGGAGCCTCAGAATCCTTGCCTCCAAGGAGCCACCTGGTTTAACCCTTTCCAGGATGAATCTGTTTGTTTTCCTAGCAGTCCATGGTACTCTCAATACTCTTCTCCAGCACCACAGCTCAAAGGCATCAATTCTCCTTCTATCCTTCTTGGTCATTGTCCAACTCTCTGGTGCATAACAAGTGATTGTAAAGACCATGGCCTGTATCTGACACACCTTAGTCTCCAGAGAGACACCATTGCTCTTCAGATTATAGTGTAGGAATTGTAATTAATGTTATACTGCAAAATTTGTATGAATCTTTGAATAAAAAAAAATTTGCTTTGTAAACTTTCACTTAAATCACAATTAAAAAATAACAAAAACAAATCTGACACCACCAACTGCTGAATTGATACAGAGTTATTGAGACTCATATATTGCTGATTGAAATACAAACTTACAGAAACACACTGGAAAACTTTTTTTCATTCTTAGTTACCCAAGAGAAATAAAAACTTGTCACATAAAAAACCAAAGCAAACTCATTTATACTAGACTTATTTATAATGACAGAAAAGTGATTGTCGTTGAGTTGAGCACAACTCATAGTGACCCTATAAACAAAAAACCTGAAGCCTTTCTATAACTATCATCATTTCTCAAAGTTCATAGAGTTTCTAGAGGCATGTTGTTTAGAAAGTGATGTCGCTCCTGCTTTCAAGCCTTTATTAATCTGGGAGCTCCACCAAACACTGCCTGCCATGGGTAACCATTATGACATTTCTCTCTCTCTCTCTCTCTCTCTCTCTCTGTCTTTCTCTCTCTCTCTCATACACACACACATACACACACACACACACACACTCAACACATGAGTGAATCTTACATGCATGTCACTAAGTTAAACATGCCAGACTCAAAATTTTGTATTGTCTCATTCTACTTCTAGTCTACACTTGGACAAAGCAAAGCTGTAAGCTTAGAGGCAAATTCAGTGATTGTCAGTCTTCAAAGATCAGGAGATATTTTTACTATAAGGGCAACATAAAAAAGCTTTTTACAGTGATAGAACTGTTCTTTATCTTGACAGTGGAGGTAGTTAAGCAACTGTATGTATTTTCAGTATACACAGAGGGACAAGGCCAAAATAAGCCCTAGTGTTGTAAAGCATCATTAGGGTTAAGCTGACCAAGGAAGGATCTGCCTAAGAAAATAATACAAAACCATCTCCCTGTCCTGGGGAAGCATAACCTTGATTCTCACACTGAAGTCACCTTCTGATAAATATGTAGGGTGGAGAGAATTATTCTGAATTACTTAACTCAGTTTCATGAGGACAAATACTGCATAACAC
>NW_006399820.1:4202791-4203699 GCF_000299155.1 Elephantulus edwardii | reverse complement strand
TGATCTGACAGCTTGTATCTTAAGCTTTCTTGGCTTCTGTGATTCCAAAAACGTCGACTGCTGACATTTTTCTTTTGACCAGTGTCTCTTAAGTTTAGTTGTACTGTCTCCAAGGGAAGTTGACGTGTCCTGTAGAACCCTTGTGTAGATTATGTTTTCCTTTCTGGCCTCATTTTGCTGTTATCTGAGGTGACCTTGCCCAGTGACGCCTTCCCCTCCCTCTCTGGCCGGGTTTTGCTGTGTCTGACCTGGAAGAGGACTCCTTTGCTGTTATCCGAGGTGACCTTGCCCAGTGAAGCCTTCCCCTCCCTCTCTGGCCGGGTTTCGCTGTGTCTGACCTGGAAGACAACTCCTTTGCTGTTATCTGAGGTGACCTTGCCCAGTGACGCCTTGGGAACCCATAATTGGGAAGTGATGAGAGCAGAAGAATGAGAATGGGTAGGGGTAAAACCAAAATGTGGCACAGTTTAGTGGGTAGATGGCAGGGGGGAAGGAAATGGGAAGGATCCTGGTGAAAAAACAGGGTAATAATGGGAAGGTCCAATGATGATGAATTTTATAAAATATAATGCCTGGGAATGATTGTATGAAACACAAAACAAATGAAGACTAGAATGAACACAATATATATGAACTTTGTAAGCAAACCAACATAAATTAAATTTTAAAAAAAAGGTATAGTTATGGAAACAGTTCAGAAAATAAGAAAACAAACAATAAAAGAAAAAAAAAATCTTGGAGTGCAGTTAAGAAATTTTACCGGTATGGTTAAGAAAAGCTTTTCAATTAAAGCTATGAGGATGCACAGGCCAGGGGACACTCACCATGAGTTCCTCTCCCCTTACCTCTTGACTAAAGAAAGTCTTTTTTTTTCTATAATTATATTTTATTAATTTTCATAAACATTT
>NW_006399820.1:4193282-4201961 GCF_000299155.1 Elephantulus edwardii | reverse complement strand
GTTTGTTGATGGGCACTTAGGTTGTTTCTAGCTCCTTGCTATTGTGAACAAAGCTGCAATAAACATGGGTGTGCATATATCTGCTTGGATGTCAGCTGTGGTCTCTTCAGGGTATATTCCCAGTAGTGGAATTTTGACTAAAGAAAGTCTTGAACAGTTCATTTCAATTACAACACTTTTCCTGCTGGTCAGAGAAAGTGTGATATATGCTAACCCCAACAGGATATGGGAGCAACATATGGTGACCCTGACATGTTGGGGGAAGAACAGCAATTGGAACCACATGGAATAGAAACTGAAAATGTCTGGACAGCTTTATCTTGTTAAGAGACAGTACCAGAGAACATTACTTCATCTCAGTGAGAGACAGTGCCACTGAGCACTTCCACGTGTAGGTATTTATTCATAAAGGAAATTTTTAGATGGGGCAATAGCTGAAAGCTGCCTCATCATGCATCTTATGGTGCCACTTTGTCTTGCCGCCTCACTAGATTGTGTTTGTCCCTCCCCTGTAACTTCAGCCACTTATCCCTGAGTTTTTTCCCCCCACAGTTCTCTCACAGTTAATGTTTCTCTGAGTGGTGGTATACTCTTTTACTTTTTTTTCCACTGCTGCTGCAAATAAACTATCTTACTATCTCATCTGTGTGGGGGTAGGGAGACATTATTAACTTTTCATATCTGACCCTGTTAAGTGGCCACCTATATAATTAGCTCCTTAACACTATGAACTGGCTTAGTCCAGCAGGATTTGAAAGGTTAATATGCCTTTCTTTAACAAGTCTGAAGTTTGCTTTTTGTGATATTCCTTGGTAGGAGGAACTACCTTATTCATAGCATCTCCAGGATTCAGCACCAATCAGTACTGGAGGCCACTTACAGCTATGAAGCTCCCAAATGCTGAACCTGATCAGCTATAACAGGAAAAGCTAGGCCATTAGAAGACAGAGTATCCAGAACATCCTAAAGCAGGATGTGCATTTTACCTTCTTGAAGGTCAGCCACGACACCAGACTTCTATACTAGCAATAACAGAAGTGCTAGCAAAGTCTAGCTGATGAGGGCCCATAATCTGTGTCTCTAGATGGGAATCAGCACCACCATCCTACCAACTGAACCCTTACTTGTTGAAGTGAGAGATAATGTAATAAGTTCTTGCTTAATGCAAAAGTAGTTTTCTCAGTTCTACCTTTTCTTTTTAAGGATTCGCACACACACACACACACACACACACACGCACGCGCACACACACACACACGCACACACACACACACAATGTGTAAAGTTAAAAGGGTAAACATAAAAAAGTAAAAACTTTAAAACAAAAACTGTCCCCTTGTGGCTTTTTTTTTCTGAATTCAAATATCTTTATCTTGAAGCATCCATTTTACAGTTCTGAAAGTTCAGTACCAGACTAGGTAAGGACAAAACTTGCTTGCTACATTAAATGTCAGAATTTTATTTAAAAAAAAAAAAAGAGAAACTTGAAGCACAAATAACTCCAAATACATGGCATACCTCTTTGACAAAGAAAGCCAAAAACTATAACTGTAGTAAATAGTTGAATATATCATAAAGGAGATAGCTTCCTAACTCAACACAAATTTATCCTCACCTAGAAAACAAAGTAGTGAAGATTTTTTTAAAATTGAACCAGAAACATCTAGACAGCTTCATCATTTGCCATAGTATGGTTGATAGAATTTAACTATTTTCTGATGTTTGTTAATTTAACCATACTAATTTTGTATTTATATTGTATTAACTACTGAAGATATTTTTCTGCTACGAGATAATGTAGTTGCTCTAACTATTTACCTATAAAATTGAAAAAAAGGAGCTATAAATCTTCAGAAGTTTTAAGAACCAGGAATATAATAAAATTCCTAAAGTGAAACTGGTATGTTGCCTGAAGCAAAGGAACAAACTTGCTCCATCTATATATAGTGAGAAAAATGTGAGTCTTTGTTAGAACCAAAGACTTGTAAAAGGATAAAGAATTTGTGATAATTGTTTAAACAATTACAGAAGCCAGAAAGAAGTGTATGTATATCTGACTAAGTATGGTATTCATTTAGAAAGAAAATAATTTTATCTTAAAGTAAATGGTCTATTTTTATTTTTCATAAAAAGTAAATGACTAAATATTAAGTGACTAGACAGTAAAAAGCAGGTAAAGAAATTGTGCTTTTGTTGTTGTTGTTGTTATGTGCCATCGATTCACTTAACGATTAATAGAAACCCTATATACAACAGCTTCCTGAACCCTCCTCTATCTTGAACCAATTTCATTGTCTCAGACACATCTACCCCCAATACCCCGGTCACTGAGTCAATCCATCATCGAGGGTCTTCTCCTTTCCTGCACTGTCTCTTCACCCTTCCAAGCTTGATGTTCCCCTCCAAAGATTGGTCCTTCCTTGCAAAATGCCCAAAATATGTCAGATGAAGCTTCAAAAATCCTTGCCCCCCAAAAGCAGCGCAATTTTACCCTCTCCAGGGCAGATATAAATAAAGTGTAAAAAGAAATAAAGGGAATAAAAAATAATAGATTTTTATTGGATGATGACCAAGGATGAGAGAACAAGAATCAATACCTTTGAGTTGTGGTAATAGAGAAAATTATTGAACATACCATTGACTGCCAAGAGAACAAAGAAGTCTGTTCTGGTGAAGGTGAGACCAGGTTGCTCCTCAGAGGCAAGAATTTTGAAACTCCGTATCACATCCTTTGGGAATGTTACCAGGAGGGATCAGTTGTTAGAGAAGGACATTATACTTGAAAGGATAGAGGGGCAGTGCAGGAGAGGGAGACCCTAGATGAGACAGCTTGACCCAGTGACTGTGGTAACTGGGTCAAATGTGTCAGAGATCATGAGGTTGGCTGAGAATGGAACGAGGTTCAGAGCCATTGTTCAGAGCATCATTGTGAGGCCTCATTGACTTGATGGCAAATAACAATACGACCATACAGATGTGTACTGGCTAAATATGGCAATACCTCTGAACAAGACTATCAACCATGAGAATAATTTTTAAAAAAAAAGTAAATATGTAATCACATGACTGGGCACTGACTTAAAATCAGTATGTTGTGCTTTTTGGAGTAGGTTTTTTTTGTTTTATTGAAGAATGTTTGATTTATTTTTTTTTTAAGATGATATGCCCTATCTCTTCTGAGGAAATTTTAGAAATTAACTTTTTTTTTTCTTGTAAGGGACAAATCACTACCTCAAGAATATCTTGTGTACTAATAACCTCCTAAACAAAACCAATGAAGCAAATATAAAGACAAGGTTAATATTTTCAGGAGCACTCACAGAGCCTACATCAAAGGTAAAGAGCTCTTATCCCCACACATGCGAGGTTGGATTGTGCCCTTTCCCCCTTTCTAAAGAGAGACAAATAGAGCAGCCAGATGAAATACAGCCTCATCAATCTTTTACTCTTCATCCCCTCAAGAGAATGACTTTCACATCACCCTTTAGAGGTAAAATCTTCTGTATAAGTTTGAGAGTCAACGTTGTTTGCACCATCAGGATGAGAGTGAACTTTGCAAATGTAGAGAGAGGAGTAAATCTGAAATAGCATCATGCATCAGCGAGGTAGTATATAGACCCTTACAGTTCCCTATAATGAAACATGCATTTGGGGGAAAAACTACTATCATAAAATATGCTTAATTTATCTGGATCCCTTCCCCTATTACCTTACTGACTTTCTTCCGAATACACAGCACCTCTATCCTCCCAACCCTTCTAGACAGTCTTCCTCATTGGAAATAAATTTGTGTGCAAACCGATATTCATTTCAGTCAATGCATTGTTTATCTCAAAGGCATAGACATGTTAAAGCATCTTATCTAATTATGAAGCAGCAGATATATGGCGTCTGTTAATATCACAGTTGGTGAGTTAGGCAACACTCATGAATGTTGAGAGAGTTTCCAAACAACTCTACAAAGACAGTTTTACTTAGAAATGAGGACAGTCCCATTGGTTCTTATGGGAAGCCAAACTTTATACCAAATATTATATGAATGAAAACCCTTGTTCAGGAATTGAAGAAATTACAGATATATAAGTTAGGATTTCTCTTGTGGCAGATCCTAGAAGGTGAGCTGTCTGTTTCCTGCAAAACAGGAAACAGCAAGGGGCCCCCTACAGATGGAGTGTTACTTCCTGGGCAGGAGTTCACCCTGAGGCATCAAGGTTTTAAATAGATCGGCTTCATTTGTATTGAATTATTTTTTTGTAACTTACTTCCTGTCGGTTTTGAATAAAAAGAGAAGCTTGGCTTGAGGTCTTCAGTCGAGAACTGTTGGCCCGCTGTTTTATGCTCTTTGCTCTCTTTCATTCCTGGCTGTTTGTGTCTTTATTAATAATTATAAAATTATTCTATTCTTTGGGACGCTCGGTCTGCAACAGACAGGTTCACACAGTTAAATAATTCCTAGTCTGATAACAGAAAGATTCTAACATCAGAATTTGCCAGCCATGCAGTCGCTGTTTGGGAGGCAATTTGCCAGCTGTCTATGAGAGTTAACTTGCTCCAGAATCCTGTGTAATCAAGTCTCTAGTTAGCAGCTACACAGTCATTAAAAATTCACTGTTAGTTGTCTGGCACCATATTTTTTATCCAGAAACAGTCCCCACAAGTCACTAGACAGTGAGGAGAGCAGAAGCAAATCCCCTAATAAATACGTTCCATTTTTACCCTCAGTTTTCTGCCTCCAAATAAGAGAAACAGTTTCCCCATGGTAGGTTGGTCATCAATAGAGCTTTTGTTTGCAATTACTGGCTGCAACTTCTTTTCATTAAAAAGAAATCAGTCAGCAAATACTTAAATACCAAGGATGTTGTGATTATTGAACAAGTTTTAAGTATTGGGCTAAGCTTCTGAATAAATGTTGAGCTTGCTCTGCCCTCTCTCCTTCCAAGGATCAAAATAAATAAATGACAGCAAAATATTTAATGTCTGAGAAGAAATTGCTAGTAAGACATGACAAGAGTTGGTGTTGGAGGAGATCATATATTTTAATTATATATTAAAATTACTTGGCACTGAATGCATGATTTGCAGATTGCATTAAACAGGGAGGAGGGATCACACAGTAAATAATAAGGTACCCAAATGCCAACCATCCGCCTAGGATTTACACCATTATGTGTTATATATGAACTGGAGAAGATGGAAAATATAGGTAAGTATAAATAAATGTCACATAATATGCCCAGTGGCCAAGAAATATAGAAAGTGAATTTTAGATTACTAGAGCTGTGCTGCAATGTAATGATCAGGAGGAATCACAAATACACGAATTGTCACACCCAAAATAAGCTTCCAATAAAGCTGGAAATGTTTCTATATGGTGTAAGACAAAGGGAAAACCCCCCACACCTTGTATATAAGGTACTGATTCTCTAATTTGTGTGAGTTCTGCTGTCTGATATTGCACAAATCTTGGAAATGTGATGGGGCCCAAATTTTAGTTCCATCTCTATTACTGGCTAGCTGGATGTTTTTGTTTCTTACTGCTATTACTTTAACAGAAATATCACAATAGGGTGATTTTAAAGAGCAAGAATTTATTTTCTAGAAATTCAAGAGGCTAAAAGTCTGAATTTAAGGCAGACTACAAAGAAAGACAACTCAGAGGAAAGATCTTTGTCTCTCAGGTTCTATAGCCAATATTTGGAGGTCCTTAGCAATCTTCAGTGACATCTAACTTCCTCACTATATCTCATCTGCCATCCTTAAGAACTCAAAAGTGATTAGGTTTAAGATACAGCCAACAGCCAACATATATCAGCATTATACGTAGCATGACAAAATCCTGTTTCCAAACAGAATTACATCTACAGGTATATACTGTTGTAATTAGATGCCATCAAGCCAGTTTAAACTTACAGTAATTCCATTTAAAATAAACAAAACTTTGCCTTCCCAATCAGTACTGTGCAGAATCAAACCCATTGTTGCAGTTACTGTGCTGATCTATCTCCTTGAGAGTCTTCTTTTTTGCTAATCCTCCATCTTACCAAGCATGATGACTTTTTCCAAGGCCTAGACCCTTCTGACAACATTTCCAAAATATGTAAGAGCAAGTCTTAGCATCTTTGTTCCCCCAAAATACTCTGGATACACTGGTTCCAAGAGAAATTCATTTGTTAATTTGAGGTTAAGATAGCAACATATATTTTGTGGTGGTGGTAGTTATATGCCATCGAGCCAAGTACAACTTATAGTGACACTATGAGCAACAGACTCGAATTCTGTCTTATCCTCATTAACACAGATACACTTGAGCCTTTGCTTTAGTTTCTGTGTCAATTTAACCCATTGGGGGTCTCATTGACCCTCTATTTTCCAAGCATGATGTCTCTTTCTAAGGAACAGCCTCTCCTTGCAACATGTCCAAAGTACAAGAGATGAAGATTCACCAAACTTGCTTCCAAGGAGCACTCTCAGCAAACCTTTTCAAGATATATGAATTTGTTCTTTTCACAGTCCATTGGATAGTCAGTGCTCTTTTTCAATATTACGTTCAAAGGGCATCAATTCTTCTTATGTCTCCTTATTCATTGTCCAACTCTCAGCAGCATAGCCAGTGATTGAAACAAACATGCACTGAATCAGGCTCACCATAGTCCTCAAGCTAATATCATTGCTCCTCAATAATATAGAGAAGTTCCTGACTGTAGACTTTCCCAGTAAAATATGTCTTTTGATCTCCTGACTACTAGTACCAAAATACTGATTGTCGATCCAGATGAAGACTATGACAGTCTCAATCTTTTTTCCATTTCTCATGATGTTGCTTAATAATCCAGCTGTGATAATTTTTGTTTTCTTGATATTGAGATGTAATCCATATTAAAGGCTTCAGTCTTTGATCTTCTGCAGCAAGC
This sequence comes from Elephantulus edwardii, assembly GCF_000299155.1. NCBI lineage: Eukaryota > Metazoa > Chordata > Mammalia > Macroscelidea > Macroscelididae > Elephantulus > Elephantulus edwardii. The sequence continues at coordinate 4,195,050 of NW_006399820.1, read as the reverse complement.
ATTTCAAGTATTTCTCACTTCCAGGAAGCAGGGCTGTATCATATGCATAATTAAGGTTATCAATGAGCCTTCCTCCAATCCTGATGCCACATTCTTCTTCATAGAGTTCACCTTCTCAAATCATTTTATAAGCACACAAATTTAATAGGTATAGAGAGAGGATGCAAGCATGATGCATTCCTTTTTCAAGTTTTAAACCATATAGTATTGCCATTCTCTGTTTGCACAATAATTTCTTAGACTATGTGTCTGTTTCACAGAAGCACTATTAAGTGTTCTGGGATTCCCATTCTTTGCAATGTTATTGATAATTTATTATGTTCTACACAGTCATAATCCTCTGACTAGTCAATAAAGTACAAATAGGTGTTCTTCTTGTATTTGCTTTCAGCCAGGATCCATCTCACATCAACAATTATGTCCCTGATGTCATACTTCTTCTAAATCTAGCTTGAATGTCTGGTAAGTCTATGTCTTTATGATATTCTAGCCATTTTTAAAGGATCTTCAGCAGTATTTTTCTCACATGAAATATTAATGACTTTTTAAATAATTTACACATGTTGTTGGATCTCCTTTCTTAGGAATGGGAACAAATATGTATCTACTCCAGTTAGTTAGCCAAGGAGACCCAATTCATTAAATAAAACATGGGGAGTTTTGTCAAGTGTTCTCATGTCCATGGACCTCAGTTTTATCTAAAGGAAAATGGTAAGACACAAAAAGTTATATCTTCACATCTATTGTAGATATTGTTTAGCCAAATTTTATGACAAGTGATCATAGGTCTCTGGCAAAAGTGAAACTTCCTTTGGTATAGTGACTCCAGAACATGCTGAATACTTAGTATGCTAAGGAAATGTTTGTTAATGTTGAGTGGATGCTGAGGTCTTTCATGACAAATTCACTTTCATATTTCAGTATATTCCTTGTTGAATTACCTTTTTATAAAAGTCTAATTTTCTTCAATTTCAAATATACATATCAAATTGGAGTACAGAATTTAATGATACTCTGATTCATTTAAGAGGTAGGATTTTAATTATTTAGTTTTTCTTGACAATATATTGTGGAGTTTATTCTTACAACTCATTGCCATCAGAAGCAACTCATAGATGACCCCCCAGTAGTTTTCAGACAGTAAATCACAGAGGAAGAGATTACTATTCTTTCTCTATGAGAAGCTGGTAAAATCAAACTGCCAGAGGGTTCCACCTTGGAGTTAACAGAGCAACTTCTTATGGACTACCCACCCAGAATTTAGAATATTTTTAGAGCTATTATTTAAAATTTCTACTAAGAATGCAAAATGCTTTGTTGTCAGTTTCTATAACAGTTTCACATTCTTTATCTTAATCTTCATAAGTGTCTTTTCAGTTAAAAAATACTATTATTATTAATATGTCACTCATTTTATCAGTTATCAAGTCATCAAATGTTTTTGTTCTTTACTTGTATTGCTGTTGTTGTTAGGTTCCTTTAAGTCAAGTATGAATTAGAGACCTTATGGGCTACACATATGTACCCTGTATTATCTTATACCGAACTTGTAATTTCTTACATATTTGAGTCCAATTCTACAGTCACTCTAACAGGCCATCTTGTAGAGGATCTTCCTCGCTTTTGCCAATCCTCCACTATTTTGCCAATCCTTCACTTTTCCAAGCATAATATTCCTCTCCAAGGAATAGCCTCATCTAGTAACATGCCCAAAACATGTGAAATGAAGATTTGCTATCTTTGCTTCCAAGAAACACTCTAGCTGTAC
>NW_006399820.1:4170930-4192502 GCF_000299155.1 Elephantulus edwardii | reverse complement strand
TGAGAAGGAATGTGGCATCAAGATTAGAGGAAGACTCATTAACAACCTTTGTTATGCAGATGACACAACCTTATTTGCTGAAACAGAGGAGGGCCTGAAGCATTTATTTCAGAGAGTCAAGAACTACTATGTTTTCAATATGGATTGAAGTTCAACATCAAGAGAATAAAGATTCTCACCATTGAGCCAAATGGCAGCATTATGATATATGGAGAGGAGATTGAAATTTTAAACAATTTTAGCTTGTTTGATTCCGCAAGGATTTTGAGGTGCTCTATCTCATATACTTTAGGCATGTAGCCAGGAAGGACCAGACTTTGGAGAAGGATATCATGCTAGGAATAGTTCAGTGAAGTAAAGGAGAAGAAGACCCCAGATGAGATGAATTGACACAATAATTAGTGTAATGAGGGTAGATGTGTCAGAGACTGAGATTGGCTCAGTATAGAGTAGGGTTCAGGGTTGCTATGAGGTGCAGTTGACTTGAAGAAACATAACAAGAACAACGACAATCTTTAGTGTTCTGCAATTAGTGTTTCAAATTCTTCTCACTTTCAGCAAGCAAGATTGTGGCATCTGCATAACACAAGGTGGTTGATGAGTCTTCCTCCAATCCTGATGCCCCATTCCTCCTCAGAAAGTCCATCCTCTCAAATGATCTGTTCTGCATAAAGATTATAAAATGGTATGGAAAAAAACATATAACCCCGATGTGCACTTTTCTTAAATTCAAACCATTCTCTTATTTGTATAAATATTATAAAAAAAGAAATAAATATGATAATTTTATGACACATTACCACCGTCAGTTTGCATTGGTTTATATGTTGCTTTGATTCTGGAAGCAATGCAAGACAGATAATTGATGCCTTTGAATTGTGGTGTTGGACAAGTGAAGAGCACTGAATATGGCATGGACTACCAAAACAACAAACAAATCTGTCTTGAAGGTATTTCAATCAAGTGCTCCCTACAGAATGACCTGTGTCCAGGTCAGATGCTGACTGTGGAAGAGACTATCAATATGTGCAAGTTCAAATTATGACTGAAGAAAATTAAAATAAGTCCACAAGAACCAAAATATGATCTTTTCTCTATCTACTTGAAATTAAAAAATAATCGTAAATAGGTTTAAAGTATTGAACACCAATGAAGAAAGACCAGTTTAATTGTGGTATGACCTCAAGATTATCATCCATAAAAAGAAAATGGACAGAGGAGAAAGAAAAAAATATTCAAGATTAATTTGAAAAAAAAAAAAACACCCGAAAACTTCACTAGAATGGTGAGAAGCCAAAACAAAGGAAGAGGTGTTGAAGTAAAAGAATTGAAGATTTAAAAAACAAAGTATCATAATGGAATGCAAGAAACCTAGAATGGGGTGGGGGGGAGGGTGAAGAGAAGAATTCGCTTGGCATTTCTCCAGCTGAAAGAAGTGAAAAACAAATTCAAGTTTCAAGTTACAGTACTTAGAGACACCATGGGCAAAATCTTGAATGACCCAGAAGGAATTAAAAGAGGTTGAAGGGACTACATAGAATCACTGTACCAAAAATAATTGGCTGATAATGATGTATTTCAGAAAGTACTATAAAATCAAGAGCTAATGGTAATGAAAGAAGACATTCAAGCTGCACTAAAAGAATTGGCAAACAATAAGGCCCAGAAATCAATGGAATACTAAATGACACGTTTCAAATGACAGATGCAGCTCTGGACATGTTCACCAGTCTATCCCAGGAAATTTGTAGAAGGCTGACTGGCAGGAAGAGATCCATATTTGTTCCCATTCCTAAGAAAGGGGATCAAACACAATGTGGAAAAAACCAAATAATATCATTAATATCACATGCATGAAAATACTGCTGAAGATCACGCAAAAACAGCTAGAACAGCACATAGACAGAGAACTACCAGAAGTTGAAGCTGAATTTAAAATAGGCCATGACACTGTGATATCATTGCTGATGTGAGATGGATCCTGGTTGAAAGCAAAGCATACCAGAAGAATGTCTGTTTGTACTTAATTAACTATGCAAAGGCATTTGGCTGTGTGGATCATAAAAATGTATGGCCAACATTGAGAAGAATAGAAATACCAGAATCTATAAGTAAACAAGGGGCTGTTTTACAAACAGATTAAGGGAGCACTACATGGCTTAAAATTAAGAAAGTATGCATCATGTTGTATCCTCTTTCTATACCCATTCAATGTATACACTGAGAAAATAATTTGAGAAGCTGAACTCTGAAAAAGAGTGTGGCATCAGAAATGGAGGAAGACTCATCGATAACCTTCATGATGCAGATGGTACAACTTTGCTTGCTGAAATAGGACTTGAAGCACTTACTCAAGATGATTAAAGACTGAAGGCTTTATTTTGGATTGGCTCTTAATGTTAAGAAAACAAAAAACATTGAAACTGTCAGAGACTTCATCTTACTTGGATCCACTATCAATAGTTAGGAGATCAGGAGATATATTGCACTAGGAAAGTCTGCATCAAGAACCTCTCCAAATTATTGAGGAGTAAGAGTGCTGGTTTGAAGACTAAGGTTCCCGATTCAGGCCATGGTCATTTCAGTCACCTGTTGTGTATTTGAGACTGGACATTGAATAAAGATGACAGAAGAAGAATTAATGTGAGCTGTGCTTTTGGAGAGAAGCACTGAACATCCATTGGAAGGTAAAGAGAATAAACAGATATGTCTTGGAGAGGTTGCAGATGGAGTGCTTATTGGAGACAAAGATGATGAGGCTTAGCCTCACACACTTCAGGCATGTTGCTAGGAGGGCTGTTCCTTGGAGAGGGATATGATGCTTGGAAGGGTGTAGGGTGGGTGAAGGAGAGGAAGACCCTTGACCAGGTAGACTGACACAGTGACTGCTGCAGTGGAGTCTAGTATTCCAGGAAGTTTGAGGATGACAAATGATAGAACAGATTTCAGACCTATTGTTCTTAGAGTTGTTATGAGTCATACTTGATTCAGTAGCACCTAACAATGACAACCTATAAAATGGTGTCAGTCGTAATGCCTGTTTCCAAGCATTTTTTGTGAAAATGAAAGGATATGACATATTTGTAGTAATTGGTGTAATATAAATATTTGGTAAATATAAGCCATTGATTGTTAAGAAAAAGGGACCTGAACAAAAGGACTAAAAGAAGTCCAATTATGTATATTTCAACATATATAAATAAAATATGTAACTACCTACATAATGTGGAGATTATATATATATATTTTAGGGAAAGATTATAATAATACTCTAAAATATTATTTACTTTTCTTTTGTGGGATAATTGTTAATTTTGTTTGTTTTATTTTGCGTAATTTTATTCTTTTTGTTATCCCAAATAAGATGGAATTAATTTATAATCTGACAGAAACAATGCAATTCAAACTTTAAAAATTGAATCACATGTGAGAGACATTTTGGTTAGTATTACATTCGGGAAGAGGCAACACTAAGGCAACTGTGGAATTCACCTTTGCTTGGGACTGGATGAGGATATGTGGGTAGAAAGAGGTTCATTGTTCTCCTCTTAATTAAAGCCAGTGTTCCACCTGGTTGTACCATTTTAGGAGTGATAGAGAAGCATTCTTTTCCTCTCAAGAAAAATTAAAAGACCATTCTTTGCCATAAATGACAGAAAAAAACCTGTCTCATGTATATATCCATGGGAAATTCTGCACGTCACATCACAACCATCTACCTCACAGTTATTATTCCTTGTCATCTTCCAACTTGAAATGAGCCGATATAGCACAGACAGTGCAAAATATATGCACTTAATAAGTAAACTCTGCAAAAAGCTTAGCACCATCAGAACACTATCACACCCAACAAGGTTCATTACCTTTTTTTTCTAGTAGTCACATTTAGTGTCACTAAAGCCAGAAATGAAATTCACTACTGTTAAGCTGATTCTGCTTCATAACTGTCAAGTAGGTTTTCAAGGTTGTAAATCCTAACAGATGCACATTTATTCCACTTACTCCTGCTGAAAAGTTTGTAGATTCAAACTACTAAGCTTTTGGTTAACAGCCCATCACTTAACATACTATTACTACCACTAGAGCTCCTTTTGTTGTTGTTAAGTGCCTTCAAGTAGAACACAAGTCATAGAAACTCTATGAACAAAAGACTTGAACCTGGTTCTATAGCTATCATTGTTTCTCTAAGTTCATAGTTTCCAGAAGTGGATTTAACCTGAGAGCTCCACCAAGCATTCTCCACCAAGGGTAACCATAATGGCCTTTGACCTATCAGTGGAACAGTGTTCAGCATCACAGCAACCCCACGTTACCTCAGTACAGAAAATTAACAGACCAGTGCTGTGCTACTTAGAAGAATATTAGTCCCACACACCGTACTGGATATATAAAAACAGAACTCAAGACTTGTTAACTGAAACCTACCCTTAGAACATCTCATATGACTTTTTCAATTTATTTATTTATGATTGAGAGAATTTAAGTCCTGAGTGGTGATGTGATTGACCAATATGAAGCAGCTAGCTAGAAGTACAATCTACCCAATGGTCCAATCTTCCTTCCAATTAATGGACCTTTGCATTTTCCCTACCAACCTGATATCCACATGAACATACATCATCAGCGCATCCTATCTAAATTGCCATAATCTTCTATTTACCGAGGGATTTTGAATAATATATCTAAAATGCAGTATTTCTTCCCAAATAATTTTTAACAAATCAACAAGGTTTTTTCCCTTACTGTTCAAATGAAAAGGATATGCACAATTTTTTAAAAGCTTAGACAAAAATGAAAATTCTTTTTAATGTAGTTCTGCAGAGGTAACAATTGCATTTTTATCTCTGAAAGCTGAAAATAGAAAATATAAGTAAAAGACTCAAGCTGTTATTATGACATTAAGAAAAATATAATAAAAAGGAGGTATATATTGTCTCACATAGTTATTGTGATTTACTGGAGGCCAAAGCCAACGACTTACATAATCTCAGAGATTTTTTTTTAATAATTAAGAAGGCAAGAACCCAAGTTCCTCCTTTGTAAACTCTTCTGATAATAAAAACAGGCTCCCAAATAGATAGAAAAACCAGAGCATAATTGAGATTCATAAGCATAAATAGCTAAGAGAGAAGCTGGATTTCTAGCAGTGAACACTAATAGAATAATTATGGAAAAACTAGAGATTTGAAAGGAAGGGAAGGACTGAGATTTAAAGTTTTCAATCTCTGATTAGCAAAACAATCTGCCAGGGATTTGCTATGTACAGTAAACTCTTCCACTGCATATTTTAGCATTGCTGAGAGGAAAAGTGCATGCTGCAGTGTAAAAGGACAACCTTCATTCTGAAAGCTGTTCAGCAATTAAAAATCAAGAGCTTCTAGGAAAGTCACTTTGGCACCTTGCTTGTCTTCCCAGGTAGAATCTGCTTTCACATCTTTCCAATTCTCTACTCAAGGCTGCTGTTCAGTCTTGGAAAAAGAGCTCTGAAAGTCATATCAATTATATTAAAAATGAGCAAGTTTCTCTTTGCTGTATCAGTCAGTGTAAGTCATGTCATGTAAGTGCAGTTAATGTGAATTGATACACATAGGGTCACCTAGTCATTCACATCTTCATCAGAGAATTTGAAAATCTTAAAGAACAGAGGACATACTGGGAGGATGACAAGGAATAATAACTGGAAGCAATTCAGGCTTTTTTAAGTAGGCAGCATAACAAAAAAAAAGGTAAAAGAAATAGACCTGGAAGAAAATATTTTAAACATAAAGAAAACAAAACAAAACTGTGATTAACTTCTCTACAAGATTTTTCAAGGCAAAAACTGGGACCATTTACAAAGCAATTAGGTATTATCCTGGGGAAAACCATAACATTAAAAAGATTACACTCAATCATTCAAAGCCTTTGCTTATGCCCTGTAGGGTCCTAAGCTTTATATGTGCATTTGAAGAGTTGCCCTATTAGGAATATCTGATGAGGTTCCACAAGCCAAATTGCTGAAAGCAGAGGACAACCTCATTACAGTATGATAACAGTCCAACACCATGGCTTATTACAGACCTGAAGTGTCCTGAATAATTGGATATTATTTACCCATCTGAATTCCAACATCATTGCAAATCACTGACAAGGGACAAATAGAAGACAACTTAACATTATACAGAAATTTCAAGGACATAGAAAAAAGTTAAGGAGAAGAGATTCTAAATATGGAGTGAAAAAGTGGGAAATTAAGGAGAGAGAAACAATGAAAAACATACTTTTGCCCTGACTAGCAACTCACCTTGTCTGATTTACTCATTGTATTCTTCTTTGTCATTAAAAGACTCTCATTACAGTTTTCTCACAGTTGAATCAATAAATAAAATTCAGTCTAGTAGTTTAGAGCACTTATTGATAAATTTATGCTGAAACTATTCTCCAGCAAATCTCAGAATTAAACTTTTCCCTTCTAAACAAAACATTCTAAACCAAACAACCCTAAAATTTTCTAAAGCAAAACATGCACTGCTGTCAAGTTTGACTCGTAGAGATCTTTAGTTTTCAGAGGTTTTAAATCTTGAAGGACAAAGATTGTCCATGTTATTTCTGTGGAGTTGCTTGTGAGTTAAATATTCTTACCACCATGTGGTTAGGCGACCAACTGGCTGTGCATCAATATTATCTTCTCACTATGCTTATTCATTCTGTGTTCTAAGTAAATAAGTCAAGATGATAGAATATATGAAGAAAAACGTGGCATCAAAACTGGAGGAAATCTCATAAACAACCTGTGAAATGCATATGACACAACCTTGTCCGCTGAACTAAACAGGGACTTGAGACGTTTAACTAATGAAAGCCAAAGACCCTCTAAAAAAAGACGTCTCAAAAACTTTCATTATCATCATGTTTGAACCTAAGATTGCCCATCTTTCTCTTGCAGAGGAGCTGGTAAATTCTAATTTCCGTATTTGGGTTAGCGATGTAATTCCTTACTACCAGGTCATCAGAACTCCCTGATAAAGCTTATATATAGCCTTCATAATCTTCAGCATGAATTAAACCTCAACCTAAAGAAAGCAAAAATTCTTACAACTAGAATAAGAACTATCATGCCAAATGAAAGAAAGATTGTCAAGGATTTCTTTTTTACTTGGTTTCACAATTATCACCCATGGCAACAGCAGCCAAGAAATTTGACATGAGGGAGGGGAAAAAAAAAAAAGAAATTTGACATGGCAGTTGCAGTAGGCTAATCTGCTACCAGTGACCTCTTTAAAGTGCTCAAAAGCAAGGATGTCACTTAAAAGACTAAGACACACCTGATCCAAGTAATGATATTTTAATTGCTCCCTACACATCTTAAAGTTATGCAATGAATAAAGATAACTGAAGAAGAATTGATTCTTTTGAACTATTGAAGAATATTGAATATACTGCCAGAAGAATAAGTAAATTTATCTTGGAAGAAGTACATCTTTCTTTCTTAGAAGGGAGGGTGGAAAAATTTCATCTCGTGTTATTTTGGAATGTTATTAGCAGATATCAATTATTAGGAGAAGACATCATGTTATGCAAAGTCAGAGAAAGAAAAGCAAGGTCCTCCAAGAGATAGATTGACATAGTGCCTGGGTCATTCTGGTCTCACCAGCTGATACTTCATTCTGTTATACAAAGAATCACTATGACCCAGAAATGACCTAAACACAGCACCTAGAAACAATAATAACAATAACTAGGATGCTAAGATAGCTTTTAGAGCTGTGGCTATGTGCTTCCATGCTAACCAAAAAGTCAGGGGTTTGAAGCCTTCAACTGCTCCATGGAAGAGAGTACAGCAATCTACTTCTAGAAAGCTGACAGTCTTGAAAACACTATGAGGAAGTTCTACCCTGTCTTGTAAGATCACTATGACTAAGAATTCACTCTACATACAGCAAGAAGGATACTGTATTTATACTTAATTACCTGAATTATGTATTGACATTATTTATCCTTTCCTCTACCCCATTTCCAAGCACCTCAGTTTTTCCTGAATACCTGTTTTTGCCTCTTTGCTGTATCCTCTATGAAAGTCTGCTGAATCAGGATGTACTGCTATTTTCCAGAAACTAAAATAGACATATTCCAGTACATTTGTTCTCAACATGAAGCCAAAGTAAAATTCTGTTGTTTAGCATTTTTAAAAGGGTTAATATAATTCAATCTGAGGTTGAGGGAGAGATGGACAAGGTCAATTTAAAGTGTTACTGTAAATTCAACTAGAAATAAAACCTAATGCAATGCCAGTAACTAATTATGCATTTTATATTTTGATTAGAAAAAAAAAACCCAAAAAAACAACAAACCCCGGAATGTAAAGCGGAAGAGAATAACTTTATGAGCACAGGTTTTGTTGTGGCCTTTTGTTATTGTTGTGTAGCATTGAGTTGGAACTTACCCATAGCGGACCCTCTAGTGAATTTCACAGATTCAGACAAGAGCTTATTTCCTTTCTTTTTTCCTAAGGAACAATTGGTGGATTTGAAGCACACACTTTTGGGTTGGCAGTGCAATTCTTTACTACCGAGACACAATATTACTCACTTCAAAATCAGGAAAAGAGTACATCAAGGACGTATTCTGTCTCAATACCTTTTCAGTCTATATGTAGAACAGATCATTCAGGAGGTTGGGCTTTATGTGGAGGAATGTGGCATTAGTATTGGAGGAAGACTTATCAACAACTTGCGATGTGTAGATGACACAACTTTGCTTTCCGAAACTGAGGAGGACCTAAAGCATTTGCTGCAGAGGATTGAAGCTCCTGATTTCAAATTCTACTACGCTCCAATGGTGGTCAAGACACTGTAGTACTGGTACAATAACAGACACATAGATCAATTGAATAGAATTGAGAATCAAGAAACCAGCCCATCTACCTAGAGAAAACTGATTTTTGACAAAGAGATGAAATCACTTAAGTGGGGAAATGACAGCCTTTTAAACAAAAATGGTGCTGGCAATATTGGTAATCTGACGAAAACTCAAGCAAGATCCACACCTCACTCCATACACAAAAACCTATTCAAAGTGGATTATGGACCTAAGACTAAAACCAAGGACTATAAACTTCATTAAAGAAAAGCTTGGAAGAACTCTAGAAGTCCTAAACCACAACATAAACAGTCTTTCAAACGTCTTGGAAAATCTACAACCAGGAGAGGATAAAATAGATAAATCCTTATGCACATCCAAAAACTTCACCAACATGGTAAAAATGGAAGCTACAGACCGGGAAAAAAATATTTGGTAATGACATGTCAGACAAGGTACTTATATCTAGAATTTATAAAATACTCAAGTACCACAACAAGATGAAGATTGAAAATTGAAAAATGAGCACAGGATATGAAGAGACACTTCATAAAAGAAGACATTCAGATGGTAAACAAACATATGAAGAAATGTTCAAAATCTCTAGCCCTAAGAGAGATGCAAATCAAAACTATTAGATATCATCTCCCCCTAGTAAGAATAGCAAAATTGAACATCAAATGCTGGCAAGGTTGTGGAAAAACTGGAACCCTTATTCACTGTTGGCAGGAGTGTAAAATGGTGCAACAACTATGGAAGGCTATATAGTGCTTTCTCAAAAAGTTGCAAATACAAATACCATTTGACCCAGCAATTCCACTACTGGGAATTTACCCTAAAGAAACCATAACTGCCACCAAAGTAGATAAATGCACACCCATGTTTATTGTGGCTTTGTTTGCAATAGCAAAGAGTTGGAAACAACCCAAGTGTCCATCAACAAACAAATGGATAGAGAAGCTCTGGTATATTCACTCAATGGAATACTACATAGCACTGAAAAAAGAACTCATGAAATATTATGCAAAATGGATGACCCTGGAGGGCATGATGAGTGAAATATCTCAGTCACAAAAGAACAAATATTGCACAGGGTCACAGTGTGACATTATGGTTGAGGGAAGACAGCGAAGGAGAGGAGGAATGATGTATACTGCATTGAAACAGATGAGGAAGAGAACTGTTTAAAAAGGATATGTGATTGGGTATTATTGTCATGACAGGAGTCCAGAATTAAGGTTGCACAGTAAAGTGGACTTGGGGGGAAGGATTTCATAACAATGAAATAGTTTTCTTTTACTTTTCAAGGAGAAGAGTTAATTGAGGGGGAGGGGTGGGCAGAGAGAAAAGTGCAACAGTGAATTACTGGAAACTCTCAATCTCTGTAAACTTTCATTAAAATGAAATTTTTTTTAAAAAGCAATATTAAGAAAAAAGATTCTCACCACTGGGCCAATTGGAAGCCACCATGATATATGGAGAAAAGATTGAGGTTGTTAATAATTACAGCTTGCTTGACTCCACAATCAACACTCGTGGCACCAGCAGTCAGGAAATAAAAAGATGAATTGCACTGGGAAAATTTGCAGTCAGGGACCTCTCCAGAGTAGTGAGAAGCAAATATGTTAGTCTAGAGACTAAGATGCACCTGATTCTGGCCATATTCTTTGCAATTATTTGTTATGCATCAAAGAGCTGCATAGTCACTGAGGATGACAGAAGAAATGATGACTTTGAGTTGTGGTGCTGGAGAAGAGTGTTGAATATACTATGGACTGCCAAGAGGACACATAGGTCTATGCTGGAGAGGGTGAAACCAAGTTTCTCCTTGGAGACTAGGATTTTGAAGTTCCATCTCAAATACTTTGGGCATGTAGCCAAGATGTACCAGTCCTTGGAGAAGGATGTCATGCTTGGCAGTGTGGAGGGACAGCACAGGAAGAACAAGAACCTGGATGACAAGGATTGACACCATAACTGGGGTAATGGGATTAGATGTGTCAGAGTCAGTGAGACTGGCTCAGGGAATGGCAGGCTTTAGGACTGTTGCACATAGGGTACTATGAGTCATAGATGATTTGGCAGCACATAACAACAGTAACTTATCAGCTTTGAGTTATACAGAATAACAATTAAGAGAATAGTTCAGATTGTGTGCATTTGAATCTCAACTCTTTTTATCATCAATGTGACCTTCATAAACCTATTGAACTTTTCAGTCTTCCTTTTGGAAGCTTTAAAGTGGATAAAGTATTAGGATATTTTTGTGGCTGGGTACCTTTTAGTTGAGTTTAGTTCATAAGGACCTCATATGATAAAGAAAAATTGTTTTTTGCATTTTCTTGCCTGGAAAATTTACAGAAGCAGATTGCCAAAACTTTCTTCTGCAGAGCCACTGTTATGTGTTATGTATTCTTTCCTCTCTTTTATTGCTATTCAGATAGAAGCAACTCATAATTGACTCTTCACTGAGTTTCCAACGTTGTAAACTATATACGAGGAGATTGCCCATCTTTATCCCAAGGAGCCACTCATGGATTCACACTGCTAAAGAGCTTTGCCTTTGGGTTAGTAGCGCAGGTCAATGTAAAGGATTTAAACCAAACAAACCCGTTGCCACTGAGTCAATACAAACTCTCAGAAACCTCCAGTGAGTTTCCAAGGCTGTAAATCATTACAAGAGAAGACTGCTCATGTTTCTCAAAAGGAACAGTTCCTGGATTTATAGCTAACTTTTTAGTTAGCGGAACAACACATAACCAACACCACGAAAAAAATTACATTGTAAGTATTAGCTTGTGGTAGGAAACATTAAAGGAAAAATGAGCAGAAATAGTAAAACAGATATGAGGATCTAAAGAAGGAAAAGGGAGCAGAGGAGGGTTGAGTGAGGGATAATCATGGGGTTGCATGATGGTTTGATGGGAGGAGTGGATCCGGTGTTTGTGGCAATGTATATAATCTTTGTAGGTAAACCAGTGTAAAATTGGGGGAAAAAAAAGGATTGCAAGAAAAACAGAAAAAAAAAAAACAACATTTTTCTTACAGGCTATCCTAAGGGCATATCTTTTGTTAAGGACCTCCGTAAAGTGTTTGAAAGCAAGGAAGTCAGTTTCAAGACTTAGTTACAGCTTTTTTTTTTTTTTGTCCTCTCAATTATCTATTTATTTATTTATTTATTTTTTTTTAATTTAGGTTGTTTATTTTTCATTTCAATGAACATCTACAGAGATTTTGGGATTCCATTCATTCATTGTTGCACCCTTCTTCCATTGTTTCACATAGGTGTAAAAGTTGGGCAAGGAATAAAGAAGAGTGAAAAAAGAATCAATCCCTTTAAATTTCAGTATTGACAAAGAATATAGAATATTCCATGGACTGGCCAAGCTAATACCACCCAATGCAAATTACATCAATGCAAATCTGTCTTGGAAAAAGTAAAAATTAGAGTGCTTCTTAGAAGCAAAGATGGTGAAACTTCATCTTACATACTTTGGGTACATTGTCAAAAGGAACCAGTCCTTGAAAAACCCATCATAATGGAGAAAGTAGGGTCAATGAAAGAGAGGAAGATTCTCAGAAAGGTAGATTGGTATATTGATTGTAACATTGGACTTCAGCATGGAAAAGGATAAGACAGTTTTATCCATTGATTACAGCTAAAATATGAGTTGTAATTGATTTGACAGCATGTAATAACTACTTTAAAAAGTAAAAAGCAAAAATTTTGAAATACCAGTTTCTTTAAACTTATAGAGCAAATATCCTCAATCTTGAGTATGCATCAGAATCACCTGAAAGAAATAGTAAAACATTGATTTCTAGCCCTATCCCCAGCATATTTTATGAAATAGGTCTTTAATAATCCAAATAGTACCCAGACAATGCCGATGTTGGTCATGGAACTCAATTTTGAGTGCTGTAAAGGATATATCTGATAGTAATTGGGACCTATTATGTACTGGTACTCTATGTACCTATAAAATTAAGTTTGTGAGAACGTAAGTCTTGCTTTCTATATACAAAATAATTACTATAAATCATTTGTGAATATTGTAATTCGGCTCCAATAATTTGGCAAGAATTTAAGTACTCTCCTTAGGAAGACATTTATTTGCATCTCATTGGAGATTATTCTAAAAGTACAGTTGGGAACTGGCACAAATTCAATCTGGATTCAGAAGAGGTTGTGCTGTTGTTGGTATTGTTAGGTGTGGTTGAGTTGAGTATAACTCCTAATGACCCTATGAACAACAGATATAAAACATGTTTTATTCTGTGTCATCCTCACAATCTCATCCTCACATGATTGAGTCCATTGCTATGTCAATCCTCCTGGTTGAGGGTCTCTCATTAGTAATCTCTTCACCTTTCCAAGCATTATGTCCTCCTCCAAAGGAAAAATGCATTTCCTCCCATTTCTGCCATTTTCCTTCAGCATTTTCCACCTGTCCCCACTATATTCCTTCAGGTGTAACTCCAGTCCTTCAACTTCTGCCAGGCTGTGCTCACAGCTTCTGAGCTTACAGCAAGCCAGTAACGGCAACAGAAGAAAGAATTTTCCACTCATGTCAGTTTTGGACCTGAGAGAGACTAGAAAATGACCATGGTGAGAGCGAAACCTTGCTGAGAAAGACCCTGGAGGCAAAACTCTGGTGGTGGTGGTGGAAAGACTGTAGCATTTCTGTGGAGAAACTGTGACAAAATATCATCAGAAAGGCCCTAAGATTAAGGACATGGTCCCTTATCACCCCAGAGCACAAGCCTGATAAAGAGCCTGTAGTCCAACACCATGGTACTTCTAGAGCCATACCAGGAGCAAGAGGCTCATTTATTCATTTTCAACTCACCGACTGTGGTACTGAGAGAGGGATTTATAGGGAAGTAAGTTGGAGAGTGGGGGAGGCAAATGTGTAATTATGCCAGAAGATACCAGAATACTAGTTACAACTGAGACATCACCCTCACTTAGGACATTATCCTGCTGTGCTAGCCCTGTGCCTCGGTTGGAGGAGCAGAGACACTAAGGCACAGGAAGATAGTCTAGGAGCAAAAGTTCAGAGACAAAGACATTTCTCCAAAACTGCCAGAGAGAAGAAGCTTTCTCCTAGACCTGGTATCTGGGATTTGGACTTGGGTCCTCCCAAACTATAGGACTTATGCTTCAGCTTGTTGTATTTAGGTAATGATCTGCATACCACTAAGTACTGTGTAGTGTAGGCATCTGTAATTCTTGCTAGAAGAGGCTATAGAATGAGGAATATCATTCTTGATTGTCTGATGGGTTTTATCTAAAATCAGAGAATACTAGAAAAATATTTACTTGTGTTTTATTGACTATACAAAGGTATTCAATTGTGTGGCTCATAATTGAGAAGAATAGCAGGATAATAATGAAAACAATTAATTGTGTGTTTTTTGGCAGTCCATGAGATATTCAGTACTCTTATCTAACACTATAACTCAAAGACTTCAATTCTTCTTCTGTAATTCTTATTCATTGTCCATCTGTCAGATACATAACAAGTAATTGCAAAGATCATGGCCTATAGCAGGGGCACCTTATACTTCATAGCTCTTCAGTATTTTGGAGAGGCATTGACAGTGGCCTTACCAAAAGCAATACATCTCCTTATCTCCTGACTGCTGTTACCAAGTATTTTGATTGTGGGTACAAGCAAGGCAAGATGATGAATAGTTTCTCCGTCTACCATGATGTTGTCCACTGACCCAGTAGTAAAGACCTTTGTCTTCTTGATGTCATGTCTCATAGGAAGTGTAATCAAAATTCTCATTAGATTTGGGGATGATAAAATTTCATCTTACATGTTTTCAACATACTGTTGAGCAGTAGTAATCTTTGGAAAAGACATCAAGTACCAAAAAGTAGAGGGTCAGAATAAGAGAGGAAGATCTAACAACAACAACAACTCTCTTTCTGTTCATTATTAGAACTTGTTAAAACATAAACTACATGATAAAATGACAACACACATAACCTGAAAATTTAAACTCATGTTCAAAGTGTGATTATTTTTCATTTTGTAAAATAATAAGCAAAGCAAAGAGAGCAAAGAAAGAGAGAAAATTACTTTCAATGAAACAGGACAAATTGTCCTTTAAACTTTTAAAATTTCATATGTAAAATGAAAAATTGGGATATTTCTACCTCCTTATATCTTTTATTTAAACTGTTTTCCACAGTATACACTTTGAAGCCAGTCAAATCAATAAAGGCAGCACAAAAGTCTGGTGTAGGAGCCCACTGACCTCATTAATGTCAGCTTCATGCTATAATGACATTCTATTTTTTTAAATGTTAAGGTGTAAAAGTACAAATTAAACATGGCAATAGGAGTTCTAACAATTCCATTTTTGTCTTGCTAAAATGCACTCCTTAACCATAGTTAATTTGACCTTCATAGTAATAACCACCTAAAGCAAGATTTAAAATAAATGTGAACAGGTTGGGGTTTTTTAAAACTTTTATTTTTTAGTGAAATTTATTCTACTTTCAAATCACCAGAAAATAATTTCTATTAATTTCTGGAGAAACATTTATATATTGTTTTAACCTCTTTACTATTTAGCTAGTACATCAACTGCTTGTCTCACTAATAGTACTTAAGTCTATTAGATTTCCCTACTCTTCTTCAATATTTAATTTACAAGGTCCACTTTCAAAGAATTAGAAACTAAGAAAATATAATGCATTACATAAAGGAGCATTTAATCTCCATAGTATTTCTTTAAAAAGAAATTCTTTTGACTAATTCAGAAACTAAAAAAAAAAAAAATTAAAACAAATGAGATTTGGAGGGATGGTTGTATTTTAGTAATATAAGTGGGTTTTTCACCCTTAATCAAAGCACAAACTAGAGCTGTGCCTGCCTTTGAAATAAGCAATAGATACTTCCTTCTTATATCTTAAACAAAAGTCTAATTTTCATAAAATCCATTCTCCATAGAAATTTCAGGCAGTACCATTTTCGGGTGTTAAAATACATGGCTTGGACAAATCACTGCTGAAAGGAAGTGTTCGAGTTGCATCTTACTGCCATATACTCAAATTTAGTGATTGTGGGTTTGAAAAATTCAACTTAAAGGAAACATTTGTTTTGTGATATTCTAACCTAGTATAGGTAATCTGGTAGCATAGTAGGTTAAGGTGTTGGACTATAAAACAAAAGTTTTCTCCATGGGAGAAAGATCAGGCACATCTTTTCCTGCTAAAAGTTACAGTCTTAGAAATTAGAGGGCCACCTGTGTCAGAATAGCCTCAATGCCAGTGATTTTTATTTTGAGTGGGACAAAGGTTAAGTAGGGTGGCTGCAAACTGAAGGGTCAGAGATTGAAACTCATCTACAATTCAGAGAGAGGAAGACTGAAAATCTGCTCCATAAAAAAAATAATCAACAACCTGAATAATGCAGATGACACATTCTTGCTTGCCAAAAGTGAGACAGGCCTGAGGCATTTGCTGCAGGTCAAGAACTGCAGCCTTCAAGATGGATTGAAGCTCAACGTCAAGAAAATAAAGATTATTACCACTGGGCCAATTGGTAGCATCATGATAATGAAGAAATAGAGATTTTTAACAGCATTAGTTTGCTTGGCTTCACAATCAGCAGTTTTAGTACCAGCAGTCAGGAAATCAAAAGATGAATTGCACTGGGAAGGTATGCTGTCAGCTACCTCTCCAGAGTACCGAAGAGCAACAATATCAGTCTAAGCTCAATGTTAGTCTAAGGATACTAAGGTGTGTCTGATCCAGGCCATGGTCTTCACAATTACTTGATAAAAACTCATCTGACTGAAAACACCAATAAAGCGTTTGAGATTACCTCTAGAATAAATAATAGTTATTTATGTTTGTGACTATCCAACTTGAGGCCAGTAGTGCATTTGTGCTTTTCATAATTCTTTATGAAAGGTCAAAAAGATTCATAAAGGAGAGAGCACTTAATTTTCTTCATTTATCCTTGCTTTGAATAATTTGTGGAAACTTTTATGCCAGAAGTGCTTTTTTTTAGTAATATTTTTTATGGTTTTCTTCCTCTCAGAATTAAGTGATAGAGATACACGATACAAAGAATTATGTTTATGCAGCATTCTTAAAAGAAATCTTTGATAACCTCCATGTAGGAGACAAATGGAAAATTGTCTTCACAAATTTCTTCCTAATGACAGGCCCTTACTGTTTTAGACATCTAAACCTCTCCTCTTTGTTGCCATTAGAACCAAGAGAAGACCTGTGCGTGCTAGTCATAGAGAGAGAGTGGCATCCCACATCCATATAAATTCTTCTAGGGAAACAGCTTGATCTCTTTTTTGTTGTGAAATATCATTGGATTTTTCAGTCTGTATTTGTAGTGTGATATCAAATCAATTGAAACTCATAGAGACTCTACAAGATAGCTAATTGCTGTATAAAGTTTTCTAGGCTGTAATTATTGTTGTAATTATGTGCTTTTGAATTACTTGCTCTGAACCCTACACTATCCTGAGCCAATCTTATTGTCTTTGACACACCTACCCTCATTACCCCAGCCACTGAATCAATCCATCTCATCGGAAGTCTTCCTTTCTTGTGTTGTCACTCCATACTCCCAAGCATGATGATGTCTCCAAGGACTGGGCCCTCCTTGCATCATGCCCAATGTATGACAGACGGAACTTCAGAATCCTTGCCTCCAAGAAGCAGCCTAGGTTCTCTAGGATAACCCTGTTTGTTTTCCTAGAAGTCTATGGTACATTCACTATCCTTCTCCATCATCATAGCTCAAAGGCATCTATTCTCCTTCTATCATTCCTAGCCGTTGTGCAGCTTTTTGATGTATAGTAAGTAATTGTGAAAACCATGGCCTGGATCAGACACACCTTAGTATCCTTAGACTGACTTTGACCTTAGACTGATATTGTTGCTCTTCGGTACTCTGAAGATGTACCTGACAGCATAACTTCCCAATGCAATTCATCTTTTGATTTTATGACTCCTCCTTTGCTGACCTTCCATCTGACCTTGCCAAAAGCTCTACCATCTTTGCCTCCAAAGAGCACTCTGATTTAACTTCTTCCAAAACATATCTGTTTGCTCTTTTGGCAGTCTGGCATATTCAGGACTCTTCTCCTCAAAGGTAAAAATTCTTTCATTCTTGTTCATTGCCCAGACTTCTGATGTATAGCTCGTGATTGAGAAGACCATAGCCTGAATTAAGTGTACTGTAGTCTTCAAACTGACATCCTTGGTCTTCAGTATTTTAGAGAGGTCCCTGACAGTGGATTTGCCCAAAGCAATACATGTCCTGATTTCTTGACTGCTGGTACGAAGGGTGTGGATTGCAACCAGTGCAAAGTTATGCAGTTCAAATCCATCAGCTGTTCTGCGGGAGAAAATGGGCAATCTCCTTTCATACAATTTATTATCTCTGAAAACTTTCTGGAGGGTCAGCTCTGGATCAATTCCATCTCAATAGTACACAACAATAACTAACTATTAAAGATTAAAGATTTATTGTTTGAACACTTACTCTTCATCACAAATATTCCCCAAATCAATATTTTTCACAAAAGTTCTTTTTGTTGTTGTTATGTGCCATCTGTCCAACAGCTCTGAAACCTGCTCTGTCCTGAGCCAGTCTCACTGACTCTGAAACACTTACCCTCATTGTTCTAGTTACTGTATCAATCCATCTTATCCTGAGTTTTCCTCTCCTGAACTGTGCCTCAACCCCTTCAAATATGATGTCCTTTTCCAAGGATTGGTCTCTCCTGGCCACATGTCCAAAGCATGTGGGACAGAGCTTCCTTTTGGTGATGTGGTGACAAATAAAAGATTACCAGTTGAAAGATTGCCAACTAAAACACCAGTGATTTAAATTTAGAGATAACTGCACAGATTTTAAAAGTCTTCTTCCATAAGTATTGTTGTTGTGTGTCATCAAGTTGTCCGTGACTCATACCTCTGAATCTTGCCTATCCTGAGCCAATCTTACTGTCTGACACACCTAATATCCCATTGCCCCAGTTACCAGGTCGATTCATATCATCTTATTTCATCTGAGATCTTAGAAATGAATAGAAAGAGGATAAAAGAGAAAAAAAAAAACCCATACATTTGGAAGCTGAATAACACCTTGCATGAACATGAGTGGGTACTAGAAGAAATATGAAATTAAAAAGTTTCTTTAAACAAATGGCAATGAAAACACCACTTACCAAAAACTCTAGGAAACAGCCAAAGCAGTAATCAGATGTCAATTTAGAGCAATAAGCAAACACATCAAAAGGCAGGAAAAAATGACCATTGACTCTCTATCCCAATATCTCCAACAAATTGAAAAAGAACAGCAAGAAATCCTGACACCCTCTAAACGAATGGAAATTATAAAAATTAGAGGAGAAAAACAATTGACTCCATGATGCCCCAAATATATGAAGTTAAGCTTTATCATCCTTGCCTCCAAATAGCATTCCACCTGTACCTTCTCCAAGATGTATTTGTTTTTTTTCTTTTGGCAGTTTACGGGGTGTTCAGTGCTCTTCTCCAATACCACAGCTCAAAAGCATCAATTCTTCTGTCATCCCTGTTCATTTTCCAGCTCTCAGATGCATATCAAGTGATCAGAAAGACCAAGGCCTCAATCACACTCACCTTAGTTCTCAAACTGACATCATCACTCTTCAGTAATTTAGAGAGGTTCCAAATGACCTACTTTCCCAGTGCAATGTGCCACCTTATTTTCTGACTGCTGGTACCAAGGGTGTTAAGTGTGGATTCAAGCAATATGAAGTTGTTGACAGTTTCAATCTCTTCTCCATCCTTCATGATGCTGCCTAGCAGTCCAGTGGTAAGAATCTTTGCTTTCTTGCCATTAAGATGCAATCGTATTGAAGGCTAGATTGCTCAATCTTCTGTAACAATTGCTTCAAGACTTTCTCACTTTCAGCAATGTTTTATCATCTGCATAATGCAGATTATTGATAAGTCTCCTTCCAACCCATAATTCTTATTTAGTATAAATGCCTTGGTTTTGTGTTTCATGGAGTTCATTCTAACTCACACATAGTGATCTTACATAATAGAACTATCTTATAGGGTTGTTTGACTATAGTTTTTGGAAGAGTAGATCTTTTATCCTGTGGAATGCTGATAGATTCTAACCAATAATTTTTCACTTAAACAGGTGAGTACTTAGTTATTTGTACAGCCAACCAGAACCTACTGCCATAGCATCAATTCTGACTTAGTTCAACATTCTAGAATGGAGTAGGTTTCCAAGGAGTCGTGGATATTGAATTTATTCTAATTCATAGTGACTCTATATGAGAGAGTAGCACCACCTCATAAAGTTGCCAAGGCTGTGGAATTTCTCTTTACGGAAGTAGACTGGGCCTTTATTCTTCCAAAGAATGACTACTTGGTTTTAACCACCAACCTTTTGGTCAGCCAACTAGATCTCCAATCAATGACCCACTATAGCTTCTATTGTATCATCAGCACTCTTAATACCTGAAAGATGTGAAAATGTCAGAAAAGTCATGAGAAATCTGAAGAGACTTGGATATATTGGATTAAGTGCTGTTAAAGACAAGGTAAAGACAAACTCTATGCTGGCCATTCAAAGGGTAATCTAAATTTGGAAAGTACTTTATGAAATAGAAACTTCTCTGATACAACTTCAATAAAAAGACTTCAGCAATGTCAAACTAAGAGATTGGAGGAAAGGGATGTAAGGAAAAACTATTCACTGTATAATTCTGTCCTTGTTGGATGATGGATTATGACCATTTTACTTATATTTAAAATAGTATAAAAGATCTCTTTCAACTCAAGTCAGCTTAGATTTAAAAATTGGGAGTATCATTTACACACTTCCTAACTGACTACTTGATAGTGTTACTAAACATTGTCTATATATAATTAGTGTCTAAATTTTTATAAATATACCATAATTTCACTTACATGCAAATATCAGGAAGTCTCACTGGAGTTGCACATTTATGTATATTATATTAACATGACCTATTTTATTTTTATGTTAGTTTCAGAATTTTTTAGGAACTATTTGATAAACAATTATACCTCTAACATATTGAAAGTTCAATTCCAGTTATCAATAATATAGTCAAGAACGCAGCAAATGAAAGTATCAAATTTTGTGTCCTAGGGAGCTCTGGTGGCTTATAGTTGTAGTGTACTATCAAGTGGAAGAAGACTCATAGCTTACTCTGCAGCAAGTTTTTAGAAGCTGTGCATCACAGAGGAGGAAATACTGCCAATCCAATAGTATACTGTTTGAATCCACCAGCTGCTGGATAGGAGAAAGATGAGCAATCTCCAAGGCAATTCACTGCTTCTTAGAGTCCATTGGAGGATCAAATACAAGTCAGTTCCAACTCAATGGTACTCAATGACAGCAGTGTGTATAAAAGTTATAGTTACACTATAATGAATAGAGTATTAGCTAATTGGATTTTCTGGATTTAGTCAACAATGGCCTCTGGGCTAGAAGTCTCTTGTTTTAGAGTCAACCAGCAGCTGGTTGAATGCCTTTTGTTGGGTGTGTCTTTAAAATTCCGTAGTGATGGCTTAAGTCTGTGGCTGGTCTGGAGGCTTCTGTGTAGTCCACTCTAGAAGTTGATTTTCCAAATTTTTAATGTTAGGATGAACATTCTCTAAGAGGTACAACAACTGTTTGTCTGTTTTCTGTATTGAATAATTTGGAGTTGCT
>NW_006399820.1:4163677-4168014 GCF_000299155.1 Elephantulus edwardii | reverse complement strand
GATATAAAAAGGAATTAGGTCTCTTGTTCATAGAGTTGCTATGAGTTGTGCTTGACTTGATGGCAATCAACAAAACCACCACCAACAACAACAACAGCGCCAAACTAAGTCTGCAGGTTGGAGGCTCACATGCAAAACAGTTGGCTTCTGGAAGACATTCTCTGTTGTTTGGGTGAGGGTTGGGTTTGAGTTTTGGTTTTTTTTTTCGGTTTTGGTTTTTTGTTTGTTTGTTTGAATTCACAATAGGGTGTCAGCAGATAGGATTCGCTGGATTTAGCTAACAATGAGCTGTGGGCTGGACATCTCTTGGTTTAGAGTCAACAAGCACCTAGTGGGTGTTCCTTGTATCTAAAAAGCTGCAGCCTTAAGCCTAGTGTTAATTGATTTTGGTATGAACATTCTTCTAAGTGGTACAGAACTGGTCTATTTGCTGTAATAAAGTAATGTGAGGTTGCTGTGATGCTGAACACTGTGCCATTGGTGTGTCAGATGCCATAATGACTATCCATTGTGGACAGTGTCAGGTAGAGCTCCCAGATTGATTCACATGTGAAAGCAGAAGTGGCATCCACTTACTAAACCACATGTCTCTAGAAACTCTATGAATATAGACAAAGGACCATAGTTACAGAACAGGATTCAGGTCTTTTGTTCATAAGATCATTATTAGCTGTCTGACACTCAATGGCATTTAACAACAACAACATAATGACGTCTATTGTAATGTGTAAGAAATAGCACTATGAAAATGTTTGAAATATTACAAAAATTATCAGAATGTGACAGGAGTTCTGGTGGCTTTATAGGAAGTTGACTCTGGTCTGTAGGGAGTTGTACTGCTAATCCAATAGCCTCATCTCTGTGGCACTTGAATCTAACTGTGTTTCCATGGTAGAACGATACATAATTATCCTCCATTCTATTTACAGCCTGAAAAACACACTGGAAAGATCAGTTGTGAGTCAGTTTGACTCACAGGTAATGAGTAGTAGAGTATGAGTACCAAATTGTAATGTAGAAATAGGAAGTGAGCTCATGCTGTTGGGAAAATGACACTGATATCCTTGAAGAATTGCCACAAGTACTCAATTTATTTAACAAACAAACTCACTATTTACAAAGTACAATTAAATAATGTAAAACCATACTGCTTCCCTATTTGCTCAATACACGTGCAAAAAAAAAAAAGTGAGCTAATGAAGGAATGTGCAATCTCCTGCCTGCAGTAATATCTTACTTAGAAGTGACTCCACTTTACTTCCACTAGGAACTTTTACTTTGTCTGAAGTTCACAACTTTTTTTGAAGTGAAAATAAATAATTTACTAAGCTCACTGTCATCAAGTTGAATCCACCTCATGTTTGCCCTCTATCAGATTTCCAAGGCTGTAAATCCTTATAGGAGGATACTTCCCAGAAATATCTAAAGGAACAGCTAATGGGTTTAAAATGCTGGTATTTGGGTTCACAGCACTCTGAATTTGAGTGAGCTAATAAACCTAAATGACTGACTCAATTTCGGTGGAAGGTGTAGGTGGAAGGTCTTTCTTTCAGTACTAAACTTTCACTGAGTAGCCACATGCAGAACAGACATGTCTGCCTGTGCCCATTTGACTTCTCCCCCCTCAATGTGAGCAGACATCACAGGTGAGGTAGGTGCAAAGCAAGATGTTACCCCCAAAGGGTGATACAGTATCAATAGATTTCCTGAGGCCAGAAAGTCTGAAGGTAGATGAGGGAAATATATTTTTATACTTCCTCTGAGACATGGGTACAAGTCCTTTAAAAGCTATACGAGAGCCTATAAGTGGAATTACTCATGTGAGTGTCACTGCACAAATCCTGAGCACCAGTCACAATCCTGTCACTCGGAAGCCAAAGGCTTGCCACATGCCACAGAAGAAATGCTCAGATTTTGAAACTAAGATATTTTTAACACATGTGACCTGAGGTTCTTCATGGGTAGTTCATATTGCACTATTTCAAATTCAAATAGCAGGGAAGGTCCCTTCCTCCCAAGAGTAAGCAAGCCAATGTCCTGGTGAGGAAAAGCCCTCAAACTCAGTAAAGCCATTTTTAACTACACACTGGAAAAATAAATGAATGTATAAAAAGTCAGAAATTGCGTATATCTATTCTTACAGAAAGAACAGCCATCTTACACAAAACTATGATTACTGATATCAGCAGAGCCCAACTCACCATTACAGGAACCCCATTTTGTGTTTATGCAAATACACTGACAGAAACTGATTGGCTAACTTTACTGGTGATCAAAAGGGAAATACCAGACTACATCTCCTGCCAGGAGTAGGCACCTGTGTCCTCACCCTGTAGATATATCCTACTGCTTGCACAATCTTAGCAACATTAAACTATTTATTGTATGGCCACCACTTAAAGGCACAGCAACATAGGGATTTATTGAGAGACAGAGAGACTCTGTCATGGGCAGTAGGAAAAGGCAAGAACTTAATACAAATTGTGGGCTGGATCAAGCATAATCCTCATTGTGGTTCCCATGGCAAACTGGGCTACAGGATTTATACATTCCATTAAATCAAAGGTTGGTGTGTATACTACCATTAGACCACAATAATTACCCCTCACCCTCCCATACAACAACACTGCACAGAAAATGAACAGATAGTTACATGGACACCTGATCAGCTGCCACCCACATGCCAAAGAAAAAGGAAGCCACAAATCTACAAAAAAACAATGTCACTACAATGTCCCAGAAACAGTAGACAGCCTTAAACCTCACAAAACAATAACAACAAGAAAAAAAAACCACCACAAACCCACAACCAAAATAAATCATCACCAAAAAAGTAAATGAGAACACAAAATCAATATCTCAGAGTCAAGAAGGCTGATGTCATACTCCAAGGTGGAATTCAGAGAAATAGTATTCACTAAATTAAAAAGTTTGGAAGAAATAGTGAAGCCATTGCAAAGAGAAGTAATTAAAAATTCATTATGAGGCAAAACAGGTGTTACAAAAGAATATTAGAAACCATAAAAAGAATGAAAATGTAATCTAAAATAATAAGATTAACATTATCGATATGTGCAAGAGACAAAAGAGTAGAAATGAGGAAATATAACAAAGAATCCATAAAACGGAATCCTTAACTCTAATCTGCTAGTTGAAAAAGCAGAAACTAGAAGGGAGGAAAATGAGGAAACCATAAGAATTATTTGGAATTTCATCAAGAGTATGTGTTATTAGAATCTCAGAAGGAAGGTTGAGGGTAGAAAAGGGATATCTTGAGAAAATTGTGGAAGAGGTACTAGAATAAAATTTCCCAAGTATTATGGATAAATTTCAAGTTCCTATGAACTTGGAGAAGTGTTCATATCTTTCATTCATAGGGTCATTATGAATTGTCAGTGACTCAAAGGCACAACAACTACAACATAAAGAAGGCTCAGTTGGTCTAGTGGACAGAAAAGTGATGCTACCAAGCCAAATGTGAGTGATTTGAATCTGAGGTTCTCAGGCCTGGTTTTAATTGTTTTTGGTGAAACATTCTTCTAAATGGTATAGCACTGGTCTGTCCATTTGTTGTACAGAGGAAACTCGGGGTTGCTGTGATGCTGAACACTGTGACACTGATGTGTCAAATGTGATAATGGTTACCCATGGTGGACAGTGTTTGGACAAGGTTGGAAGCTGGAGTGGCATCCACTTTCAAAATAGCTCATCTCCGGAACCCTATGAACTTGAAGAAATGCTGAAAGTTATGCAAGTGTCAGGTCTTTCATTCATAAGGTTGCTATGAGTTGTCTACTCAACAGAACTTAACAAGAACAATTATGAAAAATTAGTAAATAGACATTCAAGAAACTCAGTGAATCCCAAACAGGAAATCCCAAACTCAAAAGAAAAGTACCAAGGCATATTACAGTAAAATATTTTAAAAAAATGAAGAACAAGGAGAAAATTTGAAAACTGCATTAGCCTCAGACACAAATGAAGAGTTACTTAAAAAGGACAGCCAGTGAGATTAAGCTCCAGCTTCTCAGCAGAAACCATTCTAGTAAAAAGACAACAGGGTGATATATAGAATCGTTTCAAAAAATATAATTGGCAACAGATAATCTTGTATCCAGAAAAACTGTCCATCAAATATGAGGGGTAACTGAAGGAATTCATTTAAATAAGACCAATTCTTTATGAAATACTAAAGGAAGTCCTTCACAGACACAGCATAGTGATGTGGATGGGTTAAAGTAATAAACAACAACACAAAAAGAGCCTAACAAAATGTCATCAAAATTATCTTGCCTATCAATAAACTAAGGTGTGCCTGATACAGGCCATGGCTTTTG
>NW_006399820.1:4153712-4155787 GCF_000299155.1 Elephantulus edwardii | reverse complement strand
CATTCGGATGGCGGGGGAAGAAGAACAAACTGGGGAGGAGGGTAGAGAGAATGGTGCAGCGATGAAGGAATGAAAACCCAAAATCCCTGTAAATGTTCATTAAAATTAATAAAATTTAATAATAAAAAAATGGGTTCAGAAATAAAGTGTAATCCAAAAAAAATTACTAAAACAATCCAGATTGTTTTCTTGTCCAACATGCTCCTAATACCAGTAAAAATTTGTAATGACTTGTGCAGGCTGTCAGGAGAACGCTGACTTCTGAAAAGGAAAGCCCTGGGCATTCTGAGTAGGTGTCTGGCACCCAAAATTTCACCAAAAAAGAACACTGTTCTTGTTATCAGACAAAAGTGCAAAGCATTATAAAGTAGAGGCCAAGTCTTCTCTTGATAGTGGATATACTTCTGTAAAACAGACTGTACGCTCCTTTCATATCAATAATTTAATCTGAAGCACTGGATTTTTTCATTGATGGGGCAGGAAAATGAACTTCTGCTCTACTCGAAGTCGGTGAACCTAAGGAATCCCTCACAAAAGTAGAGGGCGAGAGTTGGTGAGAAATGTTGGTATTGAAGAGTTAAGCTGCTTTGCATCTACCCAGCATCTAGAACCAATTCCAGCTTCATAAGTCAGCTGTGAATGAACGTTCTTGGGCATCTGATAGCCATGTAGCCAGTAGTTCAAGACTAGAAATCCTGAAATGGTTAAAAGTGCAGACTGTTATCTAGTGATGTAAGTGTATGTTCTGGAGGGAGAATGGGTCTCATTCTGGGCATTGGGAGGCACATTTAAGAAATCCCAAATCAAAATAACATCATAGCGGGAGCTGCTGATGATATGAAATTCATCAAACTGTGGCCGGAACACACGTCCAGAATGTTCCACCAACGTGTGTAGACATAATGTGCTTGCTAGGGTTCGAGGGTCAAGAGCAGCTTGCACAACAAATTCCACTTGATCTGATTCGGACCACTGGTCAAAATATTTAATACACAAGTCTTTTTCCTATTGATAGTTTCTTTCTGATGCCTTCTTTCTGGAGACAGTCACAGACAATGGCCCATTACTTATTGGTTAGGACGGTTGCTAGGTCTAGGAAAGGTCTTCTCTCTGGAGAAAAGTCTTGGTTTCTCCAGTTATCTGTAGACCATAAAATCACTAGCCATCTCCTTCTCCTGTCTTCAGAAACTTCCTAGTGTGTAGATCTGCACTTCTGGCTGTTCCTTCTCAATAAAGCTTTAGTCCCTCCTCTCCATAACTTTTCAATCTGTATGTGTAAAAGATAATTTTGAAGGTTATACTTTATGTGGAAGAGCTTGGCATCAGGATTGGAGGAAGACTCATCAACAACCTGGGTTATACAGATGATACAACCTTGCTTGCTGAAACTGAGGAGGACCTGAAGCATTGCGAAAAAAGGCCAAGGACTAGTCTTCAGTACAGATTGAAACTAAATATCAAGGGAAAGATTCTCACTATTGGAGTAATTGGCAGCACCATCATAGATTCTGTGATTGAGGTTAACAATTTCAGCTTCCCTGGCTCCACAATCAACATTCTTGGCACCAGCAGTCAGAAAATCAAAAGACAAATTCCACTGAAGAAGTCTGCTTTCAGGGACCTCTCTAAAGAGAAATTCTATCAATCAAGAGACTAAGGTGTGCCTGATCCACTGAACAAGTCGTTAAAATTATTACTAGGCATCAGAGAGCTGGAAAATGACTAAGGATGACAGAAGAATTGATGCCTTTGAGTGATGCTGGAGAAAAGTCTGACAGAAGAAGAAATAGATGTGTCTTAAAGAGGGTGAGACCATGGTTCTCCTTGGAGGCAAATATTTTGAATATCCATCTCACATACTTTGGGTAAGTGGTCAGGAGAGAGCAGTCCTTGGAGAAAGACATCATGTTTGGAAGGAAGGAGGGACAGTGCAGGAGAGGAAGACTCCAGATGATATGGATTGACATGGTAACTGGGGCAATGGGACTAGGTGTATCAGAGTCAATGAGACTGGATCAGGACAGGGGAGGGTTCAGAGCTATTGTGAATAGGGTCGCTATGAGTTGCAGATGACT
>NW_006399820.1:4145504-4153612 GCF_000299155.1 Elephantulus edwardii | reverse complement strand
GATGGCACATAACAACAACAACATCAATAATCACACTGAATGTGAATGGGTTAAATCTTTAGTTAAGAGAAAATAAATGCAGGATAAATTTCATAATCCCAAGACTCATTAATACTCTGTCTCCAAGAGATATCTAAGTAATGATGAGAAAGATAGACTGAAAATAAAAAAGTGGGGTGGGAGGGAATATACCAAGCAGACAACAGCTAAAAGAAAGCAGGAGTGGCAATATCAAACTCTGATAAAATAGAAAACCAGCATAAAAGATCTGAAAGGACACTATAAAATGCTTAAAGGGTCAATTAAACAAGAGAACATCACGTTAATAAATATCTAGTCACCTAATGAGTGTTGTTGTTGTTGATTACCATCGAGTAGAGCACGACTCATAGTGACCCTATGAACATAAAACCTGAAGCCTTTCTATAACTACTGTCCTTTTTCAAGGTTCATAGAGTTTCAAGAGGTGGATATGTCTCCTGCTTCTGTTTAGAAATGGCCAAATCCAGGGTCCCTGGAAAATGAAACTGAGGTCAATACCACAGGCTGGTCGAGCCAGCTCCCTAGGGTCCTAGAGAATGATTCCACTCTGAAGATGAACTATGTAGAAAAGAGTTAACAAAGTAAGATTCTCTGGCCTCAAAGTGGCCTCCTTGCAAGGTCGCCCTTGTCTGACATGTGGGAACTGGGCTTTTGGAATGCCCTCAGTCAATAGCAAACTAGTAAGAGTGATTCACTTATCCTAGACTATACCAACATTATGGCTTATGCAAAACTTTCTTCCCGGGAGTCTGGGATATGGGAACTAGACAGGGCACATACCTATGCAACTAGCCTCAATAAAAATCTTGGGCTCTGAGTTTCCAATGAACATTCCTAGATAGCAGTGTCACACACATGTTGCTGCAGTTTTGTTGCTGGGGGGTAGACTACGCTCTGGGTAATCTCCTGGAGAAAGAACATGAAGAAGTCTGAGGACATCCCTCCAGTGATCCCACCTGTGATATTTTTCTCTTATGATCTAGATGTGTCTTTTTTGATCTAGTTGTAATAAATCTTAACAGTGAGGACAATAAGATCCTGGGTACCATAAACTCTTCTAGTGAATCTCTGAACTTTGAGGTGGTCTTAAGGATCCTATAAGATCAGTAGTACTCAATTTAAGCATCCAGGAGAATCATGGAAGACCTAGTAAAACACAAATTTCCCAGCCCCACTCTGGACTTCCTGATTCAGTAGATGTGGGGCTGGGACCCAAAAATCTGCATTTGTACAAGTTCCCAGGTAGTGCTAGTACTGGTACAGGGAACATATTATGAGAACCATTGATATAGATTAAGAGAGCTTTATCAAAGAATTGCAATATATGACCCTTACGTGGATCCTGATTTAAATCAACTATAAAAATAATATTCATGAGGCCACTGGGCAAAATTAAACACTGAGCTCTGGTGGTCTAGTGGTTAAGAGGTTTAACTGCCAGCCCAAAGGCAAATGGTTCATATCCACCAGCTGCTCCAAGAAAGAAAGAATGGTAGTCTCTTCCCATGGAACTTATAGCAGCCGAGCACCTAGTGGAAGGTCAGCTATGAGCTGGTTCTGATTTGATGAAAATCAGTTGATATATCTGATGGTAGTAAGTAATTATCAATTTGTTACAAGATAAAGGTATTAAAATTTTCTTAAAATATGCTTATTTCTTATAGACACAGTTGTTGTTGTTGTTGTTAAGTGCCGCCGAGTCATAGACGACTCACAGAGCTATAAAATATATGAAATAAGTACTAACAGACTTGGACAAAGAAATAGATGAGACATCAATATACAAATTACACTGAACGATAAGACAACTAGAAACAAACTCAACAAAGAAACAAAAGAATTACACTGTACATTTACCAATTCCACCTTATAGGCATAAATGAAGAATTTCACCTAATAAAAGCCCAATTTACATTTACATTATTCTCCAGCAAACAGTCACCTGACTTGCATAAAGCAGGCCCTGAAATATTACAAAGCATCTTCTTAAACCTCAATGCTATAAAATTAGAAATCAGCAATAAGAAGAAACAGGGGGGAAGAAATTCCCACATATCCACATATTGTTGTTGTTGTTAGGTGCCGTCGAGTCATTTGTGACTCATAGCGACTCTATGTACAAGAGCTCTAAATGCTGTTCTATCCTGTGCCAACCCAGCCATCTCAAACACACTTATTCCCACAACTCCAGTCACAGAATCGATCCATCTCATCAAAGGTCTTCTTCTCCTTCACCGCCCCTCCACTCTGCCAAACATGATGTCCCTCTCCAAGGACCAGTCCCTCCTTGTAACATGCCCAAAGTACCTCAGACGAAGCTTCAGAATCCTTGACTCCAAGGAGCATTCCGGCTTCACCTGCTCCAGGAAAAATCTGTTTGTTCTCCTAGCAGTCCATGGTATATTCAACACTCTTCTCCAGCAAGGCATCAATTCTCTTTCTATCAACCCTATTCACTGCCCAACTCTCTGATGCATAGCACATAACTGCGAAGACTATAGCCTGGATCAGGCGCACCTTAGTCTCCAGTCTGATGTCGTTGCTCTTCAGTACTCTTGAAAAGTTCCTTACAGCTGACTTTCCCAAAGCAATTTGTCTCTTGATTTCCTGGCTGCTGTTACCAAGAGTGTTGATTGTGGAGCCAAGCAAACTAAAACTGTTCACTATCTCAATCTCTTCACCATCCATATCCACATGGGAAGTTAAATACATGTTGTTTTCACTACTGAGTGATAGAAAAAATAATTTGAGATATCTGAATTCAAGCATCTAGGCTCCTAAACTGAAAAAAAATTAAATTTTTATTCATTATATCTACTTATGGTATTTCCATTATAGAAATACTGAGACTAAGACATTTCTTACATAGTCACTAGATCTTAGGCATTATTATTTGACAATTTTATTTATTAATGCAACAGCTTAGATCTTACTCCTGAGGAAAAGTAATATTTAAGTGGTTTTAGACCACAGATTCAGGATTTTCTTAAACTTGACCCATAAACAATAACTGCACTGTAAGTAAGACAGATCAGAAATGTTACTAATCAGAGGCTGGGAGCAAATACACCCTGGCACCTTAAATGCACCTAACACCTTAACCAAAGCAGATTTTATTTTCTACAGAGTAAGTTATATTCCAATATTCCATTACATGTTAGGTTTTGGTCGGCTTCAAAGATAAGCTCATGTATTCATAGGTGAGACAACTTTGAAAAGTTTATTTGAAAGGCAACTAACAGATATTTTTAAAAGATCACACCGTGAATCCAATAGTTTAGAGCTATGAAGGTGCTCCATAAGAGTAAAACATTGGAAATCTATGAAAAAAACCACAGTGTTTTCCCAAAGGAGGAAAATATCAAGGTCCTATTTGTTGGTTGATATTTTAACTTTTATTATAAATGACATGAATTCCTGTTGGGGCTATTTTCCTCTTCCTTGCCAATAATTGATGTCTATATTCCTTTCAAATGTTCTGCAAATCAGGCTAACTGCTGGTTTATCAACTATGAATGTGTCTCAGGTATCTAATGTTATCATAACAAAAATGCCACAACCGAGTAGATTTAAGGAATAGAAAGTTATTTCCTCACAGTTGAGTTTAAAATTAGGGTCTCAGCCATGTAAATACCTTCCTGGATTCTGGTTTATGTAAGCAAAGCATGGCATGAAGTTGCCTGTAGATTGGTCCTCTCACATAGTGTATTTACATTTTAAAGGAAAATGATTCAATAAAATGTAGAAATTCTCAACCATCATCAATTGTTGTTTTGCTGTTGTTGTATACCATCGAGTCAGAACTGACTCATAGATGACCCTCCAGCAGGTTTTCAGAGGCTGTTAATCACATGAGAGGAGATTGTCCGTCCTTCTCTCATGAAGCAGCTGGTGGATTCGAACTGCATGCCTTTGGGATTGCAGTGCAGCTTCTTGTCACTGCTCCACCAATGCTCCCTATCACATTCAAATAAAGTTTACTGAAGATCATTAAAAAATAGTTACAGCAGTATTTCAGAACTACCATAAATTCAAACCAGATTGAGAAAAGGAAATGGAAGGAAAAATATTATTTCCTTATATCAAATGCATCTTGATTGAAAGCAGAAAATACCAGAAATAGGTTTACCTGAGCTTTGTTAATTTTAAAAAGGAATTTGATTATGTAACTATTTCTAAACTATGTATTACAAAGCTTATGTATTCCAAGTTATAATATTACAGAGATTGCAACTTTTAGAACTCTTAAATGTACTGGTTCAGAAATTGTACTTAGACCAAAAGAGGACTTCTAGCATTTATTGATGAAGATAAAATACTACAGCTTTCAGTAATCATTACAACTCAAAGAAAAGAAACATTCTCACAAATGGACCAATAAACAATGTTATGAAAAACATAAAAAATATTGAATTTGTTGATTATTTAATTTTATTTGGACCTACAATCTATTGGGTTTTTTTTTAAATTTAAATTTATCATTAATTTCAGTAAAAATTTACAGAGACTTTGGATTTCCATTCATTCATTGTTGCACGTTTCTCCCCTCACAACCCTCCCCCCCCAGAATACTACCCTCTTGGAAAAGTAAAATTGTTTCACTGTTTTACAAACCCTCCCCCAGATCCACTCCACCATGTAGCCTTCGCTCTAGACACCTGTCATGACAAAAATACCTAATCACATATTCCTTTAAACAGTTTTCTCCCTCATCTGTTTCAATGCAGTATACATTGTTGAATCCATCTTTCTCAGTTTTTCTCCAACCCCAATGTCAGCCCTGTTTTACAAAAGTGGCACCATGCAGTATTTATTCTTTTGTGACTGAGATACTTCACTCAGCATAATGTCCTCCAGAGTCACCCATTTTGAATAATATTGCATGAGTTCCTTGTTTTTCAATGCAGCACAGTATTCCATTGTATGACTATACCACAGCTTCTCTCTCCATTCGTTTGTTGATGGGCACTTAGGTTGTTTCCAACTCCTTGCTATTGTGAACAAACCCGTGATAAACATGGGTGTGCATGGACCTACAATCTATTGTTGCTGTTGTTATGTGTCACTGAGGCGAGTATAACTCAGTTACCCTAAGAACAACAAATCTGAACCTTGTCCTATCCTGGCCATCTTTATTACCTCTGACATACTTTAAATCACTGCAGCAGTCACTGTGTCAATTCCTTTCCCTGATGATCTTACCCACTTTTGTGATCTTCCACCTTTCCTTGCATGATTTGTCTTTCCAATCAATAATATCTCCATGCAACATGCCTCTCACGGGCCAGTGATAAGAAGTGTCACTGCAATCCCGAAGATTTGTCATTCAAATCTACCAAATGCTGCAAAAGTGAAGGATGGGCAATCTTCTTCCCTGCAATTTACCGTCTCTGAAAACTTGTTGGTGGGACAGTTATGAGTCAGTCTGGACTTGATGGCATATAACAACAAGCAACATGAGCAATGTATGTAAGACAAAGAGGCTTCACCATCCTTGCTTCCAAGGAGCACTCTGGCTACATTTTTTCCAAAACATATCCAAAACATGCCTTTGTGATTGCAGCTCAGGTTCTTACAACTAGGCCACCAGAACTTGGTGTTGTTGTGTTGTTATGTGCTATTGAGTCACTTGCAACTCCTAGAGATCCTATGTACAGCAGTTCTAAAAACTGCTCTATCCTGAGGCAATTTCATATCTCTGACACATCTACTCCCATTACCCCAGTCACTGAGAAAATCCTTCTAATCCTGAGTCTTCCTCTCTTTTTCTATCCCTCAACTCTTCCAAGTATGATGCCCCTCTTCAAAGGCTGGTCCCACCTGGCAATATATCTAAAGTAAGTGAGACAGAACTTCAAAATCCTTTCTCTAATGAGAAGCTTGGTCTCACCCTCACTAAGACAGACCTGTTTGATCTCTTAGCAGTACATGGTATGTTCAATAGCCTTCTCCACCAAAACTTATTTGTTGTTGTTATTGTTATGTTCCATCAAGTCATCTGTGTCTCATAAGGACCCTATGTACAACAGCTCTGAACCTCTTTCTATCTATCCTTGTCAACCTTATTGTCTCTTACACACCCACTCTCATTACCCCCAGACACTGAGTCAAAGCATCTCATCGAGGGTCTTCCTCTCTTGCATTGTCCCTTCGCCTTTTCAAACACAATGTCCCTCTCCAAAGGCTGGTCCTTCCTTGGAACATGCCCAAAGTTTGTCACATGGAGCTGTAGAATCCTTACCTCCAAGGAGCAGCTTGGTTTCACCCTTCCAGGACAAATTTGTTTGTTCTCTTCGCAGTCCATGGTACCTTCTGTTCTCTCCTCAAGTGCCACCGCTCAAAGGGATCAATTCTGTTTCTGTCATCACTAGGCATTGTCCAGCTTTCTGATCCATAGCACGTAGCAGACCAATTACTAAAAGGTGGAAGTCAGCAATGTCCCATATATTTCATCTGTACACTTCGTGATTTCTAAGACCAATTATTCTTTCTCTGTTCAGTTCCCCCACTACTCTATTTGCAGGGTTCTATGGTTCACAGAAAGGTCTCACAGAAACCTAGGAAAGTAAATAACATGACTGTGGGTGATTTGGGTCAGTGCTGCAAAGACTGGTGGGCCAGGATCCCATAGACTATTAGCATGCTATAATTGGATACTGTGTCCCAGGAAGCAAGTATCCCAAAAGACTGCATGCATTGAGCTGCCATAAGCTTATATGCAGAAAGCATTAAAAGAAATGTGTGCACAGGTCACTGTACCAAAAAAGAATTGCTTAACACAGAAGAATTTCCTTAAACAACCTGTGATCAAGAGGCAATGATGAGGATGGGGAAGTTCAAGCTGCCCTGAAGGAACAGGCAAAAACAAGGCCTTAGAAATTGACAGCATACCAATTGAGGTATTTCAATTTGTTCAAAACCAAACAGATGCTGTACTGGATGTGCTTACCAGGTTTGCCAAGAAATATGGAGGAAAACAGCCTGGCCAACTAACTGGAAGAGATCCATTTTTATTCCTATCCCCAAAAATGGTGACCTTCAACAGTCTTTTATTCATATATGGTATTTTTTTAAAAGTTGATCTGAGTGTGAAAATTATAGAACAATATCACTAACATCACTTACAAGTAAATTTTGTTAATATTTATTAAAAAAAAAAACACAAAAACCAACAACTGGAACAGTACATGAAAAGAAAACTATCAGAAATACAAGCTAAGTTTAGAAGAGGCCATAGCAGTAAAGATATTATCACCAATGTCACATGAATCTTGGCTGAAAGCAAATAATACAAGGAAAATGTCTGTCTGTGCTTCATTGACTATGCAAAGACATTCCGTTTGATTGTGTAGATCACAAGTAATGTGACTGATTTTGAGGAGTCCCATTACACTTGATTGTGCTCATGAGAAACTTAGATCAGGAGGCAGTCGTCAAACAGAGCAAGGAAACATTATATGGTTCAAAATTAGGAAAGGAGTGCATCAGGGATGTTTCTTCTCTCCATACTTTTTTGTTTTGTGTTGTTTTGTTTTGTTTTATACTGCACAACAAATAAGACATTTTAATTTTTTGTTAAACTTTAGAAATTACATTTTAAAACAAAAATCCCATTTGAAAACACACACACATACACAAATGACAGAAACAAAATAAAAATACCTTATGAATAGTGCAGGAAGGGTTCACGGTGACCCCGGCATCAGATTATCAAGCCCAGCCCATGGCTAAGTACAAACACATTCTGATTAGTGTCTCAAGCACAGGGGGCCCTGACTCCAGCCACTCTGAGGTTAAACTGTTAGGTACATTATATGTACATGCGGATACAGTATTTTAAATTAGGAGGCAAGCACACATGTAAAGGTGTTACTCTATCAAATATCAGGACATGATACACAGAGCAGTTAAAATAAAGGAGTTATATTACCTATTGGGAGGTCATATAACCTGGCTTATCATTCTTTAAATTAAAAGAAATGGGTTCACAATTCAGCAAAGTAGCAGGATACAAGGTCAACACACAAAAATCAGTTGGATTTCTCTACAGCGACAAAAAGAATACA
>NW_006399820.1:4102877-4141382 GCF_000299155.1 Elephantulus edwardii | reverse complement strand
ATACCCCACCTTAATCCTATATCCTTTTACAAGGAATACTTCATCACAAAATAAATTTAACCAATAGCTAGGAAAGTAATTTTGAACAGTAAACCATTGACATCACAACTGCTAAGAATTGATCATGTTTTCAGGAGGGATCAGTTTATGGAGAAGAAAGGGCTGGCTCTCTCGATCTCTAACAAAGGTGTTTAATGAAAACAAAATTAATTTAGCTCTTCCAATCTAAATTTGAAAAAAGTAATTAATTTTGGCACATTCTTATATAACACAAAAAAACCTATATTGTCATAGCTTTAAACATGTTTCTCAATTACATTTTCATATTTTATTTTTCAGGCTTCACAACAATAAACATTAGGGACCAAGAATCAACTGAAACCTATGGTAGCAGATAATACAAAAGTAGTGGGATAGAGAACAGGTTGTGACCGTTATTCTACTTGATAACAAACTCTTGACAATCTGTTTTCCCTCTTCTGTTTGCTTTAGTTCTGGGTAAATAACAATGAAATGGGTTAGAATAAAGGAAACATAATTTTAAAACATTAAGCTTCATTGTTCTAGATGAAGAGTACTGAATCATAAGCTTCCTAAAAGCAATGACAGTGGATTTCCCCCCAATTGTTTCCACAACCCCATCAATATCTAATACATTACAAAGAACACTCAGTAATAAGCCCATAGACTCTGATTATATGTTCAAAGGAAGAAATTCAAGAACCAAATATCAGTTTAACCACGGCTGAATACCACAGAACTAGGAAGCCAAAGAAGGCTGTCCTTGCAGCTATTTTGAGAGATGGAAGAAAGACCCTGTCCTCCCAGGAGTCCTACAGAGTAGAAATTCATCAAAGCAAACTCCCAAAACTGCCTTACATTGAAATAAATCTGAAAGGACATAAAAGCCACCCCTCCTCTTCCTGTTCTTTTTACTGTTTTACAGTATTTTGAAAACAGCATGGGAAGTGACTCATAGTTGAAAAGTCATTTGTAGCACCACTGAGCCACTAATGGCAGCCCACTCCCAGCAGGCATATTTGTTAAAATATGACTGAAGGTTTAACCTAGTGAGCTGCATGCTTCAAATAACATCCGGCAGACCTTAGCCGATTTTGAATACACCCCAGGTTCCAAGTGGATCATGAAACTAAATCCTCTCTTCTTCCAGCCTGCTCATTTTGAACCAACTCATTTTACAGTGTAGTTAGCATAGCCTTTCCCGTTAAGGATGATTGCTCAAAGCACTTAAGGCAGTGCTGTCTTAGCACAGCATCTAGAATGAGGCAGTTGACACAAATTGTATCATATTCTGTTTGAGATTTAACGTCTTTACTGCTGGGAGAATATTTTTGCAAAGGTTACCAATGTATAACATAGTAAAACATAAACTAAAAACAAACCCTCAATCTACATTTCTGTTTCTTCAAAAAACCCAAATTAGAATACTTTGCAATAGGCTATTAATGAAAAATAGAATAATAGAATCTACTTTTCTTAGTTAATAAAAAACCTTTTATATAAGAAAAAAGGGTATTATACAATTGGCATTTATAAGATAGTAAATAAAAATGACAATTATTTCTATTTTTCATTATACTAAACCTATTAATTGTTGACTTCAAAGAATGTTTGCATGTTGAATCTATATTGAAAGATAAAAGAGAGTCACTAAATACATATACATATACACACATACATGGAGGATATATGGAGTATCCTATATAAAGGATCTGTGAGCCCTCTACTTTCAATCCTAGATTTATATTGTGTTGGAGACCATAAACTTCAAACTGCCCAATTAGATTTTATACCAAGCAGTACAATTTACCCTTCTATGAATCCATGAACTTTTTGGCTCACCATAAATTAAATGGTCCTGAAAATCACTACATACAAGATAACTTGAATAGTGTGAATAATTTCCTATGAACTCCTTCTCTAATATAGTATAATTAAATACTGGCTCTAATATGTTGGTTTATTTTAACAACAGTTCTACATCTGGTAATGATGTTAACCCTTTGTTAACACCCCTGTCCCTTTTTTAATGATGTGAGCCCTTTGTGCTCACCTGATTGAACTCAGAATTTTTAACTATGCTTCTAAGATTTCTATCTTAATTGGCCTGTTCTTTATAGATTTAAAATTTCCATTTACCTGTTGTTAGAGAGCATTTACTATATTTTTAAATCCAGAGTGCTCCTTAGAGGCAAGGATAGTGAATTTCACATACTTTCAGCCTTTCGCTAGTAAAGGTTATTCCTTGGAAAGAAACATCATGCTTGGAAAAGTGAAAGGCCATAAACAAAGAGGAAGACCCTCAAAGAGATGGGCTGACAAAGTAATTTCAGCAAAGGCCTCAAGTATGTCAGAGATTATAAGGATGATGTAGGCTAGTATTGGGTTGAGATCTGTTGTTCCTAGAGTCATTATGAGTTGTACTTGATTTGATGGCACATAACAAAAACAATTTACCGCCTGTGCAGTGACTATGAAAGAAATGAATAAAAGCAGATGCAAATAAGAACAAGTAACATGCATTTGCTCTCATAAACTACCAGCTTTATTGTGTTTACCACTTCTTATCTGTTATTGTTGTTCTTAGGTACCATTGAGTTGATTCCAATACATAATAATCATATATACAATAAGGCTAAATGCTATACATCCTCACAGTCATTGTTATGTTTTAGCCCATTGTTGCAGCAACCATGTCCAGTTATCTGATAGCAGTCTTTCTCTTTTCTTTGGTATGTCCTTTTACCAAGTATAATGTCCTTTTAAAGAAATGGTCCTTCCAAATAATAGGTCCAAAACAATGTGAGATGAAGTGTTGTCATTTTTACTTCTAAGGAACATTCTGATTATTTCATAATTCAAGACAAATTTATTAATTTTTCTGAATGTCTATGGCATATTTCATATTCTTTGTCAAGTGTTTTCATCCAGATGCATCAATTCCTTTTTATATTCTTCATAATTAATAACAATCCAGTTTTTGCATTCATATATTGGTGTTATTGTTGTTGTTTTTGAGTTCCATCTAGATGACTACAATTCATAAGAACCCTACAAACAACTGTGCCATCCTCACAATTTCCACAGTTAATCCCATTGTTACAGTCAATGTGTCAATACAACTTGTTGAGAGTTTTCCTCTCCTTTATTACACTCTATTTTTCCATGCATGGTTCTTTTTTCCGGGATTGGTGCCTCTTAACATGCCAAGGTATGTGGAATGAAGTTTCACCATTCTTGACTTTAAGGAACACCCTGCTTGTACTTCCTCCAAGACAGATTGCTGGGTTTGTTTGGTTGGGTTTTCTCCCCTTTTCTTTTGTAGTTCATGTGCTATTCAATATTTTTTTGCTAATCACAATTCAAAGGCATCAACTCTTCTTTGGTTTTCCCCATTCACAGTCCAACTTTAAATGGGTGCAAAGCAATTTGAAAATACCATGGTTTCTGTTAGGTTTGCCTTAGTTTTGAAACTGACATCTTTGCTACTTATACTTTTAAAAAGGAGCCCTGGTGCCTTAGTTCATAAGAAAGTTGTGCTACTAATCAAAAGATGGATCTAAGTGAAATTAAATCATTAACAAATCTTTTCCCTTTCTACCATGCATCAATATACTTGGTGCCAGCAGTCAGGAGATCAGGAGATGCATTGCACTGAAAAATCTATAGTCAGGGACTACTCCAAATCATTGAGGAGTAATGATGTCTATTTAAGGTATAAGGTACACCTAACTCATGCCACGATCTTTTCAGTCATTTGCTGTGCTTCTGGGAGCTGGGCGGTAGAAGAAGAATTGACACATTTGAACAGTGGTGTTAGAGAAGAGTGTTGAATATCCCATGGAGAAACAAAAGTACAACAGATGTCTTTAAGAAGAAGTGGCCAATGTGCTCCTTGAAGGCAAAGATGATGAAACTTCCTCTCACATACTTTAGACATGTTGCTAGGAGAGGTTTTTACTTAGAGAGGTACATCACATTTGGGAAGGTAGAAGGATGGCAAAGGAAAGGAATGGAATATCCTCAACCAGGTGGGCTGACACAGTGACTTCAGCATGGGTTTAAGTGTTTCAGGGATTGAGAGGATGGCATAGGCTAGAACATGGCCAGAACAGCTATTCATAGGGTTGCTAATGGTCACACTAGACTCAATGGTACCTAACAACAACAATCATATGAAACTTATGGATAGACCAAGAAGTTGTTATCCAAACAGAACAAGAGAACACTGCATGGTTTAAAATCAAGAAAGGTGTGCATCAAGGCTAATCCTTGCTCCATACTTACTCAATTTCTATGCTGAAAAATCATTCTTGAAGCTGGACTTTATGAAGAAGAATGTGGCATC
Source organism: Elephantulus edwardii (assembly GCF_000299155.1). Taxonomy (NCBI): domain Eukaryota; kingdom Metazoa; phylum Chordata; class Mammalia; order Macroscelidea; family Macroscelididae; genus Elephantulus; species Elephantulus edwardii. The sequence continues at coordinate 4,137,013 of NW_006399820.1, read as the reverse complement.
AGGATCAGTGTAAGACTCATCAACAACCTAATTTATACAGACAACATTACCTTGGTTACTTAAAGTGAAGAAAGCATTGAGTGCTTATTGTAGAAAAGCAAAGATCATATAGTCTTTAATATGAATTACATCTCAACATCAAGAAAATTAAAATACTAAGTAAGATTACCTGGGAGGCTGGGCTGTATAAGGAGAAGTGTGCATCAGGATTGCTGGAAGATTCATCAACAACCTGCATTATACAGCTGACACAACCCTACTTGCTGAAACTGAGGAGGACCTGAAGCACTTACTACAGAAGGTCAAGGACTGCAGCCTTCAATATGGATTGAGGCATAATATCAAGAAAGCAAAGATTCTTGCCACTGGGCCAATTGGCAGCAGCAGGATGGATGGTGAAATTGAAATTGTTAAAAGCTTTAATTTGCTTGGCTCCACAGTCAGCACTCGACATCAGCACCCAGGAAATTAAAAGATATATTGTGATGGGAAAGTCTGCTATTAAGGATCTCTCCAAAGTACTGAAGAGCATTGGTGTCACTCTGGAGAGTAAGATGCATCTGATACAGGACATGGTCTTCGCAATCACTTGCTATGCATCAGAGTGCTGGACAATGACTAGGGAGGATAGAAGAAGACTTGATGTCTTTGTGCTGTGGTGCTGGAGACAAGTATTGACTATACCATGGCCTGCAAAAAAAATGAACAGGTTCATCTTGCAAAGGTTAAACCAGGCTGCTCCTTGGAGGCAAGGATTCTGAAGCTTCATCTGACATACTTTGGACATGTTGCAAGGAGGAACCAGTCCTTGGAGAAGGACGTCGTGCTTAGAAGGAGGGAGGAATAGCGCTGGAGAGGAAGACCATGGATGAGATGGACTGATACAGTGACTGGGATTGGTGGTTGGTATGTTGAAATTAGTAAGATTGACTCAGGACAGGGCAGGTTTCAGAGCTGCTGTACACAGGGTCGCTATGGGATGCAAGTGACTCTACAGCACATAACGTAACAGCAACAACATCCATATTGAATAGACATAGAAAAATATTACAATCCTGAAGTTCCCCTTTCCCAGTTTAATATGTAGCATCTATTTACAATTTTAACATAAGTGCAAATGAGTACATATAAAATGTTTATATGCACTATGGTTTCACTCAGGTGCACCTTAATATTCAAGATGATATCTTGTATTGTTGTTGGTTTGTTGTTTTGGGGTTTTTTTTTGTTTTTTGTTTTTTAATATTTAAAGTGGTCTTTTGCAGCAGGTTAGTCCAATGCAACATGCCATTAGATTTCTTGACTTTAAGATTTAATTTTTTTTCTTTGTTATATTTTGTATATTTCTTTGTTATTTAATTAAACTTGAATATTCCTGAGTTTATTTCCACAACTGTTATTTACTTCAGGAAGTCAATGCACCAAAATCTTTAGTCTTCTTGCTGTCACAACATTTATTAGGGAGTTCTAGTGGCTTAGTGTATGGAGTTGCACTGCTATTCCAAAGGCAAGTGGTTTGAATGCACTAGCTACTCCACAGGAGAAGATAGTCATTCTTCCTTCATACAATTTACTGCCTCTCAAAGCCCAATAGAGAGTCAGTTATGAGTAGTTTATGGCATACAACAACGTTATGTTTTCCCAGTGTCAATGTCCATTTCCCCAGTGATTAGTGAAGAGTAGAAACTATACAAATCTATCCCTATAAAATATTCTCTTTAAACAAGAGCGACAGAGAGAGAGAGAAATTGACTTGGAAGCTGGAGTAACATCCACTTCCTAAACAACATACCTCTGGAAACTCTATGAAGTTCAAGAAATGATAGTTATAGAAAGGTTTAATCATCAACAACAACAATATATAGATATATCCCACTGGGTAATTGGTAGCACCATGAGAGATGGAGAAGAGATTGAGGTTGATAACAATTACAGTTTACTCGGCTGTGCAATCAACACTCTTGACACCAGCAGTCAGGAAATTAAAAGACAAATTGCACTGGGAAAGTTTGCTTACAGAGTACTGAGAAGCAACTATGGCAGTCTAGAGACTAAAATGTGCCTGCTCCATGCCATGGTCTTTGCAAATTACTTGCTATGAAGCAGAGAGCTGGACAATGACTAAGGATGACAGAAGAATAAATGTCTTTGAGTTGTGGTGTGTACATACCACGAATCACCAAGAAAACAAGTCTATCTTGGAGAGAATGATACCAAGTTTCTCCTTAGAGGTTAGGACTTTGACCCTCCATCTCACATACTTTGGACATGTTGAGATTGTTGTTGTGTGCCGTGGAGTTGCCCGCAATTGTCCTGAGCCATTATCACTGACACACCTACCCGGAGTGCCCTAGTTACTGTATCAATTTATCTCATCCAGAGTCTTCCTCTCCTGCACTGTACCTCTACTCTTCTGAGCATGATATCTTTCTCTAAGATTATATTATACAGAGAGAATATGGTGTATTGCTAGGAACTCTTGAAGAAGGAGCGGCATCCACTTCCAAAATGGCTTGCCTCCGAAACTCTATGTACAGTGCTCAGACCGTTCGTTCATAGGGTCGCTATGAACTACTTTCTGAGGACTGCCTTAACTGTATCTCAGAGGGTTTGATATGCTGTATTTATTTTAATTTGTTTCAAGGAAATTTTATTTCCTTTTTTTTAATCTGTAAAGCAATATTGTTCTAAGTGGATGTTATTTAGGTTCCATATGGGTTGTTTTATAAGCTCCTCATTAAGTTCTAGTTTTATAGCATTATGGTCTGAAAAGATATTTTGTATTATATCAATGTTTTTTATATTGGGGTTTTCTTTGTGTCCTAATATTTGCTCAACTATGTGTCCTGGAAAAGAGGGTGAACTTGTTTTGTTTGGGTTCTAAGTCTATCCCTGAATACATCTAATACATTGAGTTGGCTAACTGTATAGTTTAGATCTTCTACATCTTTGTTAAGTTTCTTTCAAGTTTACCTATCCTTTGGTGAGAGCGACATGTTAAAATATTCTACTATTGTGTTGTTGCCTTTTTTCCCCCTCCCAACTCTGAAAACTATTGTTTCAAGTATTTTGTAGGTCTATCATTTGGTGCATAGATGTTGACCAAGATTATGTTCTCTTGGACTATCATGTTTTTAATCATTATATAGTCCCCCTCCTTGTTGTTTATGGTGCTTTTCATCCTGAAGTCTATTTTAATGGAGATTAATATTGTCACTCCTGCTTTTATGCTGGTGCCATTTGTTTTCCATATTTTTTCCAGACTTTGATTTTTAGTCTATTTTTTCCTTGTTTTTTAAGATATGTCTCTTATATATTTAATGGATTGATATGAAGTTGATGGGGACATGATCCTCAGCTGGCAATTTTTTTCAGCCTTCTGTCATCCTGTCATCTTCTTGCTTAGATGGTTTTCGCTGAGAAATCAGAATTTAATCTTATTGTTTCTCCTTTGCAGGTGACTTTTTTCTCACTCTGCTTTCACTCTTCTTATTTGATTTTGGTAAATTTAGCTATGATAGGTGTTGAGTATGTTCAAGGTTTGCAGAATGCCTTTAATTTGAATTTCCTCATTCTTCGTTATACCTGGAAATTTTTCTTCTAGTATCTCTTCCACAATTTTCTCAGTGCTTTCCCTGTCTACTTATGTTCTGGAATTCTGATCATATATATGCTATTTCCTTCTGATGTTATTCCATATACTTCTAATATTTCCTTCATTTTCCTTACATTTCATCCCTATTTTTTTCATCTAATATGTTCCAATTGAGGTTCTTATCTTTCAGCTTGCTGGTACTCTGCTCCATATCTTCTGGTGTGCTCTTTTGGCCCTTCAGCATGTTGAAACTTCTGCCATTTTGGTCTTGATATTCTGGGTTGTATTTTCATGCATTTCTGTATTTCTAGCACAGTGTTGGCTTTATCCTCTCTGTCTTGTGATTATTTTTAAAATTCTTATGCCTTTTTTCTTAAGGTTTCAATTTTTTCCCATCTTTTCCATTTCTTCAGTAATTTCTCATGTTCCTCCATGCCAATTTATTTCTTTCTTTTCCCTATCTGTAGGGTATTCACTTTATTTATTACTTCAATTCTTTCTTCTATCACTTGTACTTTCTTCAGTATCTGTTCATATAACTCCATATCATCATATTTCAGAAGAATATGCTGCCCACCTCTCATAAAATCTATAATTATCCTCTGTGGTTGAAGGTATAGCCTGTTACCAGCATTCCCAACTGATGCAGTTTCTGTTTTCTTCTTATTGTGCCCTCTCTAGCACAGCCTGGGGTATTCATTGGGTCAACATCCCTATGCTTGGGGTACCCATTAGGTCTGCAATATATTTTGCTTTTTTAAAGGAAGGCTTATTTTGGGTTTTTTCACAATGTTGGCTGTTGCCTCCTGTTTTATTGACATTATCTGAAGTTTCCCTTTGTGAAGGTTTTGATTAGATATAGATCTAAAGTGTTCCCTTCATGAAGGAAGTCAACTTGCTCTACATGAGGCCCTTTCTGGGACTGTACAGCTATAAAGTTTGCCTTTCCTAAAGTCCTTCAAGTTCTTTCTGATCTATCATGCAGCCCTGTGGAAATCTTAAATGCTGCCCACCTCTCCTAAAGTCTATTCTTGTCCTCTGTGGTCTGGGGCATAGCCTGTGACCAGCATCCCCAACTGATGCAGTCTCTTCAGAGTGGTGTGGGCAGCTCCCTCCCCATTTCTTATTGTGCCCTCTCTAGAACAGCCTAGGGGGATTCTCTCACCTGAGCATGGCCCATGTCTCTTAAAGTCTATTATTGTCTTGGTGCTTGATGGCACAGCCTGTGACAATCTTCCCCAGCTGGTGCAGTTTCTCTTCAGGAAAGGCGCTCCAGTTTTAATCTTTGTGGAAGCTAGTCATAAAGTCCTCTATCCTTCTGAGGCATTGGGTAAATTCAAATCATACACTTTCTGCCTAGCAGCCAGATGCTTAACCACTGCACAATCAGGGCCTCTTGGTCAGCTCTATGCACCTCTAAATACTGGTGCACTTCAGATTATCAGATATTTGGTGATATTTTAGAAATATGTTGTTGTTGTTGTTGTTATGTGCCGTCGAGTCTTTTGCGACTCATAGTGACCCTATGCACAACAGCCCTAAACCCTGCTCTATCCTGCGCCAACCGCACTGCCTCTGACACACCCATCCCGATTACCCCAGTAACCAAATCAATCCATCTCATAGAGGGTCTTCCCCTCCTGCACTGTCCCTCCACCCTCCCAAGCATGATGTCTCTCTCCAAGGACCCGTCCCTCCTGGCAACATGTCCAAAGTATGTCAGACAAAGCCCTAGAATCCTTGCCTCGAAGGAGTAGCTTGGTTTAATCCTCTCCAAGATGAATCTGTTTGTTTTCCTGGCAGTCCATGGTACATTCAGTACTCTTCTCCAGCACCACAGCTCAAAAGCATCCACTCTCCTTCTGTCCTCCATCGTCATTGTCCAACTCTCTGATTCATAACAAGCAATTGCAAATACCATGGCCTGTATCAGGCGCACCTTAGTCTCCAGAGAGACACCGTTGCTCCTGAGTACTTTAGAAAGGTCCCTAATAGCAGACTTTCCCATCGCGATACGCTTTTTGATTTCCTGACTGCTGGTGCCAAGGGTGTTGACTGTGGAGCCAAGCAAACTGAAGCTGTGAACAATCTCAATCTCTTCGCCATCCATCCTCACGCTGCCAATTGGTCCAGTGGTGAGAATCTTTGTCTTCTTGACATTGAGCCTCAGTCCATACTGAAGGCTGCAGTCCTTGACCCTTCACAGTAAGTGTATGAGGTCCTCCTCAGTTTCAGCAAGCAGGGTTGTGTCATCTGCATAACGCAGATTGTTAATAGATCTTCCACCAGTCCTGATGCCACAATTCTCCTCATAGAGTCCAGCCTCTCGGATAATCTGCTCTGCATACATGTTGAAAAGGTATGGAGACAGGATGCATCCCTGGCGTACACCCTTCCCAATTTTGAACCATGCAGTGTTGCCCTGCTCTGTTCTGACTACTGTCTCTTGGTCCAAGTATAGGTTTCGTATTAGCACAATTAAATGTTCTGGGATTCCCATTCTTCTCAGAGTCAGCCACAGTTTGTTATGATCCACAGAGTCAAATGCCTTTGCATAATCAATGAAACACGGATAGATATTCTTCTGGTATTCTCTGCTTTCAGCCAAGATCCATCTAACATCAGCAACAATATCCCTAGTACCACGACCCCTTCTAAACCCAGCCTGGACTTCCGGCAGTTCTCTGCTGATGTGCTGTTCTAATCGTTTTTGGATGATCTTCAGTAGAATCTTGCTTGCATGCAAAATCATTGACACTGTTCTGTAGTTTCCACACTCCGTTGGGTCACCTTTCTTTGGAATGGTAACAATAAAATATACCTTTGTTTATATCCTGTGGACGATCTGCTGAGCATCTAATTTTATTTGCAAAAGTAGAGATGTACAACTCAATATACTACTAACACAAGCCTAAAGAACTTACTTGGATGATCTTTTGCTGATGGTAGAGGATCTGTGTCTGTTGTTGTCATTAGATGCGCTCAAGTCAGTTTTGAATCACATCAACCCTAAGTTCAACAAAACAAAAATCTCCCCAATCACCATTCTTACAATTTCTGTTGAGGGTCTTCCTATTTTTCACTGATTTTTCTACTTTTCCAAGAATGTTCCTTTCTAAAGACCAGTCCCTCTCAAAGACATGCCCAAAATATGTGCATAGAAGTCTCACTGTTGTTTCTGAGAAGAGTTCTGGCTGTACTTTTATAAGACAGAGTTATTTGTTATTTTTACAGTCACATGGTATATTCAATATGTCAGATAGTCTGTTTCTATAAAAAGGAAAATAAAGCTGCATTTTCTTTTAAATGCCTTACTTTTTACCTTAAAGCTGTCACTCATGAGAAGAGACAGAGACTGAAGCTGCATTTACCCACTTAGGAACACAGTGACTCCGTACTAAGGTAGATCACAGGTGACATGGGACAACTAAAAAAATAACTGCCTTGACAAATTCTGTAGGCTTCAACTTTTTAAGTTATGGAAGCCATGACATAGAAGGTAAGAGTATTAAATTTACACTTCTATAAATCTAGAAAACTTTTTAAAAGAAATATAGGATTAGGCATTATTTTCATGACAAGATTACAGAAAAAGAAATGCATATTAAAGTGGACTATGGACTGGGAAGAAAAATTGTATACAATGAAATATTTTCTTTTCTTCAAAGAGAAAAACAAACTGGGGAGGAGGGGTGGACAAGGAGGAAAATGTGCAACAATGAATGAATGGGGGAAAATGAAATGGAAATAATATATTGTAATATATGTATATATATTGCATTAAAAATCATTTTAAAAAATCTTAAATAAAAAACAAACTAGAGATTAAGGCTTCTTTCTCAAGATCATTTAGAAAGAACAATTTTTAAATAAATTTCAAATAGGTCTACATGTTTACCATACTTTCACAATTTGAAATTTATATAAATTCAATAGTAGTTCTAAATACTAATAAAGATATAAGAGCAAAGATCTTTAAAAAGAAGAAAGAAAAAGAAAGCATATGAAGGATAAAAAGACAAGATCTGTTGAAAATCAACCATCCAAGGCAAGGAGGCTGATGTCACTGACTCTTGGGGAAAAGTGAAGTGTGTCAAAGACAGCACTTGTCAAATGTACTGGAACTCATCACTTCTTTCTTAGCACTAAGAGAATAAGCACTGTTGACTGAGACTTAGCCACTTGTCTGGTGATCCTGGCAGCAAATGTCAGAAAATGTTGCCCTTCACTTTATCTGTCACTGACATTTGACCACAGTGCTTCTTTCTGCACCAGTAAAAAAGAGAATGTCAACTTAGTGAAGGAGGTGGGCCTGTCAGGGAATGATGGGAAAAGATACACATTTTGAAAATGACAGATTGCCCAGATTACCCTCACTGAGTCCATCTACTCCCTGTGCAGAACACTTGGGACAGGTTATTATTATCCTAGCATGATTCAGAGAGAAGCAAGATAAAAGTCTGTGACATCTCACCCAGGGGAAACATATCTGGCTGTGCCCACCCAGGGGTCTCATTGATAGCTGAATGAGAAACCCTTCATTGTTGTAGTCTGAAAAACACAGTGAGAGAAATATTAGTGCAAGGAAAGTAGACATTTTTATTGTCATTGAGTTGGGTTAAATTTTTTCCAATTACAATGCCATACCAAGTGGAGAAGAGTACACAGAGATTTGTCATATAGCAATGCTGTTGCTGTTAGATGCAATTAAGTTTACTACAACTCAAAATGACTCTAAATAACAGATGAAAACTTTGCCCTGCCATGCACCAATTAAGTACAACAATGTAATCCTTGGGAATTAAGCAAGGTGAAAAAATATATACGGAAAATACTCACATATCCCACAATTATAATGATACTGCCACATGCTTCAACTTCATTCTACCCCGTAAAAATCAGTAAGTACCACACAACAATAAAGAAAACAATAGATGGTGGGTCTCAGAGAGAATGCCCTTGTAGATTGCAAGGAATAAGTAATGATTTCAAAGTCTTGGAGAGTGGATAAGTCTATTACACAAATAAGAGAGCTCCAATGTGTAAGAAGAAACTAGAAACAAATGATCTTCACTATTGAGGTGGTATTGACAGCCTGTGTCCTTATTTTAAAGGAAATAAAATATGAGCAGAGAAAGAGACTCTACCCATTGTTGTTTGAGATTAAATAAAATATGTTCACTCAGACAACTCATTGTAATGGACTGGAGTCCTTAGTGTGCACTCAAGTTATCACCAAGAAATTAAAAAGACTTCACTTGTCTTCACTTGATAGGTTCCACAAAGCCTGTTCAGGATGAATGACAAAGACTAGGACCTGATCATCAAGCAAGGTGGATTTAGAACTGAAACCCTTCAAATACCCTTCTCATGTTTAAAACAGTGCGAAGAGTAGTTTCCTAGGTCTGGTGTTACCAATTTGCACAAATTCAATGACTAAGCCACAGAATTGCAGTCCCAGAGGTAAAAATGTCTGAAGTTAAAGTGTCAACAAGGTAGGTTCTTTCTGGAGAAACTGCTCCATGTCTCTTTCCTAGTTTCTGGTAGTGGTCAGGATTCCATGGCATTATCTGATATAGAGCTGTATCGTACCATTCTCTGTATTTGTTATTGCATGGTTTTCTCCCCCACATTTGTTTCTGAATGTCTTCCTCTCTTTTTATAAGTATACCAGTCATGGAATTTAGGGCCAATTCTATTCCAGTATGACCTTATTTTAATTAACTGTATATGCAAAAGCTCGATTTCCAAATAAAATCATAATTGGACATGGGTTTAGGAATACATTTATTACTAAATTTACTATTCAAACCTTGCTACTGCCCCTGATGATCCTGTACTTATATTATTTCTTCATCTTCTACAAAGATGATATCCAAATTGTTCTAATCTCAAATTGCACATGTCCTCAGGAGAGGGATTAGCAGCAACTAGCAAATTGGGAAATTTGGCCCGACGAGAACATGGGTATAACTCCAGCCTCTAATTATCAAGAATATTTCCAAGTATGATTAAAATCTTGTGTATGTTTTTTTCTCATTTATAACTTGAAGGAATAGATTTGGGATTCTTTATAATCCTGCCTGGAAGTGAATTCTGGGAGTATCATTTCTCAGTTCACTTGGCTGCCACCTTGGCAAACAAAAACCAGTGGAAAGAGTAGCAACAGATGATCTTGTGGCTGGAGATGGAAGGTGGAAGGACAAAGAATAAAAGAATTCAAGTGTAGAGGATATTTCTGAGGAGCTCTGCCATCATAAGAAACAGAGCCACACAACCCCAAAAGAGATAATCTCCCCACAGAAAAGCTTCAATCTATTTACGAACTTTAATGAATCATTCTCAATTTCAAGAGCAAGAACCTAAGTTTAATTTCCAATCTCAAGACACCGTCAGATTGTATGGTAATGTTTAAATGTTCATCAGCTTTCCTATGAACTAAGAGTATTGAAAATATGCAGCCATTCTCTCATATAGTCACCTGAGTGAACTCATAGCTCCCATTCAGTTGATTGACAGGATGGGGCAGTGAGAGGTTATTTCTAATCATAGATTCACCACAAATGAATATGAGTGGAGAACATACACATAAATAGCAAGTTTTTCCATAAGAAGAAAGGAGAAGCTTATTTTTCTTCTCTGTAGAAAACAAAGAGATTTATTAATGAGTAAGGAGAAAGGCCAGCTTAAAAAGGAATGAATTCAGGAAAGGAGAAAAAGTGCCTCCATGCTAAATGACCTTATTATTTTAAGAGGAAAATACAATAATATTTTAACACATTTTTGTGTTATTACCCAATTATCTTTCCAGAGAACTGATGCTGGCATTGTTAAAAGAATCATTATGCATAAAAGAGATGCTCCAACTTTTAAGTGTGGACCACCTCTGTTAGGTGTGTATCCAGCCTCTTATTGCTTGATGGCACCAAGCCTACTTAAAGAGTGGACCTGAAGCTGGCCTTGTTACTCAAATTAAAATTAGGCTTTGTTCAGTTTGTCACAAATACTTCATTTTTCATTATTAAATTTCCTACTCTGATTCATCATAGCTCTGCTTGCTAGACTTCAGCCAAACTAGATGAGCAAAGTTGTGAAAATTACCCACTGGAAACGGAAAGCCCAAAATAAATGGGAGATGATTCATTTAGGAGCAAGCATGATTCTCTTGCAGTTTGAGTACTTTGGGACAGGTTTGCTGGCATTCAAAAGCAATAAACATCCTGACTTGACACCTTGATTTGTGAACTCAGAGAGAGCCACAGTCAGTCTCATGCTGGATTCATAGGGAGTTCAAGGATGAAAAGGTGAGTAAGAGAGGAAAAAGTTGCTACATCACTATTAAGGTTGTGTAAGCCAGTTCATCATCTGTGTTTTGACATCACTAGCTTCACAATACTCTGAAGAGATTTTTTCCAAGCAGATTGCTAAGAATAATAACCAGTAACTCATGGGATCAGACCTTAAAAAATCATCAAAAGAAGTCAACTCTATTTCTGGAGGCTAAATCTGAATATATCAATAAATACCTGAGTTAGCTATCAAGTCGAAGTCGTTGTCAGTGTTTAAATGTAAACACTTGTTCAGCTATTTAAACACTGTACCTTCTGAGAAGTTTTTCCAGAAGTATTGATAGATTTAGACAGTTTGCCCACAATCTGAACAATGGTAAATATATATAAGGTAGTAAAACAAGTTAAAGGATGAGGTATAGCCGCCATATTGAAGGATGATTGAAAGACATAAACTAATCATTAAAAGCATTATTCAAGAAACAACAGCCTTGCTCACAGTCTGTGGGGACACGGATATTTGACATGAGTGGCATACAATTCCTAAATAACGCGCCTCTGGAAACTCTATGAACTTTGACAGATGTCGATAGCTGTAGAGTGGCTTCAAGTCTTTTGCTCATTAGGGTCACTATAAGTCATTCTCGACTAGAAGGCAATCATAACAGCAACAACAATAACAATAGAAAAGTTTTCTAAAGTTTCATTAATAATCACCAAGCCAAACTTCAAAAGTTAAAGCAACATTTAAATGCTAATTGAAATAATCACATGAAGGCAACAGTGCTAGAAATTTTATACTTATATGTGTGGTGGTCTGTGGGTCAATTGGAAGTACCATGGTAGATAATAAAGAAATTGAGATTGTTAACTGCTTTAGTTTGCTTGGCTCTACAATCAACACTCTTGGTACCAGCAGCCAGGAAACAAAAAGATTAATTGCATTGTGAAAGTCTGCTGTCAGAGACCTCTCCAAAGTACTGAAGAGCAACAACGTTACTGTGAAGACTAAGGTGCTCCTGGTCTAGGCAATGGTCTTTTCAATTACTTGCTATGCATTGGAAAGCTGGACAATGACAAGGGATGATAGAAGGAGAATTGATGCCTTTGAGCTATGGTACTGGAGAAGAGCATTGAATATACCATGGGCCTCTAGGAGAACAAATAAGTTCATTCTAGAAAGGGTGAGACAAGGCTGCTCCTTGGAGGCAAGGATTCTGAAGCTTCATCTGACATACTTTGGACATGTTGCAAGGAGGGACAAGTCTTTGGAGAGGGAAATCATGATTGGAAGTGTGGAGGGACAGCGTAGGAGAGGAAGACCCTTGATGAGATGGATTGATTCAATGACTGGGGTAATGGGGGTAGATGTGTCAGAGACAATAAGACTGGCACAGGATAGAGCAGGAATTAGGGTTATTTTAAATAAGGTCACTATGAGTCACAAGCAGCTCGATGGCATATAACAACAATATATATACATATGTTGTTAGAAATGCACATATATACATATGTTGTTAGACATGTGTGTATATATATATATGTGTATATATATATACACATGTATATATATAATATTGTTGCAATATGCAGAATTCTTACCTCCAGGGATTAGCCTGGTTTCACCCTCTCTAGGCCAAATGTGCTTGTTTGCTAGCAGTCCATAGCATATTCAAAACTCTTCTCTAGCACCATAGCTCAATATATAACAACATATATAATAAATATATTTTGTTGTTGTTATGTGCTGTTGAGTCTCCTGCAATTCATAGCCATCCTATGTACATAGCTCTGAACTCTGCTCTATACTGAGCCAATCTCACTGTCCCTGACACACCAACCCTCATTACCCCATTTACTGTGTCAATCTATTTCACCGAGAGTCTTCCTCTTCTAACTGTCCTTCCACTTTCTAAGCATGACGTCCTTCACCAAGGACTTGTTCCTCCTGGAAACATGCCCAAAGTTGTGAGATGGAGCTTCAAAATTCTTGCCTTCAAGAAGTAACTTTGTTTTACCCTCCAGGACAGAACTGTTTGTTCTCCTGGCAGTCCATTGTATTTTAAGTACTTTTTTATATAAATACAACTCAATGATTCTTCTTCTTCTATCATCCTGGATTATTGTCCAGGTTTCTGATATATAGTAAGTAATTATGAAGATCATGGCCTGGATTAGGCACACCTTATTCTCCAGATTGACAATGAAGACCATGGCCTGGATTAGGAACACCTTATTTTCCAAATTGACTTCGTAGCTGTAAAACACTCTAGAAATGTTTCTGACAGCAGATTTTCCTAATGTAATTCATCTTTTGATTTTTGACTGCTGAGTTGGCTGAGGAACCAAGCAATCTCTCTTATTCATCTATCATGGTGCTACCAGTTAGCCCATTGATGAGAATCTTTGTTTTCTTTATGTTAATATACATAATAATTTATATTATTTATTTATGCACAACCATTTCTGCATGCCCAAATGGAGATGCAGATACAGATAGATGAGCTAGAGCTAGAGCTAGAGCTAGAGATAGAGATAGAGATAGAGATAGAGAGATGATAGAGAGAGAGAGAAAGAGAGAAGCTCCCCAATTAAAAAAGCTTGGAAGCAGGAGTGACATCCACTTCCATAGTAGCTTCCCTCTGGAAACCCTATGAACCTGGAAAAAGGATGAAAGTCACACAAGTGTTGAGGACTTTCATTATAGGGTGGTTATGTCACCTTCGACTCCACAGCACTTAACAACAACAACATAGAAAGAGATCGTTGACCTAGTGAACAGAAAGTGTTGCCAAAGGTGGTGGCTTTAATCTGTGGCCCTCAGGCCTATTTTTAATTGTTTTTAGTCAAACATTCTTCTAGGTCATCTAGCCCTGGTGTGTCCACTTGCCATACAGAAGTAACGTGTGGTTATTGTGAAGCTGAACACTGTGACACTGATATGTCAAATGCATTAATGATTACCCATGGTGGACAGTGTTTTGTGGAGCATCCCAATTAAAACAAGCTTGGAAGCAGGAGTGGCATACACTTTTGTAATAGCTTGTCTCCGGAAACCCTATGAACCTGGAGAAAGGATGAAAGTCACACAAGTGTTGAGGACTTTCATTCATAGGGTTACTATGAGTTGCCTATGACTTGGCAGCACTTAACAACAGCATGTATACAAAGAGGTAACTCGTGGTTGCTGTGATGCTGAACACTGTGACCCTGATGTGCCAAGTGCGATATTGGTCACCCATGGCGGATAGTGTTTGGTGGAACTCCCTGATAAAAACAAGCCTATAAGCAGGAATGGCATCCACTTCCAAAATAGCTTGCCTCTGGAAACCCTATAAACTTGGATAAATGAAGAAAGTTACACAAGTGTTCAGGTCTTTCGTTCACAAGGTTGTAATGAGTTGCCTATGATTTCACAGCATTTAACAACAACAAAAACGTATATACATAACTTATAAATGATTGGTAATTTTTATTTAATTAACACTTAGGTGTAAGGTAACGGGTCATTTTGACTTAGTTAACAATCAGTTATGGGCTGGAAGCCTCTTATTTAAACCAATCAGTATTCAGTGAGTACCTTTGTACTTAAATGTCAGTTGATATGAAAATTAATTTGCTATTAGAGTTACAAACCAAATTGGCAGTTTGTTATGTTTAGGTAGAACATTGCTCTAAGAGGTATAGCACTTGTCTATTGGTGTGCTGTGATGAGATAACTTGGAGTTGCTGTGGTACTGAAAGTTATACCACTAGTGTGTCAAATGTCATTAGGGTTACCCATGGTGGACAGGTTTTAGTATTGCTCCCAGATTAAGACAGATTAGGAAGCAGTATTGTCCAACTACTTCTTAAATAACAGGGCTTTGAAAACCATATGAGCATTAGAGGAATGAGGATAATTATAGTAGTGTTATGGTAGACCACAGATTGGAAGTCAGTTGAAATGAGGAAAAACCATGACAAACATTGTCTAATAATTGGAACATGGAATGTACATAGCTTGAATGTTGGAAAACTGCAAATTGTTAAAAATGAAATGAAACACATGAACACCAACATACTAGCCATTGGTGAGATGAGTTGGGCCAGCTTTGGCCACTTCAAATTGGACAATCATATTGTTTACTATGCTGAGAATAAAAAACAGAAGAAGAATGGTATTGCATTCATAGTTAAAAATTCAATTTCAAGTTCTGTCTTGAAATATAATGTCATGAGTGATAGGATAATAACCATATGCATACAAGGAAGACCCATTAACAAGACTATTATTCAAATGTACACTCCTACATCTTGCGCCAAATAGAAAGAAATTGATAATTTTTACCAAATCTTGCAGCCTGAAGTTGACTGAACATGCAATGAAGATGTGTTAAGGATAACTGGTGACTGGAATGTAAAAGGTGGTGAAGAGGAAATAGTAGCTGGGAAAACATGGGCTTGGCTATAGAAATGATGCTAGGAATAGAATGAACTTTGTATGTTCAATGATATATTCATTGCAATACCTTTTTTTAAAGATACAAACAACTACTTTACACAGGAATCTCACTTGATGGGCTGCATAGGAATCAGATTGACTACATTTGTGGAAGAAGTTATTGGAGAAGCTAAATATCGGCAGCCAAAACCAGGCCAGAGGTAAACTATAGGCCAACCCTCAGTTTTTCACATGCAAATTTAAATTGAGGCAAAAAAATTAAAATTAAGTCCACAAGAACCAATAAATGATCTTGAATCAATTCCATCTGAATTTTAAGAATAAATTTTAGGCATTGAACACTAATGATCAAAGACTAGATGAGTTGTGGTATCATCCATGAAGAAAGCAAAGATTTTTTTTAAAGACAATTGAGGGGGGGGAAATGAAATGGAAGTCAGAAGAGGCTCTAAAAGTTGCACTGGAATGTCAGGAAGCCAAAACAAAGGGAAAACATGCTGAAGTAAAAGAACTGAAGAGAAGATTTCAAAGAGCAACTACAGGGCAAAGAAATGTATAGTAATGGAATGTGGAGAAAGCTGTAATTGGAGACTAAAAAGGATTGCATTTCTCAAGTTGAGAGAACTGAAAAACAAATTTCAACCTCAAGTTGCAATACTTAAAGATCTGTGGGCAGTATTTTGAATGACCCAGGAAGCATCAAAAGATGGAGAGAATACACAGAATCTCTGTACCAAAAAGAACTAATTAACACTGAAAAATTTCAGAAAGTATATATATAAACAGGAGCTAGTCATAATGAAGGAGGATGTAGAAGCTGCAGTGAAGACATTGGCAAAAAATAAGGCCCCAGGAATTGATGGGATACCAAATGACTTGTTTGAATTAACAGATGCAGCCTTGGATGCATTTACTAGTCTATGCCAGGAAAATTGGAGAACAGCTATCTGGCCAATGGATTGGGAAAAGTGCGTATTTGTTACCATTCCCAAGATAGATGATCTAATTGAATGTGGAAACTATCAAGCAATATCATTAGTATCGCATGCAAGCAAAATATCAATGAAGATCATTAAAAAATAACTAGAACAGGGGAGCTCTGGTGGCCTAGTGGCAAGAAGCTGCACTGCAATCCCAGAGGCGCATGGTTCAAATGCACCAGATGCTCTGCCGGGAAAGGAGGGATAATCTCCTCCTGTGCCAGTCAGATCCGATTTGACGGTACACACACACATGCACACATAGAAAATAATAAAATAATAATAATAATAAGATTCACTTTAAAAAATTACTAGAATAGTACATAGATGGCAAACTACCAGATAGTCAAGTAGGATTTAGAAGAGGCCATGGTACCAGGGATATCATTGTTGATGTCAGAAGGATCCTGGTTGAAAGTAAAGAGTACCAAAAGAATGTTTATTTATGCTTCATAGCTATGCAAAAGCATATGACTGTGTAGATCATAACAAGTTATGGCTGACAATTAGAGGGCCGAATCCTAACCATTAGATAATCATGGAGCAACAATTGTGGCTGACATTGAGAAGAATAGGAATCCCAGAGCACTTAAATTGTGCCCCAGTGAAACCTATACTTGGACCAAGAATCTATTGTGCAAACAGAGGAGTGTAAAACTGCATGGTTTAAAATTAAGAAGTGAGTGTGTCAGGGTTATATTCTCTCTCCATGCCTATTTAATCTGTATGCTGAGAAAATTATTGGAGAAGTTTGACTCTGAAGAGAAATGTGGCATCAGGATTGAAGGGAGATTCATCAACAACCTGCGTTATTTGAATGACAGTACCTTGCTTGTTGAAAATGAGGAGGTTTTGTAGAATTTGTTGCAGAAGATCAAGGAATGTAACCTTCAGTATGGATTGCTTCTCAATGTCAAGAAAACAAAGATTTTTTTTTTTTTTACCACTGGACCTATAGGTAATATCATTATGGATGGAGAAAAGATTGAAACTGTCAGCAACTTCAATTTACTTGGATCTACAATTAAAACACTTAGTATCAGCAGTCAGGAAATGAAGAAACACATGTTGTTGTTGTTGTTGTTGTTATGTGCCGTCGAGTCACCTATGACTCTTAGCAACCCTATGTACAGTATCCCTAAACCCTGCTCTATCCTGTCTCTGACACACCTACACTGATTACCCCAGTCACTGAATCAATCCACCTCTTAGAGGGTCTTCCTCTCCTGTGTTGTCTCTCCACCCTACCAAGAATAATGTCCTTCTCCAAGGACTGATCCCTCCTTGTAACATGTCCAAAGTATGTCAGATGAAGCTTCAGAATCCTTGCCTCCAAGGAGCAGCCTGGTTTAACCCTCTCCAGGATGAACCTGTTAATTTTCTTAGCATTCCATGGTATATTCAATACTCTTCTCCAACACTACAGTTCAAAGGCATCAATTCTTGTATCCTCCCTAGTCATTGTCCAGCTCTCTGACACATACAAAGACCATTTCCTATATCAGGCATATCTTAGTCTCCAGAGTGACACCATTGCTCTTCAGTACTTTGGGGAGGTCCCTAACAGCTGACTTTCCCATCACAGTAAGTCTTTTAAATTCCTGGCTGTTCATGCCAAGAGCGTTGACTGTGGAGACATATAGTACCGGAAAAATCTGCACTTAGGAACTTTTTCAAATTATCAAGTTATAATGATGCCAGTTTGAGAACTATGGTGTGTCTGATTCAGGCAATGGTCTTTTTTCCCACTTCCTATGCTTCTGAAAGCTGGGCAATGAATAAGGATGACAGAAGAATTTATGCCATTGACCTGTATTATTGGAGAAAAGTACTAAATATCCTGTGGATGGCCAAAAGAATAAACAAATATGTCTTGGAGAGGGAGTAGCCAGAGGGTCCTTTGGAGGCAAGAATGATGAGTCTTTACCTCACATACTTTGTGCATATTGTTAGGAGGGGCTGCCTTGGATAGAGACAGCTTGCTTGGAAGGGTCGAGTGTCAGTGAAGGAGAGAAAGATCGTCAGCCAGGTGGATTAACACGGTGACTGCTGCAATGTGCTCTAGTGTGTCAGGAAGTGTGAAGAGAGAACAGGAATCATGTTGTTCATAGGGTTGCTATGAGTCATACTTTACATGACAGCACCTAACAACAAATAATAATAATATATATAATATGGCTGAAACAGTATTTCTACAGGGAACTGCCAGAAATTAAAGTCGGGTTTAGAAGAGGTCTTGGCACCAGGGATATCACTGACGTTGTCAGATGGATCTTGGCTGAAAGGAGATAATACCAGAAGAATGTTTAATTTTGTATTAAAGACTATGCAAAAACATTTTATTGCATTGATTGTAACAAAATAGACTAATATTGAGAAGAAACAAAATCCCAGAACAAATAATTGTGCTCACATGAAACTTATACTAGACCAGGATGCTATTGTCCAAACAAAGTAGGGGAACATTATATGGTTTAAAATCTAGAAACTATATGTCAAAGCAGTATCCTTTCCTTATATCTATTCAGTCTCTATATAGAGAAAATCATTTGAGAAGCTGGGATTTATGAAGAAGATTGTGTTATCAGAATCCAAGGAAGGCTCAACAACTGATGGTATGCAGATAACATAGCTTTGCTTGCCAAAATTGAGCAGGATATGAGGTATTATTGCAGAAAGTCAAAGGCTAGTCTTCGATATGGATTTCCTGTCAACATAAAGAAAACATAATTCCTCACCAGTTGGGCCTATAGGTAATATCAAGATAGATGGAGGGGAGACAGAAGTCATTTATAATTTAATCTTCTTTGGATCCACAATCAACACCCTTGGCATCAGCAGTCAAGAAATTCCCTTCAAGATACAGAAGAGTGGTGATATCAATTTAAAGACTAAGGTGTATCTAATTCAAACCATTGTCTTTTCCAATGCTTCTTATGCTTCTGAAAGTTTGACACTAAGAGTGATAATAGAATTAATGCCTTTGAGCTGTGATGTTGGAGAAGAGTACTGACTATGGACCACCAAAAGAACACACATATGTCTTAGAGAAGGTGCAGCCCTGGTGCTCCTTGGAAGAAAGAATGATGAAACTCTGTTTCCCATATTTTGGCCATGTTATTAAGAGAGACCAGGCCTTGGAAAAGGGAACCATTGGGAGGGGAGAGGGTGAGCAAAAGAAAGACCCTCAACAAGATTGACTGACTCAATGACTAGAGCAATGGGCTCAAATATATCATGGATGGTGAGGATGTCACAAGAGAGGATTGGGTTCAAGTCTGTTGTTTGTAGAGTCACTATGAGTCATGGTCGATTTAATGACACCTAACAATTATGACAACAACAACAAAACACACACACACATATACATATACATATACATATACATATACATATACATATACATATCTCAGACAGTTTGAATCTACCAGCTGCTCCACAGGAGAAAAGTGGGCAATTTTTTCCCATTTGAATTATACTCTCTGAAAACTCACTGAAGGGTCACAGATGCAACAGTCTTTAGTGACTTAGTGTTGTATCTATATATCTTTTTTTAAGATATCTGTCTCTGGAAAGTATATCCTAAATAGAGGAGCCACTGGGTAATGCCCTTGCTTAATTTCTGACCTACTAATATAAATGTTGTAAAATTGGTGGTTCCAATCTATCCAAAGATGCCTTAGAAAAATGTCCTGATAATCTGCTTCTAAAAGGTTACTATTTTTAATGTGTCATCAAGTCAGAACTGACTCACCGCTGACCTTACAGTGAGTTTTCAGAGGTTGGAAATAGCACAGGAAGAGATTGCCCATCTTTCTTCTGTGAGCAGCTGATGGATTCAAACAGCATGCCTTGCAGTTGGTAGCACTGCTTCTTATCATTAGGGTAGCAATGCTCCCTTCTGAAAGGTTACAGCCGTGGAAATCTTTATAAAGCACAATTCTATTTTGAAACACATGAGGTCACCATGAGTCAGAATCAATTTAACAGGAGCTGGTTTTATCTAAATAAATATTAAGCCAAACCAGCTTGGTTTTCTCAACAATAATTTCAAGCCAATTCTGTTTCCAACAAATTCTATTGCAGAGATGATTATCAAAGGAACTACCATTGAAAACATGCAAAGAAGTGCCTCTTCTGATTGTGTCTTTTAAGAACCCTTTTTGGGTCTTTCCAACTGTACTTCTGCCCAGACAAACTAAGGAGCCCACAGAAAGAAAGAAATTCTACCTGTAACTCAGACCCCTCCTTGAAAATAAGCCATACTTCTGATTCTGAGATCTTGGACTCTCTGCTAAAAACAGCATGAAATCTCTATATTGGACCTGACCCAACTTCTTCCCTCAAAGCTTATTGTCCAAAGGCACACACATCCCTCTACAAGGATTTATCTCGCCTTGTAACATGTTCAAAGTATGTCAGATGACGGTTCAGAATTCTTGCCTCCAAGGAGTAGCCTCACTTCACCCTCTCCTGGACAAATTTGTTTGTTCTGCCAGCAGTCCATGGTATAGTCAATACTCTTCTCTAGCACCAAAGCTCAAAGGCTTCAATTCTCCTTCTATCAACTGTAGTCATTGTCCAGCTCTCTTATGCATAGCAAGTAATTGCATAGATGCACCTTAGTCTCCAGACTGACATCTTTGCTCCTCAGTCCCTTGGAGAGGTATCTGAAAGCAGACTTTTCCAATGCAATTTGTTTTTTAATTTCCTGGATGCTGGTACCAAGAGTGTTGATTGTAGAGCCAAGCAAACTGAAGCTGTCAACAATCTCAATCTCTTCACTATCTATCATGATGCTGCCAATTGGCCCAGTAGTGAGAATATTTGTTTTCTTGACATTGAGCTTCAATTCATATTGAAGGCTGCAGTCCCTGACCTTCAGCAAGCACTTCAGGCCCTACTCAGTTTCAGCAAGCAGGGTTGTGTCAAAGTGTTTAGACATTGTAAAACTTAATTGCATTGATTAATGGTATTAGTTATTATTAATTATTGTCTTAAAAACAGTACAATGTGTAAACTTTCACTCAAAATAGATTTTAAAACATTAATAAATAAATAAAAATGCATTTGCTTTTCTTCCATTTTTACTGCATATAGTCTGGTCTTAACCTTCATAATGGGTATTGCATTGGTGCCTAATTAAACACAGAGTTAAGCATAATTGGTCTCCATACATGTATGTATGTATGTATCCTCTGATCCATCCTAACCTTTCAAGCCCAAGTGACATTTTTAAAAATCAAATTAGGCTATTCCTTTTTGTAGCCTGGAATTATTCTTGGAATAAATTTACTCCTGCAGAATCTGGTCCTTAGTCTATTACATTGCCCAGGAATCTTCTACCCTTCTCTCATCGTACTCCAACCACACTGGCCTCCTGACATTTCACAGAACATATCAGGTTCCTTACTGGCTCATGCCCTCTTTACTTTTTCTGTCCCCCTATGTTCAGTAGCCTTGTTCTTGAATATTTAAAAGAATGATTAATTTTTTTTCTTCCAGTTTCAGTCCAAGGTGTCTTGGACCATCTTATCCAAAAAGATCTTACAATTATTTTCCTTACTAGGATTTAATTTATATTTTTGACACAATAGAACAATCTATTCATTGTTTTGTGTATTATTTTTATTTGTTCATCTCTCTGTAGTATATAGAGCATGATATAAGGTGATTTCTTGGTGGCCATTCTATCCTGTACCTAGCAGTGAGTCAAGTAGTCTTTGGATGGATAATTGGATGTGTTGAATAGAAAAATTATTAACTACTTGATTGATTAGTATGCAAACTTTAATGCATGATGTTTTGGAAATCTCTTTTGATTACAAAGAGACTATTCGTTTCAAATTTCATGTCTATTTTTTTACAGTTAAGCAACATAACCCATGTTCAAATTTATTGCCATTAACTCAATTTCAACTCATGGAGATTCACATATATGTGCGTAGACCTGCATGCCATAGGGTTTCATAATTATAACTTAATGGAAACAGATTCTATTTCTAGTTCTTTCATTTACAGTTCTACTGGGTAGTTTTGAACTCCCAGCCTTTCAAGGCATAGCCAAGCACTCAACAGTTTTTACCACTCAAGAATTACTCAATTATATAAGGAAACCTAAAAATTACAGTAACAAAAGCAACATTCAATGGACACATGTACATGATAATAGAATTTGTTGGCGAGAAATAGATTTTAAGTTCTCAAGTTGTAGTTCTTGCCAGGTTAGTGAGCTCCATCCAATACAGTACAATTTTTGAGAAATAAACTCCAGCATTTTCCATTAATAGATAAAATAATTTAACCGAAACCCCAACTACCTTTCTGGTCTTTGGCCTCCTGTGATTAATGCAATATTTCTTGTTAGTTATTTCAGCCAAGGTCCTTTTTAATTGTTTTATGACTTAATTAAAACAACTGATTACACCATGTTACAGGCTATCCCAACCCAGCATAGTGCCAGCTTTTATATCACACCCTGAATATGAAGAGAATCAATGGATCTGCTTATTTCCTACAACCAGCTAATGGACTGCAACTGTGAAGCAGAAAACTTTCCAAGAAAACATATAACATCATTAGTGGTAGAGACTGTATCTTACTAAGCAAGACTAGGTGCTTTTCCATTTGGGGATTTCAGATAGATATAACAGTTGCCTTTATCTTCATTTAAGAAAATTTCAGAGGGCCGAGACTAGCATCATATGTCTGTCCTCATCACCATCAGTGGCAGCAAAAAGCTAATGGGAAAAGATGTCAGGAGATTACGGTAGAATAAGTTGTACTTGAAATAGAAGTCAGATTTTCTTTCCTTGGATTTACCTTAAACTCTAGAGGAAATGATCTAGTGTATACAAGCCCAAGTTCAGGCCAACATTCAAGTATAAATCTGTGTTCTAAGTTGCTAGGTTGATAACCAAAGAATATTTCAGAGTAGAGTTTCTCAGTCAGGAGTGATTTAGCACCTTAGAGGATATTTGGGCTCATCTGGACGCATATATAAAATTTCTAATAAACACTGTGTCATGCAGATGACACAATCTTTCAGAAAATGAAGAAGACTTGAAGCTCTTATTACAGAAGGTCAAAGACTACAGTTTCAATATGGATTATATCTCAACATCAAGACAAGAAAAATCTTTACCACAGGACCAAAATCTAATATCATGATGGATAGAGAAAAGACTGAAGTTGTCAGAGATTTCATTTTGCCTGGATACACAATTAACATCCATTGTAGCATCAGGCAAAATATAAAAAAAAGCCTGTTGCATTAAGAAAATCTACTGTTAAGTATCTCTCCAGAGTGCTAAAAAGCAAAGAGATCATTTTAAGACTAAGATGTGCCTAATTCAAGCCATAAGCTGTTTAATAGTTTCCTATGCATCAAAACTTTTGACAATTTGTAAGGATGACAAAAGAAGAATCAATACCTTTGAATGATAGTAATGCAGTGTATTGAATATCCCATTGATTGGCAAAAGCACAAACAAACCTGTCTTGAAGAATATGCAACAATTGTGCTTAGAGGTAAGGAAGGAGAAAGTATGATTTTCCTAACTCTGGGCATATTTTGAAAAGGAACCAGGTCTTGGAGAAAGATATCATCTGATAAAGGTAGAGCATTTGTGAAAGAGAAGAAGACCTTCAGTGAGTTAGATTGACACACTAACTACCACAATGGGCTTGAACAGAACAGAGATCATGAGGATGGCTCAGAGTGGGGCAAATTTCAGATATGTTGTTGATAATGTTGCTGTGAATCATAATAGACTGATAGCAACTGGTAAGGAGTTGCACTGTCAGCCCAAAGATATGCTATTTGAATCCATCAGCTGCTCCAAGGGAGAAAGATGGGCAGTCTCTTCCCATGTGATTCATTGCCTTTCAAACCACACTGGAAAGTCCACTATGAGACAATTCATACTCAAGAGTACACAGGACTGTCTCTCACAACAAAGAATTAAATATCCATCCCAAATGTCAAGATAGCTCTGTTCTAATTGGAAGGAATTGTGCTATCAAACTATGTGCCCCCTTGGAGCAACTGGTGGATTCAATACACCTACTTTTGGGCTGGTAGCAGAGCTCCTACCATTAAGTCACCAACTGTTGTTGTTTTGTACTGTCAAATTGTAAACAACTCATACCTGACAGTCCCATGGGTTTTCAGAAGCAGTAAATAGCATGGAAGGAGAATTCCCTTGTTTCTCCTGCAGAACATGAAGTAGATTGAAACAGCATGCCTTTGGGATAGTAATACACCTTCTTACCACTAGGCCAGCAGAGGTCTTTCAAATTCAACAGCTGCTTCTTTGAAGAAAGATGGGAAATCTGCTTCTGTGTGAGCCTCTTAAAATCCACCGGAGTTTTAGCTACAACATGAATGGAAGGAGGGAGGGGAAGAGAGAGAGAGAATGAGAGTGAGTGTGTGTGTGTGTGTGTGTGTGTGTGTGTGTGTGTGAGAGAGAGAGAGAGATTCAGAGAACCAACATTGATAAATCTTGTTTTAGAGGGACCAAAAAAGACCCACACAGAAAAGTTGTCTTTTTATCAACTCCAATTATGGCAAACCTATATATGTTTTAAAAAGCAACTCAGAAACAGGTTGAGGCCTTGAACACTAACGAACAAAGATCAAATGAGCTGTGGGAGAATATCAAGAGTATCATTCATGAAGAATGCAAAGACAGAAGAAGAAGAAAAGACCAAAATGAATGTCAGCGGAGACTCTGAATATTGCACTAGAGAATCGAGATCCTAAAGCAAAAGAAGAAATCAAGAAGTTAATAAGCTGAATAGAAGATTTCAAAAGGCAGCACAAAGCAAAGTATTATAATGAAATGTAAAAAGAACTGGAGTCTGCAAATCAAAAGGGCCAAAATCACTCAACTTTTTTTTAAGCTGAAGGAACTAAAGAAAAAAAATCAAGCTTTGAGTTGCAATACTTAAGGAAGTTATAGGTAGAATACGAGATCCAGGAAGTACTAAAAGAAGATACAAGGAGTATACAGAATCACTGTACCAAAAAGAATTGGTTGCCACAGAAGAATGTCAAGAAAAAAACGTATTATCAAGAGGCAATGGTGATTAAGGAGGAAGTTCAAGCTGCTCTGAAGTAATTGGGGTGAGGAGCCCTGGGAATTGATAGAATACCAATTAGCATATTTCAACAAAAAAAATGCTGCGCTGGACTCCAGGTTATAGCTCCAGGTTATGTCAAGAAATCTGAAGGGCAACTACCTGGTCAACAGACTGGAGGAGATCCATATTTATTCCCATTCCAAAAAAAATGGTGACTGAACTGTGTGGAAATTATTGTATAATATCACTAATATCACATGCTAGCAAAATCCTGCTGAAGATTATCCAGAAATGACTGAAACAGTATGTTGACAGAGAACTACCAGAAATACAAGGTTGGTGAAAGAGGCCATGCACTAGAGACTTTATCACCAATTTCAGATGGATTTTGGCAGAAAGCAAAGAGTACTAGAGAGATAATTATCTGTGTTTAGTTGACTGTGCAAATGCATTTAATTGTGTGGATCACAACAAATTATGGTTAACCTTGAGGAGAATGGGAATCTCAGAATACTTGATTGTGCTTATGTGAAACCTATAAGAAACAGACCTCAGAACAGAGCAGGGAAGCACTGCATGGTTCAAAATCAGGAAGGAAGTGTGTCAGGGATGAACTCTGTCTCCATATCTTTTCAATCTATATGTAGAATAGATAATTCAGGAGGCTGGCTTTATGAAGAGGAACTTGGCATCAGTACTGAAGAAAGATTCAACAACAACCTATGTTATGCTGATGACACAACCTTGTTTGCTGAAACTGAGGCAAACCTGAAGCACTTGCTGAAGATGGTTAAGGTCTGTAGTCTTCAATATGGATTGAAGTTCAACATCAAGAAGACAAAAATTCTCACCACTGGGCCAATCATGGCAGCACCACGATTAGATGGAGAAGAGATTGTGACTGTTAACAGTTACAGCTTTCTCAGCTCCACAATCAATACTCTGGGATTCAGCAGTCAGTTAATTAAAAGATGAATTGCATTAGGTAAATCTGCTGTCAGGAACCTTTTCAGAAAACTAAGCTGCATCTGATCCAGGCAATGGTTTTCACAACTACTTGCTATGCATCAGAGAGTTCGACAATGACTAAGGATGATAGAAGAAGAATTGATGACTTTGACTTGTGGTGCTGGAGAATAATCTTGAACATACCATGGACCACCAAGAAAACAAATATGTTTGTCTTAGAGAGGGTGAAACCAAGTTTCTCCTTGGAAGCTAGGATTTTAAAGCTCTGTTTCAAATTCTTTGGGTGTGTGGCTAGGAGGGTAGGTGAGCCAGAGTCAGTGAGCCTGGCTCAGGATAGGGCAGGCTTCAGAGCTGCTGTACATAGGGCCGTCATGAGTCACAGGTAACTTGATGGCACATAACAAAACATAAGTGTTAGGGTATCACTATGTGCCACTGGGGTTCACGTTGCTGGTTTGGGGAAAATAGATCACTAGGACATTCTTTGAAGATGCTTCTGAGTAGACGCAAACCTCTCTATTGTCTTGCACCAACCCAAGATTCCTTAACAAGGCAAGAGTATTATAAAAAAGCACTGAATACTGCCAAGATTGTAAGTGAATTTTTTTTGAAAGTGAAATTATTTTCTCTTTCAAGTATCTATACCTAGTATACACCAGAAAAACATGTAGATTATTTATAGAGTCAGACTAGAACACACAAATTGAACTTGTGGGAGGTACAGAATAAAATACAGCTCTTTATTGTTATATAGTAACTTTCCCTATGAAGATAAAAATGCTTTTCTGAAACAATTATTCCATTGGGAGAGGAGGGAATAGGAGTCAGAGGGTCCTCATTTCATAGCTGAGAAAAATAAGTCAGAAGAGATTGCCGTTTGTTCAAGGTTTGCGGGTTTTTTTCTGTTCTTTTTCTTTTCTTTTTTTTTTTTCAAGGTTTTTTAATGAACCATGTTCAGAGCTCTGAAGACTAACAGAAGCTAGGTAGTGGTGGGATGAATACTGAAAAAAATGTAAAAAAGACAAAAGAGCTCTTAATCATCTCAGATTTTGGTGACAAAATATTTCCTACCTCTTGAACGCCTTGTATCAGGAGGTGTAGGAACTCAGCTACAAGCAACTTGTGGCTCTTCCAGAATTAGCAGTCACTATGGAGTCCCACAGTTCCTTCTGTTAGCCAAAGAGCCCCCACCTGACAACCCAAATTCCCTGGGTTATTCTCTAGATGTTGACACTGTCAAGGGATTTAATGAATTGCAGAAATGACTTGATATGTTTGTTAAAATAGTATCATGAAAAAGATTGATGACATCTTGCCCTTATCCTCTGTCAGTTGGTCATGCCCACCTAACTCTTTGCTATCAATCACCATGCTATACATTATGTAAACACCAAAGATGAAATGTCAAGCCAATGTATCTAATTGTTCTTGGGTGCCATATGGAAAAATGATGGGTGGGCTGTGCTGTTCCCCTTTAAAACCAACATTAATTGACATTTTTATATTTTACCATGGAAATCTTGATTGGAATGATTTTAAAACTCAAGTAATCCATTAGAGGAGAAATGTGACTCAGATTCATTCTTACTAAATGGAAAAGTATAGAGAAATCTCAACAATTCTTTGATTTGACTAACATTAAATCAAGGACATTTGATGGATTTTTAGTTATTTTATTTTATTTATTCATAAAGAAAGAGACATACAAAATGTTTAAAGATTATAATTTCTGTACTTTCCCCCCAGGAAACAGGAACCCTCAGTAAAAGGTAAGACATATGCCAAATGAAGATGCTATAAGAATGCACATTGGTTCTGTTACACAACACTTAAGATCACTATATGTAGGAGCCAAGTTGATCACATCTACCAAAAACTTATTCCCAGATACGTTTGGAAAACTAAGTTAAATGCATCTGTGGTGTTAGCCTAATGTTTGCTTTTGTTTGGCCATTTTAGTTAGCTGCTTCTGGTCTCTAGCTACCTTAACTGAAAACTCATGGTCTTGCAAATCAGCATGGTCTAGCAAATCAGCATCAGTTGTAGGACTAGGATGAGAGAAGAATACTTTCCACACTGAGCAGAAAGACTTGAGGCAAGCTAGGTTTGTGGCAGCAAGACTCTGGTGAGAGTGAGACCTTGTGGGTAGACTGACATTGCTGTGGAGAAACTGGCAAGGTGTGACCTGAAGCTTCTTGCATTTGTGCCTAACACAGTTAAAGGATTGGCTGTTCTTGCTGGATGTTTGAAGGAGAAACTGACTTCTAACTGCTCTAAGGGAAACCTTGCTAGATGATTTGTTTACAACTATTCTGAGGTAAACCATGATGAATTATTTGGATTTGACTGCTGAACTTAAACCAAAGCCTGGACCTGTTGAGGACTTGTGTCTTGGAACTGTTGGACTTTAAGCCTGGACTTTTATTGTGAGATAATCTTTGTCCCCCCTACTCACTTCCCTAATAAACCTCATTGTTGATACTGTAAATGAGAGTCAGAAATAAATAAAAGAACTTCTTGCTGTTGATGTAGCTCTAGAGGCACCATGGGGCTTGCCTAACAGCTCTTTATCTGCTTCCTACTCTTGAATAATAAGGGGCTGTGCTATTCTCACTCCCTTTTGCCCTTTCAGAGAGATGTTCAGGACCATGTGTCTCCATGTACTGTTTTCTCCTACAAAGACAGCATTTCCTTTAACTAGTTCCTAGGCTTGGATTCATGGTAGTGAAGTTATTAAAGCACTTGGATGCTAACAACAACAATAACAAAAGTATCAGTGTTTCTAACTCACTCAAATGAGAAAGATGAGATAGTCTGTTTCTGTAAAACCTTTGGAGAACAGTTCTCCTCTGTCCTATATAATTAGTGTGAGTCAGAATCTATTAGATGCCTGTGGGAAGTTCCTGAGACACTCCAGGAAATATACTATTGTCTATCTTTGGGGGATCCTGTAATCCCTGTGTAAAAAGAAACTATAGAAGTCATTTAGTGTTTTACTCTGGCATGAATCTTCCTTAAGACATTAGTAACACAAGATTGATGTCTCTGCTACAGTGCTTTCAATGAAAAGGCATTCACTGCCTTAAAGGGTTCCATTTAGATGAGACTTACCTAAAAGCACAGCAGAGGCAAACTTTGGAATATCCTCACACAATCATTATGGTAGGCAGTATTGCTGAGGATTCCCAACCATGATTTGGCAAGGTTATAGACAATGGTTGCACAATATGATTAATACAATTAATATCACTAAACTGCACATTTGAAAAATGCTAAATTGGCAAATATTGTATCATGTGCATTTTCAGAACAATAATAAACAGCTCTTTGGTTATAAAAGTAAACTACTCTGACTTGCTAAAACTAGAAGTGATATTAACATTGCCTTCAAGCCTCTATAGAAATAATCTTGTTTTATTTGCATAAGGGCACAGTATGTAAATCTACTTATTTTTCAAGCCAGATGTTGAGGTGTTGAGGAATATTTAACATATCATATTCTTGAAGGGAGTGCCCTCTATATTACAATGCAGGCTCTATCCTGTCCAATACACAAGAAAGTTGTTAACATGGTAGTGAATGCAAGCTAACTCTCAGCATAAAACTCAACCTGAAAAAAATTAGATTTCTAATGAGTTCCACATTCCAATGATTCAGATAAGGACACTGAAGATAATAGCTACATAAAGTCACCTCTGGTGACCTAGTCGTAGGAAGCTGCACTTCAATCTCAAAGGCATGGGGTTGAATGCACCAGCTGCTCTGCAGAAGAATGAGCTTTCTCCTTCCAAGCAATTGACTGCCTCTTAAAAACTGCTGGAAGATCAGCAATAAGTAGGTTCTTACTCAACAGCACACACAAAACCGACAACAAAGCTACGCTAACTTTTAAAATTAGGCAAATGGCTTATTTTATTAGTTAGGGTATCAAAAAGACCACCTTGATACCTGAAGTAAAAGTGTCTACAACCATACAATATTTAGTGCTTTCACTGAGGGGTCAACTGGGGGACTCTCATTGTTTCTCTTCAGCCCACATTTATTCTAAAGAGAGATACCAAGAAGTTATCATTCTCTGCCTCATTTTCCCTCCACCTTTATTTGAAAAGGATCCTGAGTGGCACAATGGTTTAAACACTTGAAAGAAAGATTAGCAGATTAAATCCACCAGCCACACCCCAGGGGAAAGGCTTGATGGCCAGCTCCATTAAAGATTTACAGCCTTAGAAAAAGGAATTCTGGTGAAGCAATCCACAGACAATTTCACTGCTAAATCAAATAGTCCATGCCTCTCTGGCAGTTTGAATTCATCAGCAGTTTTATGGGAGAAAAATAAGAAATGTCCTCTGAGATTTAAAGCCTCAGAAACACAGTGGCCAAATTATGAGTTGATTCAGACTCAATGGTGATGAGTGAGGAGGGAGGGAGGGAGGGAGTGACTGAGTGAAAAAGCCTATGAAGCAGTTCTGCTATGTCCTGCAGGGTCACTGTGAGTAGGAAATAACTAAAGGATATGGGTTAGGTTATTTAAAAAAGTATAAGAAATCCTTTAAGGTTAAAGAGATAACATTAAGGAATGAAGCTGCTTTGGTTATTCAGTAGATTACTCAGGACTGTGCTTAATCTAGACCCTTGTTTAAAAAAGCTTTTCTATTTTAATTAAAATAAAATGGACCACGGAAGAAAATGCATCTCCTCCAGCGATGATTGTATTCAGAGGGTTCACTGTAATTTTGCCCAGTACAGTGCTGGCTGTTGCTTTTTGCACAGCTCTTAAATGGTGTCTAAATTGACCAGCTCTGTTACCAAGGAAACGGACAGGACAATGCTAATAGAAGCTACTTAGGACACACTGTGAAAAGCTTAGAAATAAAATTGTTTGACATGAAAGGCTGCATGTCAGTAGCCAGGCAACTCTGTGAGAGGCTGCACCAAGCAGAAGATGGTTACACATCTCCCCCTACTCTGTTCTTCCAAATCCCTTCTAGAAAAAAAAGAAAGTAACGGATTCTACCGTAGAAGCTCTGACAGCTACTCCTATCAGAGCCACTTTGTATTTCTAACTCAAAGTGGAGAAAAATTTTTAAGTTGTGCCTTCGAAAACGCCCAGAATAGACTTCAATTTACCCCCATGGAAACGTGCATAATTTTTTTCCCTTTCTTTTCAGCAGCAAAGTCCTTTCCTCTCATGATTAAATTGCAAATATTCTTCTGAATTTTCCAAGATTGTTAATTAAAATCCACTTGATTTGAGCGGCTTCTTCCATTTTGCACTCACAAACCATAAATTATGGAGGAGGTCAAAGAATGAATGGCAATTTGACATGAAGCGGTTGATTTATTGCTTCAGAAGGAGTTTTATACCAGATGTGGCAGGAGTCATAAATTAAATGCTAAATGTTATGTATTATTATGCTTTCAGGAATATAAATGTGTCTAAAATGCTATGCAGGTGGAATGATAAAAATATGAATCTACTCTCCTGGCAATTTTAAAAGGCCCTTTAAAGCTGTCAAAGAGAAAATAAGCTGAAAAACAATCTAGATGGGCCTCTTGGATGTCTTTTATTGCATGCAAGTGGTTCGTAAAAGTAACCCCTTCCTGGAATAAGCTGGACATTGTGAGTTGGATAAAGTGAAGAGGAAAATATTTTTTTCACCTGGGAAGAAAATAAAGAGGGAAAAATTTAGAGGGTTCTATACTTCTGTGATATTATGACCTGCATTTGAATTAGTTCTCACCCACTTTCCTACACATGTCCATAATTTCATTTATCAAACCTCATTTGGAAGTTAATCTGCACATGATGAAACTTGCCTAACTCCTCTTAGCAGCTGCAGTGACTGAAATTGCTGAACTGTCCTGTATAACACAGGACAAGGTTTTGATAACTGAAAGCTTAGAGCTAAAATGACAGTAGTGGCAAAATTCACTAGGTGGGGAGAAGTTATAAATGAGAGAACCAGTTAGCAGTAGGTGAAACTTCTTTCTGACCTTGCAGATGTTAGAACTGAAGGTAAAAATGGCTCTTCATCAGCTGAAACCTAGGATTAGATTCCTTCTGGGCACAAATGTGAAAAACATATTTGACTTCGATGTTCTCTCCCTGGTGCTAAAGCCTCATCCCTCCAAGTTCTGGAAACTCAGAGTCTCCATTTATTCTTCTCAGGTCTGTTTTCTCAGGTTTTAAAATAGTCTTCCTATCTAATGGTGAGGAGACTTGCTAGCATAGGCCATAGAGAGTTGTCCTACTAACTCAAAGATCACCCCTCTTTAGGAGTTGAAATCTACCAGCGGCTCCATGGGAGAAAGATGGACAATCTCTTCCCATGAGAAAACCCAATATAGTGTCAGCTATGAGTTGGTTCCGATGAAAAGACAGTAAGTTTGAGGGTTTTGTTAATCAATCAAGTACAGAGAAGCCTCTGGTTAGCAGACCTGATTTGCTCTTAGATAGTACAAATGGTTTACACTCTTGCTACCCTAACGATTACCAGTTCAAACCAGCCCAGGGGCTTGCAGAAATAAAGATCTGGTAATCTGCTCCCTTTAAGATTTCAGTCAAGTAAACCCTGTCAAATATAATTCTACTCTGAAGTTCATGGAGTTATCATGACTTGTAATCAATGAGTTAGTGATAGGCTTTTATTGTTGCCGGTGTTTATCTGAGAGTGTACACCAACCCCAGGGAATTACATAAGAAAGTGCAACCTTGATGTCCTCTGGCAGAAACACAATTAATAACTCTTGGACACTAAACTGTGCAGGGAAAAAAGAACCTCATGTTCTTCAGGGATTCAAAAAAAGGATGCCAGATTTATTAAGTAAAAATGCATTGTAGCCAGTTGATGTGAATTGCAGACAAACAAAGCACTTCTTTAGTATAAGTATGTCCTATGCTATATTGGAACATACTTAAACTAAGAGCATATTCACATTGCAAAGCTAATTCTTTAGATGAGCCCAATATTCAGTTACATATATATTCTACCAATTGAGAAATGCTACATTTGGTTAGGAGCTCTGATGTCACAATAACTACTAAAAGTCACAATTTGAAGCCACCAGCGCTCCAAGAGAGAAAAGACCTAGTAATCTGGTATGTGGAACAATTATTCTGAGGCTAGATGTTTTGAAGAAGAATGTGGAATCAGGATAGGAGGAATTCATAGCAAGAACCTGCATAATACAGTTGATACAACCTTGCTCTCCAGAACTGAAGAGGGCTTGAAGTATTCACTGCAGAAGGTCAAGCACAGTGGCCTTCAATATGGATTGCATCCCAACATCAAGAAAACTAAGATCCTTACCACCAGGCTAATTGGAATTACTATAATAGGTGAATAAAATATTGAGGTGGTTAACAATTTCACCTTGCTTGGGTTTACAATCAACACTCTTGGTACCAGTAATAAGGAAATCAAAAGACAAGTTGCTTTAATAAAGTCTGCTGTCAGGGACCTCTCCAGAGTGCTAAAGAACAATGACATCAATCTAGAGACTAACATGCACCTGATGCAAGATATGGTCTTCTCAACTATTTGTTATGGTCCTGAGAGTAGGACATTGACTAAGGATGACAGAAGAACTGATGCCTTTAAGTTATAGTGCTGGAAATAGTATTGAACAGACCATGAACTTCCAGGAGAACAAACAGATCTGTCTTAGAGATGGTGAAATCAGGTTTCTCCTTGGAGGCAAGATTTTGAAACTCCATCTCATATGAGCGAGTTCAAAAGGGCCGAACTCGCTCAGCATATCTTAAGCTCAAGGAA
>NW_006399820.1:4087397-4101222 GCF_000299155.1 Elephantulus edwardii | reverse complement strand
GCTGTTGTACATAGGGTCGCTATGAGTCGCAGGCGACTCGATGGCACATAACAACAACAACATCTCATATACTTTAGGGATGTTGCCATGAGGAGAAAGACATCATGCTCAAAAGGATAGAGGATCGGCTCAGGAGAGGTAGACTCTGGGTGAGATGGTTTAACACAATGACTATGACAATGTGATCAAGTGTGTTAGAGACTGAGATTGGCTAAGAATAGGGAAAGGTTTAGAGCTCTAGTTCATAAGGTTGCTATGAGTCACAGTCTACTCAAAGACACATAACAAAAACAAAAATCTGGTATATAAAGTGCATTGCTTAGAAAACTCTTTGAAGAGTTCTACTTCTTCCTAGAGGGTCACTCACTACAAGTTAAATTTAATTAGATGACCAAACAACAATGTCTTTTGGTACAAAGAAAAACTTCAGAGGATAGTTGGGTTTAAAGTTTAAAGATTATCTCAGGGCAATAATCCCAGAGGTTCATCTACCCTTAATGACTTTAGAAATCATGGCTTCCACTGATAATTTGACATCCTGTTCTACACTTCATCTCTTTTGATCAAGATTCTTCATTAGAATCTTTGAAAATGGCAGTGAAATAGTTTGGAACAAGATAGAATATTTGTTCTTGTTGTTTTTGGTTTTTTTGTTGTTGTTGTTGTTGTTGTTAGCTGCCATTGAGTTGATTATGATTCATAGTGACCCTATGCACAAAAGATCTACACCTGGTTCTATACTGTGTTTTTATAGGGTTTGCAAAGTCCTGTTATTTAAGAAATGGATGGGAATTCTGCTACCTAGTCTGTCTTAATCTGGGAACTCTACCAAACCTGTCCACCCAGGGTAACTATTATGGCATTTGACCAGTGGCACAGTTTTCAGTATAAGAGAAACCCCATGTCATTTCAGTATAGCAAACTGACAGACAAGTGCTGTACCACTTAGAACAATGTACTTCCCAAACACAAGTAACATCAGTTTATACCCAAATTTCAATTAAATCAGAACAGCCTCCCCTCCAGAATCCAACTGCTTCACACTGGAGACCAACCAAGTTTTAAATATAAAGGCTCACCCACCAGGTCCTGATTTATTTAAATAAGAGGCTTCTAGTCCTTAGCTGATTGCTAACTAAATTCAAACAACCAATCACCTTACACTTGATTGTTAATGAAATAAAAACCTACCAGTTTGCATCCTTTGTATTTAAAAGTCAATAATAAAAGAGAAAATTGCAAATAACTTTAAAATTGTAACAATTTTTTGTTGTTGTTATTGTTATGTGCCATAGAGTTAAGTTATTTCTATTCCATAAAAACCCACTAAAACTACAAAATATCCCCTAACGTTTTCTAGGCCATAATCTGAATGGGAACAGAGCTCCAGATCTCTCTCATAGAGTAACTAGTGTATTGGAGTGGCTTCAGTTAGCAAAGAGCATTTAACTATTTCCGCTCTAGGGTTCCTCATGTCATTGTGTAGAAGATCTAAAAGATAGTAATTTAGATATTTCCTATATGGAAAATAAACTCTGCAAATACCACTCTGGACACAGAACTTCAATATTATTTTTATTTTCTTATTCTTAAATTTATTCATATAACAATGATCCTCACATGTTTAAGAAACACCTAAGATGAAATACAGAGATAAAAACAAATAGCCAAAAAGTAATTATAAGTAAACAAAGGCTAGCTCAGGAGAGAAAATAAATAAATAAAGAACCAACCAAACAAACAAAAAACCCAACTACTATTATTAACTTCAAATAGATACATAGATGACAGACAGATGTCTTGTATCCATGGAAGAGGAAATAATTTATGAAAATGAGTGTTCAGAAAATAAAATGTGACTTTAAAATTGAATGGTGATAGAAAAATATTTTCAGTCTTATTAAAAAATGAAGAAAATTAAATTTGGAAAGTTTCCCAGAAAGTAAAGCATAAAGAAAAATATTGGAAAAGAGAAAAAGAAAACTAGAGTATCCAAAGTGCAAACAATTGTTGTGGGTTTTGTTATGTATTGTGAAGTCCTCTGTGAGTTATAGAAACCCTATCCTTATAGGAACAATATCTCTGATCGCTGCCCTATTCTGGGCCTATTTCACTGAATGTGACATGCCAATTTCACTGACTCTGACCCACCAAACCCCTTTGCCCCAGTTACTGTGTCATTTCATCTCATCCTGGGTCTTCCTCTCTTGCACTGTCCCTTTACCCTTTCAAACATGATGCCCTCCTCCAATGACTGGTCCCTCCTGGTCATGTTCCCAAAGTATGTGAGACAGAGCTTCAAAATCCTTGTCTCCAAGGACTAACTTGGTTTCACTCTTTCTGGGACAGACATCTTGGCAGTCCGTGGTATGTTCAAGACCCTTTTCCAGCACCACAACTGCCTTTCTTAGTCATTGTCTAACTCTCTGAAACATAACAAGTGATTGAGAAGACCATGGCCTGGATTAGGTGCACCTTTGTATCTAGACTGACATCATTGCTCTCTTCAGCACTCTTCCAGCACTATAATTCAAAGACATTAATTCTATCATCTTTATTCATCCTTATTCATTGTTCAGCTTTCTGATGCATAGCAAGTAATTGTGAAGACCATGACCTGGGTCAAATGCACCTTAGCATCAAGTCCAAACAACTATAATTCCAGCAAAAACACAAATAAAAGGCAGGAGAGAACAATCATCAGAATAGTAATTTTTTTAAATTTCCCAAAACTGAATGACTATTACTTCAGACTAAAGGGACCCCCCCCAAAAAAGTTGGATGAATCCAGAAAATGGGATGAAAATAATTTATACTGCTGTAAAATTTTGGAACCTTAGAGAAAAAGAAATGACCCAACAAACATTCAGAAAGAAGAAAAATAGATTTTATTAATGGATTTCAAAATATCATTTTCAGAAGCTGATAGATCAATGTGTTTCTAATTTTGTGGGGGAAAAAGACTAACTGACCAACAATGAGGCAATTTAAACATCAAATGCATAATTGCAGCAATTGATTAAATCACAAATATGAAGAGGTTATTAGTTCATAATGATATTCAAATTAGAGGAAAGAGATAAACAAAAACAAAATTAACTGGATAACATGAGAGGTTGTCAAGGCACTATTCATTATTCTGAAAACTAATAATGAAATGGAAATGATTGTCCTGATATTCTGGTATAAACCACCTAATCCCCATGAGTAAAGGAGAATCTTTTAATCAGAAAATGTCTAACTAAAATGAATAGGAATGATGACATTAGAAGAAGAAAAAAATCACCATTTTTCAACCCCTAAAGAGAGTTTTGGATTCCTGGTCGCAACAAATGGTTAATGAACTTTTGTGCCAATTGGAAGGTTAGAAGTTCAAGTCCATGCAGGAGCACTTCAGAAGATATCAATTACTCCTGAAAAAGAAGGCACCGAAAACTCTGCAGAGCACAGTTCAACACTGATGCACACAGAGAAATCGAGACAGAACCCACTCAATGATACTGAATAATGAGATAACTAATTTAGACAGTTATCCTCAGTGACTGTTTAAAACTATTAACTGAAAAATAAAGGAGAAACTTTGTTTATATATTGAAGTGGTGACTTTTTCAAGAGTCACTGTCACTGTGTAATGTTTAAGCCCATTATTGCATTCACTGTATAGCCACTCATCTCACTGAGAGTCTTCCTTCTTTTCTCTGACACTTTACCTTTTGCAGTATGATGTCTTGTCCTAATGACTGACTCCTGGTGACAACATATCCAAAATACATAACAAAGTTTCACCAGTCATGCCTCTAAGGAGCCCTCTGGATGCAATTCTTCTTAGGTCTGTTCACTCTTTTGTAAATCCATATTATAGTCAATACTACTAAACAACACCACAATTCAAAGGTACCAATTCTTCTTTGATATTTCTTACTTATTGTTCAATTTTCCTAGGCATAGAAAGCAAATAAATATTCTGACTTGCATCAGTTGTACTTTAGTCTTTAAACTGACATCCCTTCTCTTTAAGTACAGAGGTCGTTCACAGCATATATCTCCAGTAAAATTTATCTTTTGATTTCTTGACTATTGCTACCACTTTTATTTTTCTCCATCTATCAAAAAGCGTATCGCGATGGGAAAGTCTGCTGTTAGGGACCTCTCAAAGGTACTCAGGAGCAACAGTGTCTCTCTGGAGACTAAGGTGCACCTGATACAGGTCATGGTATTTGCAATCGCTTGTTATGCCTCAGAGAGTTGGACAATGACTAGGGAGGACAGAAGGAGAGTGGATGCTTTTGAGCTGTGGTGCTGGAGAAGAGTACTGAATGTACCATGGACTGCCAGGAAAACAAACAGATTCATCTTGGAAAGGATTAAACCAAGCTACTCCTTGGAGGCAAGGATTCTGGGGCTTCGTCTGACATACTCTGGACATGTTGCCAGGAGGGACGGGTCCTTGGAGAGGGACATCATGCTTGGGAGGGTGGAGGGACAGCGCAGGAGGGGAAGACCCTCTATGAGATGGATTGATTCAGTGACTGGGGTAATCGGGATGGGTGTGTCCGAGGCGTTGCGGTTGGCGCAGGATAGAGCAGGGTTTAGGGCCGTTGTGCATAGGGTCGCTATGAGTCGGAAACAACTCGACGGCACATAACAACAACAACAACAACATCATGTTGACTATTGTTCCAGTGGTGAGAATTTTTGTTTACTTGACAATGAGAAGTAATCTGTGCTGAAGGTTGTAATCTTTGGTATTTTCACTAAGTACGTCAAGCCGCCTTCTCTTCCTGTAAGCAAGATTATTTATAAGTAGTCTCAAATCTTGATGGCACATTCTTGTTTATGTAGACAAGATTATTTAAGTATTTGCTTAGCATACAGAATGAATGCATATGGAGAAAGGACACAATCTTGATACAAAGTTTCCTGGTTTTAAATCATGCAATGGCCCCTTGTTCTGTCCAGAGAACTGTTCCATTTATGTATAGGTTTCACATGAGCACAAGTAAGTGTTGTGGAATTCTGAATTATCTTAATGTTAGCCATCATTTGTTCTAATCCACACAGTCAAATGTCTTGGTATAATAAAAAAACACAAGTAAACATTTTTTCTAGTATTTCCTGTTTTCAGCCAAGATCCATCTGTTATCAGCAATGAACTTCCACACAGTCAAATGTCTTGGTATAATAAAAAAACACAAGTAAACATTTTTTCTAGTATTTCCTGTTTTCAGCCAAGATCCATCTGATATCAGCAATGAACTTCCTATTTTCAGTTGCTGTTGACTCAACTTCAACTCTGACCCATGTGTTGTGTGTGTCAGAACCAACCCATAGCTTATTGTTCAAAGGCAGTTAATGACATCGGAGGAGATGATCATCCTTCTCTGATGGAGCAGCTGGTGGCCTCAAAAGCATATTTTCAGGATTGCAGCACAGCTTCTTGCCACTAGACCACCAAAGCCATATAATACACAGCAGAACAAAACTCTGTCTAGTATTGTACCATCTTCATAGGTATGTATGCACAAGTCCATTGTTACATCAGTCCAGCTTATCAAGGGTTTCCTGCCTTAGTTTTTGCTAAATATGGTGTCTTTTTCTAGTGATTGATTTTTTCCAATGATATATCCAGCCCGAGTAAGCTGATATCTCATCACGAACTCTTCTAAGGACTGTTCATGCTGTATTTTTTTTTAAGATGCTTACTAGAAATACAAAGCAATATATCCATATGAGAGTAAATCAATGAACATTAGGAAATGTTTCTTTTGAAAGAGAAATTTAAGGAATATCAGATAGGGAAGATATATTCACCATATATACATACAGGAGTAGGAGAGTTTGAGATTGAGTTAGTGCTAAACATATAGAGAATTATGCAACTGTATTTTTTAAAGAAAAAATCAACATAAAAATAGATGCTGTGTAGAGAGGAAAAGTGTATCCATTTTTCCAAAGTATATTACATTACTCAATCATGAATTGTTTCATTATCATGATAGTCATAGTAAAAATCACTGTAGCATTTACATAGAGTACTGATCTACCCAAGATTATGTTAAATGTATAATGGAAAGATGATGAATAGGAAAATTGTGTCTATGGAATGGGACTGTTAGCATGGTGGCAAAAGAAAGCCAAATTTATTCTGGCATAATGCAAAGCCAATAGAGAATGCTTAAAGCCTAAAAGATAAAAGTGAAAAAGCAGAATTAAAATTACTTGAAATGTAGAACTAGGACAGTAAATACTAAAATATTTTCTCTAGGAATATAGAAAGGTGTTTGAAATGAGACAAAGAGTAACTTGGGCCAGCTGATTTTAGTAATATGTCTTGTATATGTGTTTAAATATTTTCACTCTATGCATATTTTAACTTTAATGAAAAAAAACCCTTCAAAAATAGTTTGAAAAGAATTATTTAAACCTCAAGATATGTGTAAGATTTAGCTAAAGAACTAAGCATGACTATACCAGGAAAATAAATAAATCTACAGATCCAGGTTTAATAAAGTAAACAAAAATAAAATAAAATACGAGTTTTTTTCTGGAGACACTTTTGTCTGATCAACTGAAAATAGATCTGGTCAGGAAAAAGAGGTGTTTTGTTCTATTTTGAAGTAAGAGCACATACTAATTATTCCTATAACCAATGCAATGCTTTCTCCATCAAGAAGAGCCCTGTTATTTCTATTACACATATATTCACAACAGGCCCATAAATGTTTATAATTAGCCCAGTTTGCTTCCATTTTATGAGCCTACTTTCAAATTAGCACCCATATTCTATAGAAATGGAAAGAGAATCGTAGAAGATTGTAATTTTCCCTCTCAAGGAAGGAAGAAGGACACCAGATAACATGTCCAAAAAGACTACTTATTAGATCCGAGCCATTTATAGTGCATGCTATCTGGAGCAACACACTTGTCAAACTTGGACAAAAGGCTAAATGTGAACAGCAGTTTCAACCAATTATTTTCAGGTCCTGAAGGAAACATGATAGAAGGGTATAGACAAAGCATCAGGAGAGAAATAGCATGGTGCCCACAGCCATGCTTCCTCAGACTGTGATTTTATCTGCTCTTCCCTATTGAAGTAAAACTCCAGGGAGTTCTGCCATGACACAAAAATTGTCCCCAAAATCAAGAATTCAAAAGTGTTCTTAGAACTTCAAAAGTCAGATGAAGTTAGCATTAGTGACATTAGGACATTTAGGATCTATGCTTCAGCTGGAGATACTCATAAAGACTGTTCAGTGAGTAACTATCATAGTCATTTTCCTCATCATCACAATTTTGAGACTCTGCTGAGCAAGGTAACTTACAGAACAGAGAATAAAACAGAATTTTAACACTGCAGGAAACGAATGAGGCAGATCATTTGAGGTGTGTGTGAAAGAAAAGCTAAGTAATAGCTCTGATATGGCAGGTGGCTGTTTTAAAAATCTAGTGCAATCCAGGTGCTGTCAAACTGACTCCAACTCATGATCACTCCATGTTTATCATAAAGACCTGAGATCCACAGAGCTTTCAGTGGCTAGTTTTATGGAAGTTGATCACTAGGTCTTTCTTCTGAGATACCTATGAGTGAATTTAAATTGTGAACTTTTCAGTTCACAATCATGATCATTAGTCATTTGTGACACCTAAAGACTGACTGACTGTTGGAAAGAAATAACTCCATAACTGCATTTGACCAAATGCTGATGATATTCCAAGCATTATGCTTGGCATTTTTTACATATTGTATTTAACAGTGATTCTGAAATGTTCAGTGGTTCTGAAAAGGTTGGATGGTTAGTTTGAATGGGACTCTAATGTTCAGAGAGAAATGGTGACAAGAGAGTTAAGAGAGGCAATTATTTCTGTAAAGTCTCACTCTGTATTTATCCAAAGCCCTTCCCACTTTGTAATTCCACTTCTATTCTTCTTGAGCAGCATGTAAAATTAATTTGCCCATGAATTTTCATATACACAAATTAATTAGATCCACTTACCTCTATAATGGTTCCTAATCTCACTTTAAAGTGTAAGAAACTTTGACTCAGGAAGACTGGGTAGTTTGCCCAAAATTACACAGCTAGTAAGGAGTAGAGCTAAGATTCCACCCCAGACAATGAGGTTCCCTATTGCTTACTTTTCTCAGACTTACCACTTATGAAAGATTAGGGTCATTCTTATTTCTTGTCCAAAAATTCCAAATTGAATTCCAATTTAGGTTCAAAGTAGGATGAGCATGTATAATTTATCTTTTGAGATACAATACTGAGTGATAGGTATAAATGGGATTATTCCCAACAAATCATATGGACTGGCACAGTGACTGTAACAATGGTCTCAGATATGTAAGAGGTAATGAAGATGTCAGAATAGGATAAGGTTCAGATGTGTTATCGATAGACTTGTCATGAGTCAATGGACTCCATAGTGCTTAACTACATGGTCATCCAAATTAGAGATAAGAGTCTTTGCATTGTTTTCATTAATCTGTGGAGCAATCTCTTTCCCTCCCATTTACAACCTCTGAAAACTTGCTTAAGGGTCAGCTATGAGTTTGTTCTGACTTAACAGTGCATAACAACAACATAATGAGAAAAATAACTGACCCTATACAGAAAGAGTTTGCTAGCTCCCATTTTAGACAATGAAATCTAAACTCCTTAATAAACTAGAACCATCAACTTCTACCTATGTTATTGGGGGTTTTTTGGTGTGTTTTTTTTTTAAATTCCATTCATTCATTGTTGCATTTTTCTCCCCACCCACCCCCACCCCCACCCGCAGTTCGCTCCTCTCCTTGAAAAGCAAAAGAAAAACTCCTTCATTGGTACACAATCACCGCCGCACACCCCCTTCAAGCATACTCATCTGCAACCCTCATTCCAGACTCTTATGATAATCATAATGCCCTAAAATATATTACTTTTAAACTATTCTCTCCCTTGTCAGCTTCAATACAGTAAACATAATTTATCCAGTTTTTCTCAGTCTTACCCCCACCCCGATGTCAGCCTCATTCTACAACAGTGGCACCATATAATATTTGTCCTTTTGTGACTGAGATATTTCACTCAGTATAATGTCCTCCAGGGTCACCCATTTTGAATAATATTGCATGAGTTCCTTGTTTTTCAATGCAGCATAGTATTCCATTAGTTGAACATACCACAGCTTCTCTATCCATTCGTTTGTTAATCAGCACTTAGGTTGTTTCCAACTCCTTGCTATTGTGAAAGAAGCCACAATAAACATGGGTGTGCATATATCTGCTTGGGTGTAGTTTATGATCTCTTTAGGGTATATTCCCAGTAGTGGAATTTCTGGGTCAAATGATATCTCTATTTGCAACTTTTTGAGAAAGCGCCACATTGCTTTCCATAGCAGTTACACCCTTTTACACTCCCACCAACAGTGAATAAGGGTTCCAGTCTCTCCACAACCTCGCCAGCATTTGTTGCTTGCTGTTCTGTTAAATTTTGCTATTTTGACTGGGGTGAGAGGATATCTCATAGTTATCTTGATTTGCATCTCTCTCAGGGCTAAGGATTTTGAACATTTCTTCATGTGCTTGTTGGCCATCTGAATGTCTTTTTTGGTGAAATGTCTGTTCATATCACAAAGGACAAAGAAGGTCACTTACATAATGCTCAAAGGGTCAATAGAACAAGAGGATATAACAATATTGAATATCTATGCACCAAATGAAAGACCTGCAAAATATATAAAACACCGTTAGGACCTGGCTAACCTGCAAAGCAGGATTGGCGATGCATTGTAAAAACAGCAGGACCACCCATCTTGGCTTGACCATATGTTTTACAGTAAACAACTCTAGGAAGCAGTATGCTAATGAATAGTTGTGACCAAAGGTCTCAGAATTCTAGGAATGTGATACCTTTTTGTTTTTCAAAACATATTGTAAGATATTCCAGAAGATGTCCTTGTTTTGTGTGGAGGTCTGGGAATG
Source organism: Elephantulus edwardii (assembly GCF_000299155.1). Lineage (NCBI taxonomy): Eukaryota > Metazoa > Chordata > Mammalia > Macroscelidea > Macroscelididae > Elephantulus > Elephantulus edwardii. Next base: position 4,091,258 of record NW_006399820.1, on the reverse strand, counting down.
TTTGATCTACCAGTCAACATCTTGGACAAATAAGAGATAATGTGATTAACCCTGCAGGCATGTTTCTAAGAGATATATAAACCTTTTCATAAATATTAAAGTTTGCTATTTGTCACCAGCATCTAGCCTCTCTGCATCTTCATTCAATCCTAGCCTCTTCTCTCACAGAACTTTTGATATATTGAGGCTGGACCTCAATAAAACACACGTTAACTAAATTGAAAAAGGAGATAGACAACACTACTATAGTACTTGGAAACGTCAGTACACCCCTTTCAAGAAAAGACAGAACTACCAAAAAGAATCTCAACAAAGATACTCAAGAATTAAACTGCACAATTAGCCAACTCGATCTCATAGATATTTATAGGCTAATGCACCCAAGAAAAGCACAATATACCTTCTTTTCCAATGTGGATGGAATGTTCTCCAGAATAGATCACATTCTAGGTCACAAAGCAAGCATCAACAAATACAAAAACATAGAAATTATACAAAGTATCTTTTCAGATCACAACGCCACAAAGTTAGAAATTAATAACAAGAGAATAAAGGAGAAAAATATCATACATTTGGAAGCTGAACAACAACGCGCTTGAACACGACTGGGTACAAGATGAAATTAAAAAGTTTCTTGAAACAAATGACAATGTAGACACCACTTACAAAAACCTCTGGGAAACAGCCAAAGCCGTAATCAGAGGTCAATTTATAGCAATAAGCAAACACATCAAAAGGCAGGAAAAATTGACTATCTATGCTTTTGTAACCTTATCTCTTAATGCTCCACTTTGATCACTAGCTTCACACCTGCTATCTACCAAACTGCTTAACAGTTCTTTGTACACCCTGCTCCCAGTCCTTGGAGTCTCTGGATGGAGCATACAAGAAAGTGTTCAACTACTAGCTAGAAGATGCATGATCTGAATCTATACATAGTGCCTTGGAAGACAAGCATTGTGATTTGCTTCTAAAAGGTCTTGATAGTCTTGCATGTCACTGTATTACTCTGTTTCCACAAGTTGGTAATTGACTTAATGGCAATTAGCTACTCCTTGCATTTGGAGTGCTGAGAATGCCCACTTATTCTTTTACATGAACATTCTTCAGGGTTGTTTCAAGGATTAATTGTGAGCATTAAACATTGAAAACAATGTCTAACACAGGGAAGAACACATTTAGTGCCAAATAAGACTAAAGTGTTGCACTATTCACACATAATTGACAAATTTAAGCAAGTCACTAATTTTCTGGCTTTTTTTGTCTCATTAACACAACAAACTTGCCATTAGGTCATACAGAATTGTGCATTTGAATGATGTTGATAACACTGAAATGTTATCTATACTTTTACAGCCTCCCAAAATAAGTAAATAAAACTGTCTGAAATGTTTCTAAGTATTTTAAACCGCAAGTTGCTGAACACACATTGATTTGTTTTGTTTTGCCTTTTTAGGGTCTCTTGGGACTTTGGTGCTGTTATGGTTTCCAGTTGAACAAATATTTGTGGCAAAGGAAAGAGGTCATGTAATGTATGTTTGGCAGAATACAAATAGGCTCTTTACAGTTAGTTAGCCAGCAACACTGGTAAGTTTCCAAGTTTTAATATTCCAAGATTTGATAGCTAAGGATTTCTCCTCATTGTATATTCCATCAAAGTGGATATTTGCCAACTTATACAGAATAAGAAGAAATTTGGAAATAATGGAGAAATAATGGAGATCTCTTCTGACACTTCTTAAAGCAACCATTGGCTTGAGTATAACAAACATCATAAGGATGGTGCAGGATAGGGTAAGAATTCTGGTCTGTTATTGTTCACAAGTTTGCTGCAAGTCATAGTTGGCTAAACAGCACCTGACGACAACAGCACTTCTGACACTAGTCCTGCCAGTCTCAGGTGAAGTGAGCCAAATACCTACAGAAGATATTATTAACTTAAGATAGTGAGTTCCTATTTTTAATATCACAATATTGTCTGAAACTGAGTCCTTGGGTTAATGAATGGTATTTTTTCTATTTTATTTTATATGAATTTTAAATTTTCGTTCTATATTTGTACCATTGAAAAGAACATTAGTCACAGAGGTTACTGATAGGGGGGAGCAAAACCACATGTTAAAAATATGCACACTAAGCACACCAAATAGAGCTTTAATTTCAGGCTGCTGTCCTTTCATTGGGTGCTCATCAAAGTTGCCTGCAGTGTAAATAATAATAGAGTACTAAATCTGTTTGTTTGTTTTTGTCTGTTTTTTTCTTACAGATGCATGAACTGGCTTTGAAAGTATCCACCAGAAGAAAAGATACCCTCCCCCCCACCCATAAGGCTCACTAGGAAAGGGGCTATCAAAGTCTGCACAGGAAATCATATCACATAAATGTTTATGTCAAACTAGTCTAAGGCATCAAAAACTAAGATCCAACAATGTGTAGTGACATATCTAAAACAAAAACCAAAATGTTTACGCTGAGCTGAATTTTCATAATTCAAATCTATTCCTGGTTCATGTGTACTTTGGAATTCATATGGAAGGAAATGCCTCTCACTGACAAGAGTGTTTGGAAAAAAAAATACATTAAAAAAATGTACTCTATTGCAAAACTCTGGTGTGAAAAACAATGTATTCAAACTTTGTAAATAAACCAGTATAATTTTTTTAAAAAAATTAAACTTTCAGAATTATTTTGAAGCCAAATTAACTTCAAAATGACAAATACATTACAAGAAGAAAATTATAGAAAGCTATCATTTAAAATAAACAACAAATCCATTCACATAAAGTAAATTCCAACTACTGGCACCAGGTCACTGGGTTATTAAAGCTGTTATTATTAAATGGTTATATTGTTATATGTCGGCGAGTCATTTGCCATGCATAGTGACCCTATGTACAACACCCCTAAACCCTGCTCTATCCTGTGCCCATCACACTGCCTCTGACACATCAATCCTGATTACACCAGTCACTGAATCAATCCACCTCACAGAGGGTCTTCCCCTCCTGTGCTGTCCCTCCAACCTCCCAAGTTTAATGTCCCTCTCCAAGGATCTGTCCCTCCTCACAACATGTTCAAAGGATGTCAGACAAAGCCCCAGAATCCATACCTATAAGGAGTAGCCTGGTTTAACTCTCTCCAGGATGAATCTGTTTGTTTTCTTGGCAGTCATGGTATACTCAATACTCTTCTCCAGCACGACAGCTCAAAAGCATTAATTCTCCTTCTTGCCTCCCTAGTCATTGTCCAACTCTCTGATGCATAACAAGTGATTGCAAAGATCATGGTCTGATTCAGGCACACCTTAGTCTCCAGAGAGACACCATTGCTATTGAGTACTTTAGAGAGGTGCCTAACAGCAGACTTTCCCATCGCAATACATCTTTTGATTTCCTGGCTGCTGGTGCCAAGAGGGTTGACCGTGGAGCCGAGCAAACTGAAGCTGTGAACAATTTCAATCTCTTCGCCATCCATACTAATGTTACCAATTGGTCCAGTGGTGAGCATCTTTGTCTTCCTGACATTGAGCTTCAGTCCATACTGAAGGCTGCAGTCCTTGACCCTCTGCAGCAAGTGCATGAGGTCCTCCTCAGTTTTAGCAAGCAGGGTTGTGTCGTCTGCATAATGAAGATTGTTAATAGATCTTCCACCAATCCTGATGCCACAATTCTCCTCATAGAACCCAGCCTCTAGGATAATCTGCTCTGCATACAGGTTGAAAAGGTATGGAGACAGGACATACCCCTGGTGTACCACCCTTCCCAATTTTGAACCATGTGGTGTTACCCTGCTCTGTTCTGACAACTGCCTCTTGGTCCAAGTATAGGTTTTGCATTAGCACGATTAAATGTTCTGGGATTC
>NW_006399820.1:4081539-4085807 GCF_000299155.1 Elephantulus edwardii | reverse complement strand
GGAGTAATATATCATATGATCATCTGACTCAAAATGCCCCATGCCAGTCCATCTCATCTCTCTAATGCCTAGTATGTCAATATTTATGCATTCCATTTCTTTCTTAGCAATTTCTAATTTTCCTACATTCGTGTTCTAATCACTAGTGTCTGCTTACAACTGTTCCTCTTCCTGTGTATTTCCGTACTTGAAAGTTCTACCTCGGTTGCCCTTTCTGTTAGTCTACGTGTCTTCTGTTGTACATAGAGTTTTCAGAGGCCTGCTATTTCAGAAGTGGATGGCCAATCCTTCTTCCTACTCTGTCAATCTGAATGTTTAGATTTACAGGAGTATCTGACAGACAAGCAATATGTGGAGCAGTGAAAGATAAATCCTTCATTGTGGAGTGTCCCTGCCCTTAGCCCAGTGTCTTGACCCACTTATTTCCCAGTTCCACCCTCCACCAGGATACCCATTCACTTCTACCAAATCCCTTCAGAATTTATCTTCCATTGTCCTACCCATGATCTGACAGCTGGTGTCTGAAGTTTTCTTGGCTTCTGTGATTCTGAACACGTTGACTGCTGAAAATGTTTTATGCTGTGTCCAGTGTCTCTTAAGTTTATTTGTACTGTCTATGAAGGATAGATGATGTGTCCTGCAAAACTCCTGTATAGATTGTATTTTCTTCTTGGCCTGAGGGCCGCAGGCCTGCGGGCCCGACTGATTTTGGCTCCGCCTTGGGGCTTGTACCTGTAGGCATGTCAGAAGCTATTGCTGCGAGTTGCCTCTCTATTGCCTGGCCTTGACTTCTGCCCGTGAAGCTTCCAGGTTCCCAGGTGGCATATCCCGCAGTCTCCCCTCTGTGCCTCCTCTCATGGATAGGAAGGCACAATATTTTGAAAATGACAATCCTACCAAAAGCAATGTGCATGTTTAATATGATCTCAATACAGATTCCATACTAATTTTTCAAGGAAATCAAAGAACAAATTGTCAAGTTTATTTGGAGAAGAAAGAGACAGAAAATAAACAAAGCACTTTTGAAAAGTAAAAATGAAAAAAAAAAAAGAAAAGTAAAAATGAGGTGGGAGGAATAACACTCTCTGACCTCAAAACCTACTACAAAGTGGTAGTAAAAAAAAAAAAAGTATGGCACAGGTACAATAATGACAGGCACATAGAACAATGGAACAGAATCAGAAACCTAGAAATGGGCCTAGCTATCTATGGTCAACTGATATTCAACAGAGTATATAGCCTATCAAATAGGGAAAGACAACCTCTTCAACAAATAGGTCTGGCAAAGCTTCACTGATACCTGCAGAAAGCTGAAACAGGATCCACATCTCACACTATAAGCAAAATCAACTCAAGGTGGATCAGAGACCTGGAAGTAAAACCCAAAACCATAAAGTTCAAAAGAGACAGACTGGGACCAAGCTCAGAAGCCTTAGCCTATGATATAAAGAGACTGCCAAATACAGCCAGAAATGCATAATCTGGAGATGATAAAATTGATGAATGGGACCTTCTAAGGATTACGTCTCTGTGCTTATTGAAAACTTTTTCCAACAAGATGAAAATAAAACCTGCCAGCTGGGAACAAACATTTGGCAACACAATTTCAAACAAGAGTTTCATAACAAAAGTTTACAGAATACTCCTGGGTCTCCAGAATCAAAAGATGGATAACCCAATAAAATGGGCAAAATACATGCAAAGACTTTTCACAGAGGAAGACATTTTAGGTGGCCAACAGACACAGACACATGAAGAAATGTTCAAAATCACTGGCAATAGGAGAAATGAAAATCAAAGCCACAATGATACACCATCTCACCCCAGTAGCAGTGGGAAAGTTTAGTAGGACAGCAAACAATGAATGTTGGAGAGGTAGGAACTCTCATATACTGTTGGTGGGATTTTAAAATGGTGCAACCACTCTGGAAGACATTGATGTTTCCTCAAAAATTGAACTTAAAACTCCATATTATCCAGCTTTTCTGCTACTAGCAATATATCCCAAGGAAATTAGAACTGAGACACAAATGAAGATTTGTACACCAATGTCCATAGCAGTGTTATTCACCATAGCTAGAACATAGAAACCACCCAAATGTCCAACCACAACAGAATACAATGAGAAATTGTGGTACATTCACACAATGGGATACTATGCAGCACTCAGGAGCAAAGATTTTGAAAAATAATGCACAACTTGGGGGAGTGTGGAGAACATTATGCCACATGAACTAATGCAGTCTCATAAGGAAAATATTGCATTAGACCACTCTTGTAAAAATAGAAGGACAACTAGTAAACATGTAAAGGAACTTGAGGGGGGAGGGAAAGAAAGAGTGAGGATGGGTACAGGTGAAACCACAAGTTTGGTGGTTAGAAGGAGTAGGGGAAGAAAATGGGAGAGTTCCAGGTGAAAAGGCACGGTAATGATTGGCAAAGTCCAATGGTGATTAATTTTATAAAACATAATGCATGACAATGATTGCATGAAACACAATATGAATCAAGAATAGTGCGGAACATAATGTATATAAACTTTCTAAGTAAGCCAATTTAAAAATAGTGAATATATGAATGATTATATGAAATACATTGTAAATGAAAGCTTGTATAAAAAAATGTATTTGGATAAAACATAATGTAAAGGAATTATTATATGAAAACCAATTTTTAAAAGATGAAAAGGAAACAAAGATTCTCACAATTTGGCCAATCAGTAATTCCATGATAGATAGAGAAGAGATTGAGGTTGTCAACAATTACAGTTTGCTCAGCTCCACAATCAGCACTCTTGGCACCAGCAGTGAGGAAATCTGCTGTCAGGGACATCTCCAGTGTACTGAGAAGCAACAATGTCAGTCTAGAGATTAAGGTGTGCCTGATCCAGGCCATGACCTTTGCACTTACTTGCTATGCATCAGAGAGCTGGACAATGACTAAGGATGGCAGAAGAACTGATATCTTTGAGTTGTGGTGCTGCAGACTAGTCTTGAACATACCATAGACTGCCAAGAAAACAAGTAGGTCTATCTTGGAGAAGGTGAAACAAAGTTTCTCCTTGGAAGCTAGAATTTTGAAGCTCCATCCTACATACTTTGGTCATGTGGCAAGGAGGCATTGGTTCTTGGAGAAGGACATTATGTTTGGAAGGGTGGAGGGACAGCGTAAGAGATGAAGACCTCAGATGAGATAGATTGATACAGTAACTGGGGTAATGGAGGTAAGTCAGTTGGAGTCAGTGATACTGGCTCAGGACAGGGCAGGCTTCAGAGCTGTCGTATATAGTGTTGTGAGGAGTCCCAGGTGACACAATGGCCTATAACAACAACAAAACAACAACCTTTTGGTGCAAGAATGATTTACAGCAACTCTAGAGAAAAGTCCAGCAGTGGATTTCAGAAATGTGAGCATAAACATACTGGTTTGTATTTTATATTTTAAAATTTTCTTCTATTTGCTAATATTTATTGATTGCTTACATTGTGACAATTGACACAGATATATTAATGCCACCACCATTTTGCAAGTGAAGAAATTATAATTATCCCCTAAAATATAAACAATTGTGCAATTGCTCAGGAAAGTAGTTTAAAGCATCAATGCTTTATCGAAAAGCAAAAAGGGAGGATAAATCAAGAAATACAAGTTCTACAATGGACAGAGAGAAAACAGATTATATGAAACACAGTAAAAAACCTAAGCAAGAAGAGTAAAAACAGTAAGAGTGGTTATAATAGCACGTATTAGATGCTTAAATAAACAACAACAACAACAAAATCCAAAATAACCTCCAGGTGCTGTCAAATCAAGACCCATTCATGACAGCCTCATGTGTTCCTGAGGACAGCTGCATTCCATTGTGTTTTTAATGACTGTGGTGTTTTGGAAGGTGTGCTGGAGGCACAGTGGATAACAGTACTTGGCTGCTGACTAAAAAATTCCAAGTTCAAACCTACCAGCCACTCTGTGGAAGAAAGATGTAGTAATCTACTTGCTAAGATTCCAATCTTGAAAACTCTATATGACATTTCTCCTCTGTCTTCACTCACTCACTGCTCTAAGTCAGAACTGACTTGATAGCAGTGAGTTTAATATCAGAGATCTTTGTTTAGTAAACTAACTGTTGATGTCACATTGGGATTCTCTTGGATGCTTACGAGTTGCTGTTTCTGCATGAAATATGCATATGAGTTATCTTATCATCGTCTTAAAAATGCCATATCAATATAAATACTATTATTATAAATATCTGACAAATAATAAAG
>NW_006399820.1:4060258-4074379 GCF_000299155.1 Elephantulus edwardii | reverse complement strand
GGCGTGCGTTCCCCCGGTGTTCCCCTGTCTGGCGACGGCGTTCCTCCGACTGGCGGCCTGGCCCTCGCGCTGCGTTGCCCTCGCACTGCGTCGCCCTCCTGAATCCACCTTCTTGAGGGTCTTCTCTTTCACTGTCCCTGCAGCAAACATGATGTCCTTCTCCAAGAAATAGCCTCTCCTAACAACATTACACAGTTATTAATTATCTTGATTGTTAGGTGGTAAATCAAGGATTAAGAGTCTGATCTTAAGCATGTAACTTTTGCAATGCTGCCAATGATGGCCAGCAAAGAATCCTTGGTCTCAAAAACTTAGACAAAAAGTATTTTTATATTTCAAGAGTAAGTGAGAAGACGTCACAGAATGTATAAGATGCTTACCTTCTCTGATCTAAAATCAGAGTGATTAAGTATTCCTGTTTGTCAAATACATTACTTGGTGGTGTCACTTCATCCAAAATAACTCAGCTCTTAGAGAAGGTCACAAGTCTAAGGGTTGCTTCTGAGTAGAACAATTTCAATGTCATGGTCAGATAGCAATTGAAAGAATCAGAGAAATAATGTAATTTATTTTAAAAAGAAAAAGCTAAACAGTATTTAAACTCAGATTATTTTCCATAATTTTTAAAATTTCCATTTTTATGAAAGCATTTTTTTATGTTGGCAGGGGCCCACCCAGATGCATAATAATGCCTTAAGAGAACAAAACACCCTACCCTTACCTAACTTTATTTTAAAATTGTCACATGAATTTGTCACTCATCACTTCATTTATTTTACTCTCACATGGTTAATTGCTTGCTAATTCAATTTACATGAAGCCAGATTGAAAGCCTAAAGAAGTTAAAGTCACACAACCAAATAAGGAAAAGAGGAGACAGAAAATCAAGTTCTTCTAACACCATTCTCCTGTTCAGACTATATACTCACTTGAAATGTAGAATCTATTGTTTTGCACATTCAAAGACCTGAGGGGGGAAACACCCAGAACTCAAAACTCATTGTTACCTTTGTTACTGTTGTTGTGTACCATTGAGTTGGAACTGACCATAGCTCACCTTCCAGCTGGTTTGCAGAGGCAGTTAATCTCTAGGGAGGAAATTGCCCATCCTTCTCCCTCAGAGCCTTGAACCACCGCATGTCTTTGGGATTGCAGTGCAGCTTCTTGACACTAGACTACCAGAGCTCCCTATTGTTACCCTAGAGGACAGAATAAAACTTCCCTACAGGGTTTCCAAAGCTAAGGAAAAGCAGACTATATCATCTTTCTCTCACAGAGCAGCTAATGAGCTAGCACTTTTGGTTAGCAGCCAAATATCTTAATTAGTGGGCCACCAGCACAATATTTTATGGTCTTGGTATTATCCTGTGTTTCATTTTTTTCCAGCTCAGTACTTTATAAATAATTATTATTTAAGATTTAAAGTCACAAAAATTGTATAATGCTTACCAGTGAACTTAGTTCACAGTTTTCATTCCCCACCCCACCCTTTTTCATAATATGGTTTTCTGTAATCTTTTCACCAAAGCTGAAGTTTAAATCACAATTATAAAGTTATAAATCACAAATATAAAAAATACTACCAAGGCAGAAAAATTGCTTTAATGACCCATAATCTCAATCTTTCTTTTCAATATCTTTTGATTTTATAATTTCATCAGGAAGAAAAGAAAGGAAAGGAAGAAAGGAAGGAATGAGAAAGGGAGGGACGAGAGAGAGAAAACATCCTATGATTTTCTGTAAATTGGACATAAGTAGTGTCACAAAACTGAGCTACATGCCATTGAAGAGCTATCTAGAGGCAAAAATACCCCAGGAAGCAGTTTAAAAGCTACTCCATGGTGGTCAAAGGAGAAAACACGTATTGAATCTAATGGGATTTTATCTCTGTAGTAGAGAAGCAGCTATTAGCAGCTCAAGTATGTCAGAACACTTAAGGGCCAATTCATGGGATATAGGAAATTTAAGACAAAATTCATCTCCTTAGTGGTAAGCTTTATCCTAAGGATTCTTAGTTGTACATAGGTTAAAGTACCCACTTGCTAACTAAAAGTTGGGTAATTCAAACCCTCCAACCTCTCCCTGGGTAAAAATACAGCAGTAAGCTTCTAGCATTAGAAAGTTAGTGGTAGTTCCACTCTATCCTATAGGGTTGCTATAAGACAGAAATGACTCAGTGACAGTGGGTTTGGTTTATGTTTTGTTTATAAAACATTATCCTAACAGTCCATTCATCTCATTCTCAGATGGGCATAGAACTCAAATGTCATGTTACGTCACCAGTATTCTTAGTTACATAGCTAATATTTTGTGACTTGTATCATAATACTTTGTAAAGATCCATCTGAAATATATTTATCTTTTTTCCCTGTAATAAGAAAATAGTTTGGGAAGTTAATAGTATGTCTGTTTCCCCGATGCCCTCAAATCAGTTTTGCTTTATTCAAGGATTAAAGTGACAATTTGTATTTTCTGTCCTATTTTTTTTAAGTTGTCATGGAGTCATTTCCAGGCAAGGGTGACCCCAAGTGTGTCCAAGCTTAGCTGTGTTCCAGAAGGACTTTTTTGCTTGCTTTTTAAATTGGATTGCATAAAATTTTTCATATATGTTTTTTCACTTGCATTGTGCTTCATATAATCATTCACATTTATACAATCATATAAATGCATTGTTGCAATGTTTCATGCATTTACATTTTGTTTTATACAATCAATTCTATATATCCTGTTTTATATAATTAATTACTATTGTTCCATGACTTTTATACCCTCATCTCATCAAGCCCTCATTTCTCCTTACCTATTACTTAACAATGTATGCTGAACAAATAATTTATGAAGCTGGAATCTGTGAAGAGGAATGTGAAGATTGAAGGAAGACTCATCAACAACCTGCTTTATGCAGATGGCACAACATTACTTGCTGAACATGAAGAGAACTTGAAACACTTTGTGCAGAAAATCAAAGACTACAGCTTTCAATAGAGATTATGTATTAACATTAAGAAGACAGAAATATTCACCACTGGATCAAGAGGTAACATCATGATAGATGGAGAAAGCACTGAAACTGTCAATGATTTAATGTTGCTTGGATTCACAATCAGCATCCTCTTTACTAGCTGGCAGTCAGGATCAAGAAATTATAGCACTGGGCATGTCTGTGAGGAGCAATAATGTCAGTCTGAAGAGTAACACACGCTAAGATTCAGGTCATGGTCTTTTCAATTATTTTCCATGCATCTGAGAGCTGGACAATGAGTAAAGATGGTGGTTAAAATAATTGATGCCTTTGAGCTGTGGTGTTGGAAAACAATACTGAATGGACTGCCAACAACAGATATATGGATTGGAGAAAGTGAAGCCAGGATGTTCCTTGGAGTCAATGACAGCAAATCTTAGTCTCTCATACATTGGACATGCTGCTAGGAGAAGTTATTCCTAGGAAGGGACATCATTCTTGGAAAGGTAGAGGCTCACCAAAAGAGAGGAAGATTCTCAACAAGATGGACAGACACAGTGATTACAACATTGGGCTGAAATGTATCAGAGTTGACGAAGATTGCACAGGATAGGACAAGATTCAGGTCCGTTCTTCATAGGGTCTATGAGTCATACTACACTCAAAGGTACCTGACAACAACATTCCTTCACATCTCCATCTGTCACTATCCCCAATCTCTTCTGTCCTAATGAATCCCTCTTTCTTCTTCCTCACTCCCTCTTCCCTTCCTTTGCCCCTTAAAAAGTCACACATAGCCTATTCCTATTTACTAAATGTGATAGTTTTATTTTCCTTATCTCAACTTTTTCCAAGTTGATCCCCTTCATTCTTGTCCACACAGTGTCCATTGTTGCACATTTCACTCTGTTCTCCTCCTCTCTTCCAACCCCTCAGTTACCCTCCTATTTTCACAATAGTAGTCTTAGGCAGTATTTGTTCTTTTGTGACTGAGATATTTCACTCAACATAATGCCCTCTAGATCCTCTCATGTTGTGTCCTGTATTACAAATCCTTAGTTATTCTTTTGTGCTTCATAGCATTCCACTGTGTGAACAGACCATAGTTTCTCTATTAATTTATTTGTTGGTGAGCATTTGAGTTGTATCCAGTTTTTCCTATTATGAAAACAGGTGTACATATCTCAGCTCTGACTTCCTTTAAGATATCTGTGGGTAAATGTGAATCTCCAATATTCTAGTAAGCAACTCAGTTCATAAGGGGTAAGCAAATGTGATGAAATGTTAAACATTGCCAAGCTCTAACATATACCCATCTGAGGAAAGGGAATGGATTGCTAGTTGATGGAGGAAGAGATGAGCTATAAGCATCTCCTAATCAGCAACTGACTATGAGCACATGTAAGAAAACAAACTATTTTTCATCCTTTAAATTAAACCCTGAGTTACTGACTCATTTACTTAAAACTACTCCTACCAATACCTCTATTAGTATTTTTTTTCTCTCTTCTATTAGCAAATTATAATGCTTTAAAGTTCACACTACAGTTGTATGTTCTTTGACAAAATCATTGCCATTGAGTCAACTCTAACTCACGACAATTCAGAGTACTGCATGTCAGAGTAGATGTGTGCACTCTGTTTCAATGTTTTCAGAAATATATCAGCAGACATTTCCTTTGAATGCCTCCAGTGTCTCTAGGGAGCTATGGTAGCCTGGTAGGTAAAGACTTTCACTACCAATCCAAAGATAGGCGATTTGAACCACTAGCTGTTCCTTGTGAGAAAGATAGACAATCCTCTTCTGTGTGAGTTACAGCCTCTGAAAACCTGATGGAGGGTCAGTCAGATCAATTCCAACTTGATGACAATGAAGAATAACAACAACAAAAATTGTTGAACAAAAGCAGCTTTGGTCGAGCAGTAATTAAGCAATTGGCTACTAAACAAAAGGTTATTTGTTCTAGCCTATCATCCACTCAACAGAAGAAAGATATTATAGTCCACTTCCATAAATATCCGAACTAAGAGTCATTGCCATCAAGTTGGTTCTGACTCGTAGCTCACCCTCCTTCAGATTACCTAGACTTCAAATTCCACAGGAGTAGATTACCTGTATTTCTCCCATGGATCAGCTGGTGGATTTAGAGCTCTAGAGAGCCTGGCCTTGAAGTTAGTAACACAAGTCACTATAGACTATGCCACCAGAGTTCACTCTATAAATCTTAAAGACTTGGAAATGGTGTGGGGAGAGTTGGACTTTGTCTTACAATATCACTATAAGTGGAAATCTACTCATACCATATAACAACACCTATTCAATGACAAATGGGTGTTTAAATCTTAATGTTATATGCTGTTGGTATGTACCATCTAGTTGACTATGATTCAGAGCAACTCTATAAGCAATAGTTCTGAGTCTTGCCTTATCCTGAGTCAACCTTATCATCTCTGACACACCTGACACTGTTGCCCCAGTCAGTGTCAATCCACCTCACCCAGGGTCTTCCTCTTCTGCAGCTACCCTCTATCCTTCCAAACATAATGTCATTCTCTTAGAACTGATTCCTCCTGGTGACATATTCAAAGTATGAGAGATGGAGTTTAAAAATCCGTATCTTCAGGGAGTAAATTGATTTCACCCTCTCTCAGACAGACATATTTGTTCTTTTGGTACTCCATAGTATGTTCAATTTTCTTATCTAGCACTACAACCAAAATGCATTCATTATTCTTCTGTCACCCTTATTCATTTTCCAGCTCTCAGATGCATAGCAAGCAACACAGAAGACCATGACCAAGATCAAGCACACCTTAGTCTCTAAGATGCACCTTTCTTCCCACAGCTTGACTAATATACCCCTTCTCCTAGAATCAACTTGCAGCTGATTCTCTAACAGGTTTTAGAGGCTATAAATTACACAGACAGAGATTTCTCATTTTTCCTCTCTTCTATTCACACATTAGAATATTAAATGTTAATAGAAGAGAGGAAATGCTTGTCTTAAGTAACTTCCAACCTTTCATATCAGGGTCCTTTTCATTGTCTGTAGAATGAAATGTTTCATCTCAATGCAATTGAAGTCTGGAGGTAGGATTTGAGATTTATGCTGTATCACACTTATATGTCATAAATGTTATATATAATGTTATAGTCCTTAAATTAAGTTTTAAGGCTTAGTTACTTACAGGGAAGTAATAGGAGGAGGAAAGGGAAGTGGATTATTTTACACTCAAATTTCTGAGGTATGAACACTTGACAAAAAACCTAGAGAAACTTAGAAGAAAAAATTCCTGTGTGAGAACAGTCAACCTATCTTGGCCTATCAAGTGAGAAAACAAGATGGTTCTCAAGCTCTCTCTCCACCCATCCCCTCCCACGTATTTTAAATCTTAGCTCCAGCACACCAATGGATTTTAAGGATATAAAATAAAGATCTTTCTTAATAAGCAGGAAAACTCTCTTCTCAAATGGCTAGTCATGTTATTAAACTCAAATAAATACTAGAAATAAGTCACTAAGTTTAATCAACCAGCTTTTGAAGACAGTGAACTAACATTTACTTGCAGAAAATGGCCTGCTTGGCTTTGAAAATAAACAACTATTTAACACATTTCTGTTTTTTCCCCAGAAAAATAATCTGTGTCGCAGTTTACAAGTTCATCTTCCTTTTACTACACCAACTTTATCAATAGATAGTCACTAATCTTCATTTTTCTCCTGGGAAAAAAGTATCATCAGTCATACCATTCTTTGTGAATGATGAGGTATTCACTGTCTTTTAAATTTTATTTCAATTGTAGTTCTAATGTCTCTCTCATTACTTCATATTTCCTGCCCTTCTCTAACTTGCCACCACATTTTCAACTACACATGTTAAAGTCACCTAAGATCACCTGTTCAAAGACCTCAAAAGCATAGTAAAGCCTTCATTATTTTGATCAAGAAGCAGTTCTATTTTAAAGTGCTTCCCTACAATTTCACTCTTTACTTTGAAAAATCCAGTTTACTCTTCAAGTTTGGAATCAAATGGCACTTTCTCTTTCAGATTTTCTTATGTATACCCTCATAGCCTGGGAGAATTTGCCAAACAGCAAGGTGAAATGAATAGGTCCATTTATTTATCTTGGGCCAACATGAACCTAAACTGGCAAATACGTATCTGGGTATTTCTGATGGACTGGTAGGTATACTTATCAGGAATAGATTTGTATTCAGGTTTTGAATAGAAAGAGTATGTATGTATATTGTTGTATGCAATCGAGTCAGAATGATTCATAGCTGATATTCTAGTAGGTTTTCACAAGCAGTAAATCACAGAGAGGAGACTGCCCATCCTTCTCCGATGGAGCAGCTGGTGGGCTCAAGCTGTGTTCCTTTGGGATTGTAGGGCAGATTCTTACCAGTAGGCTGCCAGAGCTTCCTTATGTAGGTATGTATATGATACAGGCCATGGTCTTTGCAATAACTTGTTATGCATCAGAGATTTGGACAATGACTAGGGAGAACAGAAGGAGAATTGATGCCTTTGAAGTGTGGTGCTGGAGAAGAGTATTGAATGTACCATGGACTGCCAAGAAAACAAACAGGTTTATCCTGCAGAGGGTTAAACCAAGCTACTCCTTGGAGGCAAGGCTTCTGGGGCTTCATCTGACATACTTTGGGCATGTTGCAAGGAGGGACAGGTCCTTGGAGAGGGACATCATGCTTGGGAGGGTGGAGGGACAGCGCAGGAGGGGAAGACCCTCTATGAGATGGATTGATTTAGTGACTGGGGTAATCGGGATGGGTGTGTCAGAGGCAGTGCGATTGGCACAGGATAGAGCAGGGTTTAGGGCTGTTGTACATAGGGTCGCTATGAGTCGCACAGCACATAACAACAACAACAACAACATGTGCATAATATGTATATATAAGGGAGTTATGTATGCATGTATAGAGTGTGTGTATATGTATAATATGTACATATATACATAAGGGGGTTATGTATGTATGTATGTATGTATGTATGTATTATGTACTCTAAGGGAGTTTACACATGTACATATTACTATATTATTATTATTTATTTAGTATTGGTACATATTTTTGGTGTTAGTCTATAATGGAAGCAATTATAAATATGTTCCAAGGAGATGATGGGGAAAAGTAAGCACACTGTACATCAGAATTACTTTCTAAAAAAAAAAAACCCAAGAAAATTCTATCAGAGGCTATGGAAGAGGAAGTACTGGTACAATCTACAGGCACAATATTAGTCAGGTGCACGGTAGTTAAATGATGGTTCTGAAAAGCCAACTGAATCCAAACTGTTCTCTTTACACATGCTCCAGAAATCTATAGAAACCAACAAATAAAGTAAATACTCTCAACCTGCATACTTTCAGCACAGATATTTTTTCAACATAAATCATATTGTATGATACACGGGCACAGTAAAAGTAAGTATCAATTTCTGAGAAAGATTGCTCCAAAGTTCCTATCACAAGCCTACTCAAGAATCTGGATAATGAGGAAAAGGAAGAATATCCAGAAAAATTGTACAGAAGACAGGACAGGGATTCATTAAGTTAAAAGCTGTCTAAGTAAGAAAATAATGATAAATAACCCTAGAAGGTCAAATATTGACTACAGAAAGCCAAAAACTTAGTGTCTTTGAGTTGATTCCAACGCCTAATGACTTTACAGGACAGAATAAAACTGTCCATACAGTTTTTAAGACTGTTCTCTCATGATATAGTAGATAAGGAATGGGTTGGCAACTCAAAGCCAGGTTGTTTGAATCCATCAGTTGGTCTCTGGAAAATTGGCCAGTCTCCTCCTGAGCAATTTATAATCTCTGAAAACCTGCGAGACAATCAGCTTTGAATCTGTTCTTACTTGATAGCAACAAGTTTTTACCAGAGTAGCCTATCTTCACTTTGCCTCACAGAGGGACTGGTGGGTTTAAACTGATAATCTTTCAGTCAGCAATCAGGTATATTTAACTACTGCATTACCAGGGCTCCAGAACTGAGGAAGATCTGAGGCACTTGCTGCAGAACGTCAAGGATTTCAGCCCTCAATATGGATTGAAGCTCAACATCAAGAAAACAAAGTTTCTCAACACTAGGCTGATTGGCACTATCATGATAGATGATGAAGAGGCTGAAATTAACAGCTTCAGTTTGCTTGGCTTCACAGTCAACACTCTTGGTATCAGCAGCCAAGAAATGAAAAGACAAATTGCATTGGAAAAATATGCTGTCAGGAAACTCTCCAGAGTACTGAGAAGCAACGATGTCAATCTAGAGACCAGGCCTTACTCTTTGCAATCACTTGCTACGCCTCAGAGAGCTAGACAATGACTAAGGATGATAGAAGAATTGATGCTTTTGAGTTGTGGTGCTGGAGAAGAATATTGAATATACACAATGGACTGCTAGGAGAATAAACAGGTTCTTCCTGGAGAGCATGAAATGCTTAGAGGCAAGGGTTTTGAAGCTTCATCTGACATACTTCAGGAATGTTGCAAGGATGGGCCAGTTGTTGGAGAAGGATATCGTGCTTGGGAGGGTGGAGGGACATCTAGGAGAGAAAGACTCTAGATGAGATGTTAACTGTTAACTATCTCAATCATTGAGGGTTGTCCTCTCCTGCACCGTCCCTCCACTCTCCCAAACATGATATACCTTTCCAACGACCAGTCCCTTTGCACCTTGCCAAAGTATGTCAGACGAAGCTTCAGAATCCTTGACTCCAAGGAGCATTCTGGCTTCACCCTCTCCAGGACAAACCTGTTTGTTCTCCTAGCAGTCCACGGTATATTCAACACTGTTCTCCAGCACCACAGCTCAAAGGCATCAATTATCTTCTTTCTATCATCCCTATTCACTATCCAACTTCTGATGTATAGCACGTAATTGCAAAGACCAGAGCCTGGATCAGGAGCATCTTGGTCTCCAGCCTCACTTCGTTGCTCTTCAGTACTCTTCAGAGGTCCCTCACAGCTGACTTTCCCAATGCAATTCCTCTCCTGATTTCCTGGCTGCTGTTACCAAGAGTAAAGACTGTGGAACCAAGCAAACTAAAACTGTTAACTATCTCAATCTCTTCACCATCCATACTGATGTTGCCAATTAGCCCAGTGGAGAGAATCGTTGTTTTCTTGATGTTGAGCCTCAATCTATATTGAAGGCTTCAGTCCTTGACCTTCTGCAGCAAGCTCTTCAGGTCCTCCTTAGTTTCAGCAAGCAGGGTTGTGTCATCTGCATAACACAGGTTGTTGATGATTCTTACACCAATCCTAATGCCACATTCCTCCTCGTACAGGCCAGTGTCTCAGATGATCTGTTCTGCATACAGATTGAAAAGGTATGGAGACAAAATACATCTCTGACGGACCCCCTTCTTGATTTTGAACCATCCAGTGTCCCTTTGCTCCGTTCTGATGACTGCCTCTTGGTCCAAGTATAGGCTTCGCCTTAGCACAATCAAATGTTCTGGGATACCTATTCTTCTTAGAGTCAGCCATAGCTTATTGTGATCCACATAGTCAAAAGCCTTTGCATAGTCAATGAAGCACAGAGAGACATTCTTCTGGTATTCTCTGCTTTCTGCCAAGATCCATCTAACATTAGCTATAATATCCCCCATATCATGACCTCCTCTAAATCCAGCCTGCACATCTGGCAGTTCTCTGTTGACATATTAATGATATTACTTGATAATTTCCACACTCTGTTGGGTCATCTTTCTTTGGAATGGGTACAAATATTGGTCTTTTCCAGTCAATTGGCCAGCTGGCTCTCCTCCAGATTTCTTGGCACAACTTAGTGAGCACATTCAGGGCAGCATCTATTTGTTGAAATAAATCACTTAACAACAACAATAAACATTGTTGAATGGAAAACTAATTTGCTTGGCAAACATTCACTCAAACTACATTTTTACGAGAAAAAAAAAGAAAGGAAGAAAAGAAGAAGAAAGAAAGAACACTAAAGAGTGTTATAGTAAAAAAAAAGAGAGAGAGAGAGAAAGAGAGGAAGGAAGGGAGGGAGGGAGGAAGGAAGGAACTAAGGAAGGAAGGAAGGAAGATAAGAAAAGATGAGATGAGATAAGATAAGATAAAATGCTGAGTATCTTCTCTCCTTGTTTCATCTTCCCCAGGGCTATCCTGCTTCTCATCCATATTTTCTGTACTTGCCTGCTGATTTTCTTCCCTTACCCTCTCCAGACTTCTTTAAGGGTATTCTCACATAATAACCAGTACTTGATGAGCATACTAGATGCCACTGACATTTTTATTAAATAATTTTTATTTAATTATCATTTCAATGAAAGTTTGCAGAAAACTTAGATTTTTATTCATTCATTTTTGCTCATTTTACCCCTTCTCCCTTCCTACTCCTTCTCCCAGTTCACTTGATTTTTAATATTTATTCATTGTCTCACAATTACACTCGCCAATCCTCTTGCAATGTACCTCATATCTTGGCTGCTGTTGTATGTACAATGCCTAAGAATAGATTCCTTTAAAACAGTTCTTTTCTTCATTGTTTCCAATGCAATGTTCATTAGCTATCCACCTTTAACCTATTCTCCACCTAACCCCTTATGTCAGACCTGCTTTTCAACAGTGGTGCTATGCAGTATTTGTCCTTTTGTGGCTGAGATATTTCACTCAGCATAATGTTCCCAGGGCATCCATATTGTGTAATGTTTTATGAGTCCATTGTTTTTCAGTGCTGCATAGTATTCCATTGTGAGAATATAATATTGGTATAAATACCTAATAGCAAGGAGCTGCACTGCAATCCCAGAGGTCCATGGTTCGAATATATCAGATGCTCTACTGGAGAAGGAGGGGCAATCTCCTCCTGTATCTGTCAGATCCAATTTGACTGTACACTTACAAAAAAAAATGAAATAAAAATAGAAATACCAATTGATCCAGCAATTCCACTACCAGGATATACCCTAAAGAAACCAGGACCTCTTTCCAGATATATTCACACTCATGTTTATTACTGTGCTATCACAATAGCAAAGTGATGGAAGCAACCCAAGTGCCCATCAACAAAATAATGGATACTCATTCTTCCTTTTTCACTGTCTTCAATCTGTTCTTCCTTGGACCTCAGTCTTCTCCTCCTCTCCCTACTGCCACCTGCACAGTTTGGGCTGCAGCAATACTCATATATACAAGCCCTCTTAGAACAAAATAATTGAGAGAGAGAAATTTTACCAAAGAAGCTCAAGTGATGACTGAGTCTTGCTGTGTTTGTTGGCATATAAAAACAAAAACAGAATCATGAAGCTATGACAAGGATCTAGAAGGTGTGACAAGTATCTAGAAAGTGTGACAAATACCAACCTCTAGAACTAGTTGAGCACTTACAAAATACATATTATTCACTTACTCATCAGAAAGCTTTAAATATATTTTAGTATTAGAGAGAAGCAGTCAGATGAGATTAGCTAACATTCTGTTTTAAAATTATTATGAATTATGTTTTCATCACCTTGGAAAAGCTTCAAAACTGATTACAATACTAAACTCATTGCTATAGATCTGATTCCAACTCATGACAATGCTTATCAGATTTCTAAGGCTACTAATCTTTATGGGAGGACACTGACTAAGTGTTTTCTGGGAGAATTACAGGTAGATTCAAATCACCAATCTTTTAATAGGCAATTTAACACATAATTCACTGTGAGAAAAATTTTCCTAAAGGATTTAGAATACTTAAGAAACTTCAATAGTCTCATCTTCAAAAACAATTATCTACAATTCTCTGGAAAGAACAAATAACAAATCATATTTTAAATGGAAATACATTTTCAAACGAGTTTCATCAACTTAGCCTAAAATTCTATCTACAGTCTAAAATAAACAAACAAAACAAAAATGAAAAAAAAAAAACCAAAACCCTCACTCACACCTCATTATTTGAGTCAGTTCTGACTCAGAGACCCACCAGGGAGGTTTCCAAGGCTATAAATATAATGTGAGAATACTACCCATCTTTCTCCCTCAGAGCCTGGTGGATCCAAACTGTCAGAATCTCTCAGCCTTTAGGTTAGCAGTGGAATTTGTGAGGGACAATGCCACCAGAACTTCTTACTAGAAGCTTAATATATATCATAAAAATTCCTGAACTCATACTATATAAGTTTGTTACAAGACGTTCTTTAAGATTTGGATTGACTTGAAGCTCTTGTGACACAATAATTAAAGCACTCATCTGCTAATGGAAAGGTTAGCAGTTTGATTCCACCAGCTGTGAAAGAAAGAGAAGACCAGTTGCTTCTATAGTGACATATAGCAGCAGAAACCATATGAGGCTGTTCTACAGTGTTCTATAAGGTCACTATGCGTCCATATAAATTTAACAGCAATGGATTTGACTTGGTCTTGGTAATGGTCCAAAACAGATCAAACTTCAGGGGATCAAAAAGCAATATGAACTCAAAATTTAAAATATTTCTAGATTATAAAATTATACTCAACTGTATAGTTGTCAGGTGCTCCTCGAACGAAAGTTATCTCCTCCCATGTCATTTATTGCATCTGAAAAACCACTGGAAAGTCAGCTAAGACTCAATTCTAACTGGACAGCACATAAAAACAGCAAAATTGTCAGTAAAATTCTGGAAAAGACCTGGGGGAATTTTATGGAAAATATTGGATCAAATTAATTACAAGAGGAAGTTTCTTCATTAGCCAAACCCAAGATGTACGATTTAAGCTATCCATTATTGTTGATGTTAAGTGCCATCGAGTCGCAGGTGACTCATAGCGACCCTATGAAGGAGAGTCCTCGATGCTTGGATGCCTTTCTTCCTCTCTCCAGGTTCATAGGGTTTCCGTAGGCAAGCTATTACAGAAGTGGATACCACTCCACCTTCCAAGTTATACATACTGAACTAAAATATGAATACAGATTGTTTCCAAAAGGCACTTATTGTCTTGGTTTCCTAGCACTTTTGTTGTTGTTGTTGTTGTTGTTGTTGTTGTTATGTGCTGTCAAGTCGCTTGCGACTCATAGCAACACTATGCACAACTGCCCAAAACTCTATTCTGTCCTGTGCCAATAGCACTGTCTTCAATATACCCATCCCGAATACCCCAGTCACTGAATCAATCCACTTCATAGAGGGCCTTCCCCTCCTG
>NW_006399820.1:4054744-4058758 GCF_000299155.1 Elephantulus edwardii | reverse complement strand
AGGTTTGAATTTTTTCTTCAGTTCCTTGAGCTTAAGAATTGCTGAGCGAGTTGGCCTTTTTTGATTTTCTGACTCCTAGTACTACTATATTAAAAATCCACAAATTGTTAAAGACCTGAAATTTATTTTCTCACAATTCTAGAGGCCAAAAGTCTTAATCAGGGTCTTAGTCATGCCAATTTCTTTTCTTTTTTGCAGACCTGTGTGCTTACTTTTTACTTCATTTATAGACGACACTCATATGGTCTCTGTGTTTTCCTAACATATCTAATCTGCTCTTCTTATAACCCAGAGGTGATTTGACTTAGAACCTACTGTACTCAGGTCTGATGTAATTAAAGTAACAAAGACACATTATTTCCACATAGAGTTTCACTCACAGATATAATCTAGGTGTTAGAACACCAACATATATTATGGGATACAATTTCATCTATAGCACAATGATGATGGTTGTCCTATTATTTTTCAACTCCTATATCTTATACTTGAAATATCTGAAGTAACAGATGCCTACCAGTCCATGACAAGAAATTAAGAAGACAGCTACTTCTAAATTGACTGGAAGAGTTCCCATTCCCAAGAAAGGAGATCCAACAGAATGTGCAATTCATTGAAGAATACCATTAATATTTGTCAGAGTGCAGAAAATGGGACATGGGCATCTCTTGAAAAGGGCCAGAGGCAGTGAGAATAACACAGCTCTTAACTGTCCCAGAGCAGAATACAGATAAGAAGTCCAGCCTCATGGTGCCTCTAGAGCCACAGCACCAGCACGATATTAGTCTAGTCATTGTTGACTCAGAGTTTGTGGTACCAAGAGTGGAATTTAATAGGGAAATAATTTGGAGAGTAGGGGAGGCAAATAATATCACCCACTGCAAGTGCAGGTTTTGCTCAGTAATTCTAAGGCAAATTCTTCAATTAGTCCAGGCTTTGGTTTCACTTACCTTTCCTAATTTTAAGTAATGTAGTGTTCCCTTGTTCTGTTCTCCCAACAGTCTCTTGGTCTTGGCATAAGTTTCACACTATCACATTTAATTGTTCTGGGAAACCCATTCTTCTCAATGTTAGCCATAATTTTGTTATGATGCACACAGTAAAATGCATTTTCATAATCAATAAAGCAAAAATAGACATTCTACTGGTAATCTGTTTCAGCAAGGATCCAATGATACTATTGATGCTAGGACTTTGTTGTTTTGTTGTTGTTGTTGTGTACAGTCCAGTCAGAACTGCCTATAGATGATCCTCTGGTGGGTTTTCAGAGGCACTTAATTGAATGAGAAGAGATTGTTCATATTTATCTTATGGTGCAACTGGTGGATTTGAATCCCATGCCTTGAGAATTGCTATACAACTTCTTATGACTAGGCCACTAGAGCTCTCCTAAATCCAGCTTGCACATCTGGCACTTCCCTATGGACTGTCCTAGCTACTTTTGAATGATCTTCAGCAGTATTTTGCTTGTGTGTGATATGAATAATATTGTCTTGTAATTTTCACATTCTATTGACTCACCTTTCTCAGGAATGGGAACACATACACAACTCTTTCAGTCAGTCAGCCAGGCAGCAATAGTCCAAATTTCTTGGTATAAATTGGTGAGTGTATCTAAGGCTGCATCTGTCATTTGAAACATATCAATTGGTATCTCATTGATTCCTGGGGCCTTATTTTTGCCAATCTCTTCAGTGCAACTTGAACTTCTTCCTGATCATACAGTTCTTCCTGAAATACTTAAGTGTAAGCCAATTCTTTATAGTAGTACAATGATCCTATGTATTCCCTCCACATTTTTTAAATGTTTTCTGGATTGTTCAAGATTTTGCTCATAGCATTTCTAAGTATTACAACTCAAAGATTGAATTTGTTTTCAGTTTTCTAGGCTTGACAAATGCAGAATGAGTTCTGCTCTTTTTATTCTCCAATTCTAGGTCTCTGCACATTCTGTTTAGCAGTTTGCTTTGTCTTCCTGAGCTGTCTTTGATCTTTTGTTCAAGTCTTTTATTTCAGCTTCTCCTACCTTGTTTTGTCTTCATGATGCTCTAGTACAATTTTCAGGGTCTCTTCAGACATCTATTTTGGGTTTTTCTTTCTCTTCTGTTTGCAATTACCATTTACTTCATAAATGATATCCTGATGTTATCCTACAAATCATCTAGTCTTTGGTAATTGGCTCAATGTTTCAAACTTATTTTTAAGATGATATTTAATTTCAAGTGGTAAAGACTAAATATATTTTAGTTCTCATGGACTTATTCTTCTTTAGCTTCAATTTGAACTTGCATATGAGTAATGTTTTACAATCAGCACCTGGCCAACTTTTGACAGCTAATATTGAGTTCTCCAACAAGTTCTTAAACAGATGTAGTCAATCTGAATTCAGTGCAGTCCATTTGGTGAGTATCATGTGTAAACTCACTGTGTTTTTTTTAAAAAAAATGGCATCTGCAATGAAAAATATTATTGAATGTGAAAATTAGGTCACTCTACTTTCTGCATTGCTTCTGTCACTACGTTCATACTTTCCGACTATCATCTCTTATTATTATTTCCAACTTTTGCATCCTAAATTACCAATTACCATTAACACACTTTGATCACATGTTTGGTCAATTTCTTACTTCAAAATTTGATAAAAATCTTCCATTTCCTCCATCTTGGCTTTGGCTGTTGGTGTATATGCTAGAATAATAGTTAATAATAGCTCTTCCTTGTATCTACATAGATAATACACTATCACACACAACATTGTGCTTCAGAAGTTGTTGTTGTTATTGTTGTTATTGCCTTTGAGTCGAGCACAACTCATAATGACCCTATGAACAAAAGGCCTGAAACCCCTCTACAACTATCGACATTTATCAAAGTTCATAGAGTTTCTGGAAGCATATTGTTTACTTGAAATTTTTCTTTTACTATTAATGAATCAGCATTCTTTCTTTGGTTTTCTTTCCTCATACAGTATATCTGTATGTGTCAAATGCATTAATGGTTGGCTACCCATTGCGGACTGAGAGTGGGGTGGAGCTCCCCGATTGAACAAGCGTGGAAGGAGGAGTGGCGTCCACTTCCATAATAGCTTGCCTCCGGAAACCTTATGAACTTGGAGAGAGGATGAAAGGCACCCAAGCATCAAGGACTCTCCTTCATAGGGTCGCTATGAGTTGCCTGCGACTCGACGGCACTTAACAACAACAACATACAGTATATCATCCAAGTGTCTTTTTCAAATGGTCAAAGCCAGTCTATTTCATGTCATTAATGCATAAAATGTCAAAGCTCATTTGTTCCATTTCATTCTTCATATCTTCTAGTTTTCCAACATTCATACTCTGTACATTCCATGCCCCAACTAGCAAAGGATGTCTGCAGCTCTTTCTCCTCATTTTTATTGACTTCCTGTCTGGGCTCTCCATCTAATACTATGCCAATCCATGTTCCTCTATAGTTCATAGAGTTTTTAGAAGCCTGCTGTTTCAGAAGTGAATTCTCGATGCTGCTTCCTAGTGTCTCTTAATCTGGAAACTTCACTAAAACTGGGTGACACTTCTTGCATTGACAAACCAGTGGCACAGCTTTCAGCATCACACCAACCTACATGTTACCTTAGCACAGCGAACTGACAGACAAGTTCTCTACTAATTAGGACATTGATAAACAAGAATACAGATACTCAGGCTACAAAGTAATTAGCAATATGCAGATCAATCCCCCAATACAACAAACTGACATAAGTCTCACAGTAAAGGAGAATCTATGTCTGAGTTCCAAGTACCAGCTTTAAGGGAAGGCTTTCTCTCTCTGGTGGTTCTGGAGGAAGGTACTTGTTTCTGTTTTTTCTGCTCCAGACCTTCTTCCTGTGGTTTAGAGTCTACTCTTACAGCAAATCAGACACATTAAATATCATGAGGCAGGGTGCATCTGAGGCCAGTGGTGACATGTCAGGATGGGGCACTGAGTCAAAATGTCTAATATCACATTAAAAAAGTAACTCTTTACTTTATATAT
>NW_006399820.1:4034077-4054644 GCF_000299155.1 Elephantulus edwardii | reverse complement strand
ATAGCCTTTTATGAATCTTATTTCATTGAGAAAATTCTCATCATTTTCTTCTCTTTCCATTCTAAATTAAAATTTTAAATTTTTCTAGTTACTAACACAGAGTGGCAATTGTATATTCTTGCTGTTCAATTTGATTATTCCCCACAGGGAGCAAATAGGAAAAGAGCAGTAACATTGTGTGAGCATAGTAATTAAGGCCATAAAACATATGTGTATGAATAACTGAATGGAAGAACCAATTTGCTTTGTAAACTTTCACTCAAATCACAATTAAAAGCAAACTATATTCAGTATGCTTATTCTTGGAAAACTTATCTTCATCAGTGTGAGGGTTGCTTTCACCAATTTTCATAATACTATCTTCACTGCTCCTCCTGCCCTTGAAGTGACAGTAGTAAGAAGTCTTCTCTGGCTGAATTTAAGAGGTTACCTTATTAGCTCAGGAAACACTATTACAAACTATTCTATTCTATAGAATGAATAGCAAAAAGCACCCTCTGTGAATGTGGTCTCAACCCATTAAAAT
Organism: Elephantulus edwardii; assembly: GCF_000299155.1. NCBI lineage: Eukaryota > Metazoa > Chordata > Mammalia > Macroscelidea > Macroscelididae > Elephantulus > Elephantulus edwardii. The sequence continues at coordinate 4,054,118 of NW_006399820.1, read as the reverse complement.
AAAAAGGAATAGAAAAAGCAATATTCATCTATGTTTTTACACTGGAATTAATGTACAACAAATAAAACGAATACAAACTAACTGAAATACAGAAGCTGGTTCATTTATTTCTGAAATAGACAGCTTAGACAGCAAATCCATTCTCTATAAAAAATTCAGCTATTGTTAGAATGGGAACTTTATGAGAGTTTTGTACAAAAACAGCTAAAGTAAAATTCTTATTTTTTCTAAGCACATAGGAAAAATAGTTGTTTAAGTGGTATGTTTACTTCCCCCTCTTCCTCTAGTATACGTAAGTAAATAATCTACCAATCAATAAAACTTTAAACAGAGGATAAGTAAAATATTTCCTTTAATAGATAAAACATTATTTCTTTTTGCCCGGGTCAAACAACTAGACAATATTGTTCAGCCTCCCTGTAAGTTAAATGTGGCTGTATCATTATATTCTAATCAACAGAATGTGACCACTTTCAGGGTTTGTTCATAAAAACTTCATATCAATGAGCTTATCCTCTCTCTTTCTCCATCTGTCATCTGAATACAAAGAAGGTTAAGGTCTTCTGATGGAACATGCTTAGGACCCCTCCTTTATTAGTACCAACCCACATTTTTGCATATTTTCTTGATTATTGTTTTTATGTATACAAAACTCTAAACTTTATGGGCAAAAAAGTCTTGCCTAGACTACTGTTTTAGTAAAGAGTTGAGAATCAAACATGAGGTTATATTCTAGAAAAGACTTTGCAAGCTTTGCAAAGTGTGATCAAAGGAGAGATACTTGTTGAATTATGCTGTGACATTGCTTTGAATTTTTAAACTCCAATTTCCTTTTCTAAAAATGAAGATAACAACTTTGATAATATTTATGAGTTGATTGAGTACAATTATTGGTACAATTAAAGTACTCATATAGGTAAATTTTGGTATGTATATATATATATAATCTATCTCCATTTTTTGATGCATCGAATGTGATAATGGTTACCCATGGTGGATTGTTTGGTGGAGACCCTCAATTAAAACAAGCTTGGAAGCAGGAGTGGCATCCACTTCTGAAACAGCTTGCCTCAAGAAACTCTATGAACTTGGAGAAATGATGAAAGTTATACAATTTTTCAGGTCTTTCGTTCATAGGGTTGCTATGAGTCCTCTACAGCTTGACGGCACTTAACAACAACAACAACATACATGATTTAGGAAGAAAGGTAGCTTTACATCTAAGTAAGTTTTCTTCATGATGATAAACATAATCATGAGTGTTGTATTCTTGGGCTTGTTTTGGTTTTGTGGTTGTGTTTTTGGTTGGTGTTTTGTTTCTTTGTTTGTTTGTCTGTTTGTTTCAAAAAAAAAGCCCAAACAACATTTCTACTGATTTGCTAGATATTATGTTTGAAAATACCTTTGCCATTAGGTCTAGAAGTTGATGGTAGTGTGTTGGTATCACCCAGTACAATAATTCAGAATGTCAATCCCCCACCAGACCTCCTCCCATAATATCCTCCTCCTTAGTAATGTTTTGTTATTGTGTACCATTGAGTTGGAACTAACCCATACCTCACCCTCCTGTGGGTTCTCAGAGGCAGTTAATCACACAGGAGAAGATGCTTATCCTTATTCTACAGAGCAGCTGGTAGATTTGAACTGCATGCCTTTGAGGTTGCTGCAGTTTCTTCCCAGTAGGCCACCAGAGCTCCCTGTAACATTTACAATAAATTTTAATCATAGAATAATAGGCTATAAATACAGCTGTGAGTTTCTTATATTTACTATTTCTTAGATTATATACTCAGAACAAGATTGTTTTGCAAAATGTCTCTACACTGCATAATATTATTTTATAACATTACAATAATGCCAATAATTTAGTGAAAGCTATTTTTCTTTTTCTTTTAATATTCTTTAATTATTACTTAATACTAAAAAATCATTGATAAAAGTTATCAAATGATAATTTCCACAATATTATATCTAAAATACCAGAACATTTTATAGTCAGTGACAAAAAAAATAAATCAAAACCCTAGCAGCAATATAAACGATACTACATGCTTATGACATGTACAGAAGAAATCACGTGATTCAATCCGTTTTGTAATTATTTAATAATGACAGCTCAGAAAGAGTACATAAAAAGTTTCAAAAAGTAAATCAGTACATGTAAGCTGGACTTAGGAAAAAATTATTGGTTGTTATCATTAACTACAAAGATACTTTTTCTCCTTTTTTATTATTATTATTAATTCTAATGAAAATTTATAGAGACTTTGGATTTCCATTTATTCATTGTTTCACTTTTCTCCCTGCCCAACCTCCCCCCATCCAGTTCACACTTCTCTTTGAAAAGCAAAAGAAAAATTCTTTAATTGACATGTGTCAGAGTTAGAAACTACACTACATATTTTGGACAGATATCATTTCATCCATAACACCTGAACAGGTTGCTGTTGTTGTTGTTATGTGCTATAGAATCACTTGCAACTCATAGTGACTCTATGGACAATAGCCCCGAAACCTGCTCTATCCTATACCAAACTTATTGTCTCTGACATACCTACCCTCAATACCCTAGCCACTGAAAGGTAGACTTGGGTAAATCATGACAGTATTTAAACAGCAGGCAAAAACAAAAGTTGGAAATCTGACATCAAAAGCAAATGGAAAGATTAAAGACAAACTGAATTTGACCAAGATTGAAAAACTAAAACATCAAAGGAATATATTTTAAAAATTGAAGAGATAATAAAATACTAAGAGAAAATACTTGAAAATAATATATCTGACAATGAATTTGCTGTCCATGATATATCAACACTATCAAAAACTTAACAACAAAACCACAATCCACCTAATTAAGAAATAGCCAAAGAACTTGAATACACAAAGATAAATAACCACCAAACTAATGAAAAGGTGCACAACATCCATTATCATTGGTATGTGCCATCAAGTAAACTCTGATGCATAACTACGCAATTGTGATTGTTAGCACAGCTGAGTCTAAACCAACTCTTAGTTGACTCTCCAGTGGGTTTTCAAAGACATATCATATCCTCTAAAGTGAATTGTTCAAATTTCTATTGAGGAAACGCTGGTGTATATTTAAACCTCATGTGTTTGGGTTGGCAATGTGCTCTCTTACAAGTAAGCCATAGGATAGGATGGAGCATAATAATTCCATATGTTTGTGGTAGTGTTTTTAATGTATCATTTCTTTTTAAAAAATATTTTTTATTATACTAGTTTATTTTCAAAATTTGATAACATTGTTTTCCAGAACAAATTCTTCCAATTTCCCTCATCCCTCTACCCATCAAATTGGACAACACCATGATTAATCCCCACTCCCCTGAACATCCTCATCCCTCTACTTCCTCCCTCCCCCACCCCCTTGGATCCTTATACTCATTCTACAATAATGTTTTTATACAATGTTTGTCCTTGTGGGACTGAGTTAGTTCATTCAGCATAATACTCTCTAGTCCCTCCGAAAATAGCTAAATTAGCCAATAATTTACAAAATCATTGCTCCTATGTTCTATGTAATATTCCATTGTGTGAATATACCATAGCTTCTCAATCTATTCATTTGTGGTTGGACATCTGGGTTGGAGAAATTCCATATGACCCAGATATTCCACAGCTTGGAATAGCCTGAGAAAATGAGAACTGAGGCACAAACAGAGACTTGTCCAACCTATATTCATAGCTGTATTATTTACCATCACTAGAACATGGAAACAGCCCAGATGTCCAACTTCCATGTGGTTCTTAAGAAATAATCTTTGCAGTGGCAGATTTCCTGTCTTGTCTTTCACATCATAGAGAAAGGATGACTAGTGGGTTTGACTACTATCATTTTGGCTAGCAACAAAGCACTCAACAGTCACACAACCAGGGATTTTCCATCAGCCATCCTTCAAAACAACTCACTACTCTCGAGTCAGAACTGACTCACAGCTGATGCTGTAATGGATTTTTGAAGGCTGTAAATCTTCTGGGAAGAGACTGCTCATCTTCCTCCAGCAAGGTGGTTAGTAGATTTGAACTGCCAGAGAGGCACTGCCTTTGAGTTAGCAGCTTAACTCACTGAGGACTAAGCCCCTAGAGCTCACTTCCTCAGCCATTGTTGTTGTGTTGTTGTTAGGTGCTGTTGAGTATGACCCCAATGACCCTATGAACAATAGATCTGTACCCTGTCCTATCATATGCCATTCTTATAATCTCTGACACACTTGAGCCCATTGCTTAAGACATTGTCAACTCACCGGGTTGAAGGTCTTTCTGTCACCATCCTTGCACCTTCTCAAGCATGATGCCCCTCTCCAATAAATAGCATCTACTAGCAACATGAGCAAAGTGTATGAGATAAATTTTATCATCTTTGCCTCCAAAGAGCACTCTGGCTGTACCTTCCTCAATACTTTGTGTCAATAAAGCACATGTAGACATTTTTTCTGGTATTTTTGTTTTTTGGCTAGAATTCATCTCACATTAGCAATTATACCCCAGGTGCCATGGCCTCTTCTAAACTCCTAAACTCTAAACTCCTACCAGTTCTCTGTCTCCTCACTAACTATTATGTTGTTGTTGATTGCCATCAGGTCTAGTATGTCTCATAGCAATACTATGAACAAAAGACCTGTAGCCTTTCTATAACTATTGTTTTTTGTCAAAGTTCATAGAGTTTCCAGAGACATGTTGTTTAGGAAGTAGATGCCACTCCTGCTTCCAATGCATGTCATTAAATATGGAAAATATTCTAGTAATAATTTTAGGCACTAAAACTCTAATAATTTTATTAATAAACATGAAATATATAGCATAGGAAAGACAAATTCAATTACCAATCTCTGTTTCCACCAGCTATTAAAGAACTAACAATTAAAATTATGACAAGATACTTTATACCTAGTCAGATGGCTAGTAATTGAAACACAAAATAACAAATACTGAAAAGGATGTTGAGAAATTAAATGTCCCCATGCATTGCTAATAAGAATGTAAAATGGTGCAGCCACTGCGGAAAACATGTTGACAGGTTATCAAAACTTGAAGGTAGAATTAAATTATGACTCAGCAATTGCACATGTAGATTTATACCCAAACTCATGAAAGCAATAAATTAAACATATACATACCAATGTTGGAATATTATTCACAATCACCAAATATGTAGAAACAACCCAAGTGTCCATCAATAGATAAATGGATTTTTTTTAATGTGGCATATCCATATAATGAAATGTTTGAACCATGACAGATGTGAAATTTTGATATATATACTACTATGTGAATATGCCTTGAAAACTTTAAAATAAGCAAACCACAAGATTTGTATTATGTGATTCTACTCACATAATATATCTAGAATAAGAAAATGTGTAAACAGAATTTTATCAGTGATTAATGGGGCCTGATAATGAAGTAGGAAAAGTAGAAGGTCAGTGAAGGGGAAAAAGACAATAAACAGATTGACATAGTAACTGCAACAATGATCATAAAAACAATGGCTATTGTGAAGATGGTGCAGAATGAGAGAGGGTTTTAATCTATCATATGTGTAGCCTCTGTGAGTTAGAGTCAACTTAATGGCACCTAACAAGAGCAAAGTTTGAAATTGAGAAGCTTTGAAATTTTTGAAGCATAGGTATAATAATTTAGAATGCTTTTGTTATGAAAAATGAGACAGCAGTAAAAAAAAAACAACAAAAAAACCAACCAAAAATATGTGTGTGTGTGTGTGTGTGTGTGTGTGTATATATATATATATATATATATATATATATATATATATACTAATTATTAAGCAATTGTAGCAGCCAAGTATTGAGGAAAGAAACCAGTATGAGACAGCTATGATAAAAAGGAGAGTCATGATGGATATTGTTAGGTAGCATAAATGTTATCCAAACAGATTTGAAGTAAGGATAAGGAGGAGATGGAAAGGAGATAAAATTGTTCCTGGTTGATTATTTGAATCTCAGTGATGGCCAAAGTTCTAAGAAATATGAAATGTTCAAATAAATATTCCAACACTAAGATAATTCCTCTACTTAATAGAAATCATCACATCATGAAGGAGATAAAATTTTTGTTGAATAGTCCCAGCATTGTCTACCTTCTCCTTTGTTCAAACTAAAAACCCAAGTTGAAAGATTAAACTACTTCTGTTTTAAATACATCTTTAAAGCTTAAAAGATGTATTGCGATGGGAAAGTCTGCTGTTAGGGAACTCTCCAAAGTACTGAAGAGCAATGGTGTCACTCTGGAGACTAAGGTGTATCTCAAAAAGGCCATGGTCTTTGCAATCACTTGTTAGGCATCAGAGAGTTGGACAGTGACTAGGGAGGACAGAAGGAGAATTGATGCCTTTGAGCTGTGGTGCTGGAGAAGAGTATTGAATGTACTATGGACTGCTGATAACACAAACAGATTCATCCTGCAGAGGGTTAAACTGGGCTGCTCCTTGGAGGCAAGGATTCTGAGGTTTCGTCTGACATACTTTGGACATGTTGTAAGGAGAGACCAGTCCTTGTAGAGGGACAACATTCTTGGTAGGGTGGAAGGACAGCGCAGGAGGGGAAGATCCTCTATGAGAAGAACTGATTCAGTGACTGGGGTGAGTGTGTCGGAGACAGTGCAATTGGAGTCGCAAGCAACTTGATTGACACATAACAACAACAACAGAGCTGGTGGCTATCATAGTGTGGAGGGGATGTGTGTGGGGGGGGATGTGTGGTGTGGGGGATATGTGTGTGTGTGTGTGTGTGTGTGTGTGTGTGTGTGTGTGGTGTGGTGTATACTGTTGAGTCGGAACCAACCACAGCCGACCCTCTGGTGAGTTTTCAGTCTGTTAATTGCATGGGAACAGATTGCCCATTCTACTCCCGCGGAGCAGCTGGTGGCATTAAACTGCATGCCTTTGGGATTTGTAGCACAGCTTCTTGCCACTAGGGGCCCCCAGAGCGCGCACGCACTCTCTCTCATCCTATCAATCAATCTATATATATGAAAGTACAAATATAAAGCTGAAGCAGAAGTGTTAAGAAGTAACACTTAACCTTATTGAATATAATACATTCTGATATTTTCTATTATACTCTGTTACACTTTTTATAACTACTCACTAAATTGATTCGTGCCCCACAAATAGTTTATATCACAGTGTGCAAAAACCGCTACCGTGAAATATGATAGAGAAATTAAGCAGGTAGAGTTAAGAGAGAAAGATTGACTTTTACCTGATGTTAAGGGGAAAGTATACATTCTCCTTACTCTCCAAGATATTTGAGATTACTTCTCCAAAATCATAGGCTTACCTAGAACAATTAAGCTTTAAAATGATGTGAAAACAACTCTAGTAAAGAGAAAAAGTGTACATTCTGTATATCTATCAACAATATGCTCCAATTATTACCCATAGTTAATATATACCTTAAGAAAAAGTCATACTATATATGAAAACCTGTATTAATAAGGAAAGAAATTGAAATGGGCAGGCTATGCATTCACTTTCAAAGGTAACTTCATTCTTTGAAAGGATTTTTTTTGCTAGATTAAATAGATAATTGCCCTAATATGATAAAAGTAAACTACTTACATGAAGTTGTTCTTAGGAGCCATCGAGTATGATTCATAGTCACCCAATTAGCAACCAACCTGAACCCTATCCTGTCCTGTGCCATCTTCATCATCTCTGACACACTAAAGCCCATTGTTGAAGTCACTGTGTCAATTCATCTTATTGGAGTCTTTATTTCCTTCATTAATATCCCATCTTGCAAAGTGTGATGTCCCTTTCTAAGGAATAGTCTCACCTAGCTATATGTTCAAAGTATAAAACATGAAGCTTTGCTATCTTTACCTCCAAGGAGCATTCTGGCTTCCTTTTTCCAAGACATTATCTGTTTGTTCTTATGGCAGTCCATGGAATATTCAGCACTCTTCTCCAGCATGACAACTCTAAGGCATTAATTCTTCAGTCATCTTTATCTATTGTCTAGCTCTTGATGCCTATCAAGTGATTGAGGTGATCTGAATCAGGTGCACCTTAGTCTTCAGACTGGTACCACTGTTCCTCAGTATTTTGGAGAGGTCTCTGACAATGGACTTGTGCAATGTAATAGGTCTCCTGATTTCCAGACTGCTGGTACAAAGCATATTGATTGGTGATCAAGCAAGATGAAATAATTGACAGCTTCAATCCTTTCTCCATCTATCATAATGTTGACTGTCAGTCCTGTAGAAAGGTCTTTTTATTTCTTAATCCATACCTAAGGCTGTAGTTCTTGATCTTCTTCACCAACCAGAAGAAGTTTCATATCCTCCTCATTTTCAGCAAGAATGATTGTGCCAAGATACCAAGTTAAATATCATTGTCTTTCAATAAAAATTGAAAATGGAGCATTGTAACAAAGGAAATATATCTCATGTTATGAGTTGATATTTAAACACAACTTCTAAAAGAATGGAATCCCTGATGACCCCAAACAGCTTTCAGCTACTAACTGAAAGAATGGAGGTTCAAACCAACTCAGAAATACTTTGGAATAAAATGGTGAGAAATTCATTTACAAAAGACCACTCTATGAAAACTCTATGAAGCATAGTTCTCCTCTTACCCACATGGGGTCACCTATTCTAGGTCAAATAGTTTGCCATTTTAAATATGTCTTGTCTACCAGAATACCAAAACATGCCCACTGCTGTTGAGTTTATTCTAATCCAAGGAGATCTTCCATTTAATTTCCCTGTCTGTAAATATTCATTGGAGGAGACCTCTTACCTCTCTATTGTGGAGCAATTGGTGGATTTGAACAGCCAACCTTTGATATAGTAGTTCAACACATGACTATAATTCAATATGTCATCAGGACTCTGCTATCAGGATTTAAACAACAATTTTAAAAAAAAAAGGCAAATCAGGTAGATTCATAGTGATACTTCAGGACGGAACAGAACTGTTCTCATAGAGATTCAAAGCCTATAATCATTGTAAAAGCAGACTGCTGCATATTTTTATCTTTCAGATGGTGAATTTGAATCCCAAATTTGTCTATTAGCCGTTAAGGACTTAACCACTGTGCCACCACAACTCCTTTGTAGCAGGATAAGGCAAGGATGAGTGATCCCAACATGTACAGAGGACATCTTGTTCCTCGATTAGCCTAATCAGAGGGACAAATTTCACCCATGTATAAGCTGGAAGTGTGGTGTGTGGAACCATCAGCTTTTATTAGCCTTCATCCATTACTTTAATCAAATAGATTTCACATCAGCACTTCCCTAGAGAAAGACTGAGAAAAATAGGCAAGGGGATTGATTTTTTACAACAGATTTACTTAAAAGAAATAGAATATAAGAACTGACATAAATTGAACATGAATGTGTGCACAGTGGTAAGGAGTAGCCAATGCAAAGGCACGTGGTTCAAATCTACCAGCTGGTCCATGAGAGCTAGATGGTCAGCATCTGTCAGTTTGATATGTTTTTTTAAGTGCCATTGAGTCGTAGACAACTCATAGTGACCCTATGAATGAAAGACCTGAGCACTTGTATAACTTTCATCATTTCTCCAAGTCCATAGAGTTTCTTGAGGCAAGCTGTTTCAGAAGTGGATGCCACTCCTGCCTCCAAGCTTGTTATACTCAGGGAGCTCCACCAAACACTGTCTGCCATGGGTAACCGTTTTTGCATTTGACACATCAGGGTCACAGTGTTCAGCATCACAGCAAACACCTCTGTACAGCAAATGGACAGACCAGGGCTATGCCACTTAGAAGAATGTTTGACCAAAACCAATTAAAACCAGTGTGATATACTCCCTCTGAAAACCTGCTGGAGGATCAACTATGAACTTGTTCTGACTGGATGATTCATAACAACAACAACAATTTGAATGGCATTCTGCTAGCTTTTCTAATAACAACCCAAAGAGTTAAGTGTATTTTATTCACTTTTGCATGTAACTAAGCTGGACATCCCAGAAGTTAAATGACTTGCCAAAAGCCAAATATAAAGGAAAGGGAGGGCTGAGATTTGAAGGTAAATATCCTCACTTTTCTAAACCACTCCTCAATCTGAGTAATATCAAAAAAACTTGCACAAGAACTGGACAATTGATCCCTAGGGTAGTCCTTTATCAAACTTAATTTTTAAAAAAATAATTGGCTCCAGAGTCTGTTTGGACATACAACATGCAACAAGATAGACAAACAAGGCCTTCAACAAGAAATTCTCAAATATACTTTCCTATTGAGAATGTAATTTCTCCTATTTTTTTTCTATTCAATAATCAGTCTTCTTTCCTCTGTCTTTTGGTTTTCATCCCTTTCCATCAGTAACCATGGTAACACTCAAAGATAAAATGCAGGCAAGAGATTCTTTTAAGAATCTTGAAATGTGGAATCTTGCCAGCATTTTTCATCAATATAATACTGTGTACCACACAAACAAAGCAGCACCATTCTCATTCTGTTCCATTCATTTCCCACCCACTCAGTGACAGCCGAAGCCATTTATGAAGCTTCCTAGACAACTGTCTGATACATTTGTATTCATAAACTTGCAGATCAATTTTTCAGGGTGTTTTTTTTTTAAAAAAATGCTTTAACTAGAAACTATTGGATTCTTCACATCACTCCGTCTTAACCCTTACTGAAGAATGGGGTTGATTATGAGGATGACAGAAAACTAGGCAAGATTTCTTTCTGTTAGCTGCACTAACTCAGTGACACCTAACAACAACTATCACTAGGCATTTCCTTGAATATTCAATAAAATTCTAATCACACTTATACTTCTCAAGTTTTCTTTTAGAAAGCAAATATTGAATGACATGGGTGTGAAATATGAAAGCAGGCTTGGTTCAGTATGTTGTATTTAAAATGATCTTGATTATATTCATGAATATCTGGCTCACACAGGCAGCATATCAAGCTATGTATCACAGTTAAAAATCAGAGGAGATTAGGAGACTCATTTGTCTGGAAAATATTACACATGAAAGTTTTGCGGGAATGAAAACTGTGTGGGTAGGCAGCTAAGTGGGTCTGAATATGTTGTTGTTGATTGCTGTCGAATTAAGGTCGACTCATAGTGACTCTTTGAATAAAAGACCTAATGCCTTTCTATAGCAATCATTGTTTCTCCAAGTTTATAAAATTTCCAGAGGCACGTGGCTTAGGAAGTGGATGCCACTTCTGCTTCCCAACCTGTTTTACAACTGGGAGCTCCACCAAACAACTATTATGGTATTTGATATCCCCATGTCACAAGGTTCAGCATCATAGCAAACCCAAGTTACTGCATATAGCCCATTGACAAAGAGTGATGTGTAGAGTGGCAAAATGTTCCTCCATATATAACAACACTAGTCTCATTTAGCAGTGGTTAAGTGTTGTCAAGTCATATATGACTTAGAGTAAGCTTTGTACCAAAGACCTGAACTCTGTTTTAAAATTAACATCATTTCTGTACATTTATAAGAGAGTTTGTAGAGTTTCCAGAGGCATCTAGTTAAGGAAGTGGATGCCACTGTGTTTCCCAACATGAGTTAATCTGGAAGCTCATCCAAACATTGTACACAATGGGTAACCATTATGGTATTTGACACAATGATGGAATAGTGTTCAGCATCACAGCAACTCCAAGTTGTTCAGTAGAGCAAATAGACAAGTTATTTCTGTGTCTTTAAAAAAATATTCTAAAATTAATGGGCTCTCAGGCCCCACAGAATATTAAAGTCACACCCTCAAGCAGGCTTCCACCTTTGCCCTTAATCTAAGGCTCAAGGCCACCCACCTTTGAGAGAAAAAAATGAATAGTAACACACAACAAAAATGATCCCATAAACTTCCCTTTCTTGACTGCCACCAAGATGAGACCACACCAAGATGTCAGCCAGACAGCCAACTTCCAGAGTGGAGGTAGACTCCAAGGTCCCAGGCCCCAGGCCAGCCCACAAACCCATCACTTCATCAACTATTTTAAAGTCCCACCCTCAAGCAGGTCTCTGTCTTTGCCCTTAGTCTAAGGGTCAAGGCAACCCACTTTGGAGGGAGAAAAAGAACAGTAACACACAACAAAAAGGACCCCAGAAAACTTCCATTGCCTAACTGCCACCAAGACGAGACTGCCACGGAGACGTCAGCCAGCCAGCCAACTTCCAGAATATAGGAGCACTGGGGTCCAAATATATTTAATAATAATTTTTAAAGTTATGTTATAATTTTTGTTATATTTTAAGTGAACTCATTTTACACTGTTGACTTAGTTATTAATATCTTATTAATCTGTCTTTATTTCTCTCCAAAAGTGTTAACAATTTTCAAATAGACAGTCATTCTGAAACAGACATTTCACTTGGTCAGTGTCACTTCATAAATCCTTGACCTTCTCATTTCTTATCAATAGATATCTTAATTGCTTATGCATATACTAGATAATATAGTGTGCTCTGTATTTCTCAAGCTGAGAGAACTGGAAAACAAATTTAAGTCTCAAGTTGTAATACTAAAAGATGTTATGGGCAATACATTGAATGACCCAGAAAGCATCAAAAGAAATGGCAGGGACACAAAGAGTCACTGCACCAAAAAGAGCTTACTCTGAAAAATTTCAGGCAATACTATATGACCAGGAGCCAATGGTAATTAAAGACAAAGTTGAAGTCACTTTGAAGGCATTGACAAAAAATAAGACCTCAGGAATGGATGGGATACCAATTGACTTATTTTGATTAACAGATGCAACCCTGGATGTGCTTACCAGTCTATGCCAGGAAATTTGGAAGACAGCTGTGTGACCAACAGATTGGAAAAGGTCCAATGTTGTTGTTGTTGTTGTTATGTGCCATCGAGTCGCTTGCAACTCATAGCGACCCTATGTACAAGAGCTCTAAATGCTGTTCTATCCTGTGCCAACATAGCCATCTCAAACACACTTATTCCCACCACTCCAGTCACAGAATCGATCCATCTCACCAAAGGTCTTCCTCTCCTTCACTTCCCCTCCACTTTGCCAAACATGATGCCCCTTTCCAAGGACCAGTTCCTCCTTGCAACATGCCCAAAATATGTCAGACGAAGCTTCAGAATCCTTGACTCCAGGGAACACGCTGGCATCACCCTCTCCAACACAAACCTGTTTGTTCTCCGAGCAGTCCATGGTATATTCAACACTCTTCTCCAGCACCACAGATCAAAGGCATCAATCCTCTTTCTATCAGCCCTATTCACTGTCCAACTCTCTGATGCATAGCACATAACTGCAAAGACTATAGCCCGGATCAAGTGCACCGTAGTCTCCAGCCTGACATCGTTGTTCTTCAGTACTCTTGAGAGGTCCCTCACAGCTGACTTTCCCAATGCAATTCGTCTCCTGATTTCCTGGCTGCTGTTACCAAGAGCGTTGACTGTGGAACCAAGTAAATTAAAACTGTTAACTATCTCAATCTCCTCACCATCCATGCTGATGCTGCCAATTCGCCCAGTGGTTAGAATCTTTGTTTTCTTGACATTTAGCTTCAGGCCATATAGGATGCTGTCGTCCTTGATCTTCTGCAGCAAGCACCTCAGGTCCTCCTCAGTTTCAGCAAGCAGGGTTGTGTCATTTGCATAACACAGGTTGTTGATGATTCTTCCACCAATCCTGATTCCACATTCCTCTTCGTATAGCCCAGCATCTCGGATGATCTGTTCTGCATACAGATTGAAAAGGTATGGAGACAGAATACATCCCTGACGGAACCCCTTCTTGATTTTGAACCATGTGGTGTCTCCTTGCTCTGTTCTGACGACTGACTCCTGGTCCAAGTATAGGTTTCGCATTAGCACAATCAAATGTTCTGGGATTCCCATTCTTCTTAGAGTCAGCCACAGCTTGTTGTGATCCACACAGTCAAAAGCCTTTGCATAATCAATGAAGCACAGATAGACATTCTTCTGGTATTCTTTGCTTTCTGCCAAGATCCATCTGGCATTAGCTATAATATCCCTAGTACCACGACCTCTTCTAAATCCAGCCTGCACATCTGGCAGTTCTCTGTTGACATATTGTTCCAAACGTTTTTGGATAATTTTCAGCAGAATCTTGCTTGCATGTGATATCAATGATATTGTTCGATAATTTCCCCATTCCTAAGAAAGCTGATCCAACAGAATGTGGAAACCATTGAACAATATCATTAACATTACATGCAAGCAAAATACTGCTGAAAATCATTCAAAAATGGCTAGAACAGTACATAGATAGGGAACTGTCAAAAGTTCAAGCAGGATTTAGAAAACACTGCGGCACAAGGGATATTATTGCTCATGTCAGATAGATACTGGCTGAAAGTAAAGAATATCACGAGAATGTCTATGTGTGCTTTAATGACTATGCAAAGGCATTTGACTGTGTAGAGCATAACAAGATATGGCTAACATAGAGAACTATGGAAAGCCAAGAGCATTTAATTGTGCTCATGTGAAACCTATACCAAGATCAGGAGACTGTTGTGTGGATAGAGAACACTATACAATTTAAAATTAAGAAGGAAGTTTATCAGGGTTGTATTCTTTCTTCATACCTATTCAAAATGTACACTGAGCAAATTATTTGAGAAGCTGGACTCTATGTAGAGAAATGTGGCATCAGGATCAGAGAGAGAGACTTATCAGCTTGTGTTATGCAGATGACACAGCCTTGCTTGCTAAAAGTAAGGAGGACTTAAACACTTGTTGGAGAAGATCAAATGGATTGCATCTCAATGTCAAGAAAACAAAGATACTACTTATCATCATCCCAGGTAAACTACCTATACCTTTTTTTGTCTTTTCTTATGAACCATGAGGGCCTAGAGGAGGAAAACAGTGAATGTGCAGGCTGACGCATAAAAGATGAAAGATGCAGCAGAGGTCCATGTAAACATTGAGAATGTGCACCTGCAGATTCCACAGGGGCAGGAGTAGAATATGCCACAAGCTGGGGAAGCTGATATGAATTATACTGCATGCTCCTTTCTAGAACTTCTAACTCAAAGGGATCTAGAACGTCCATCACATTCAACCACCATGAACACCTCTGAGAGGCTCATTTTCCTCCTTAGAAACCAGGCCCTTTTTGATCTGTAGCCCTGGACATATGATATTCTAGACTAACTCTGCTTTGTTGTGGTTGGATGTCACATGCACAATGAACCAATCAAAAAACAAAACAAAGATTCTTATCACTAGCCCTGTAAGCAACATCATGATGGATAGAGAATAGATTTAAACTGTTAACACTGTCATCTTACTAACAACATGACACCCCTGATACCAGGAGTCAAGAAATCAGAAGATTTATTGCATTGGAAAAATCTGCACTTAGGGATCTCTATAAATTATTGAGAAGTAATGATGTCAGTTTGATGATTAAAGTGTGTTTGATTCAGGTGATGGTCTTTCCAATTACTTATTTTACACCTGAGAGCTAGACAACGAAAGAAGAAGAATTGACACATTAGAGAAAAACGCTGAACATTTCATGGATGGCCAAAAGAACAAACACATATGTCTTGGAGAGCGTGCATCCAGAGTGCTCTTTAGGGCCAAGACTGATGAGGCTTTGTCTCACATACCTTGAGAATATTGCTAGGAGGGGATATTATTTGGAGAGAGATGATTGCTCAGAAAGGTAATGTATTGATGGAGAGTAAGATCCATAACCAGGTGGATTGACTGTGAAAATGGGCTCTAATGTGTTAGGAAGTGTGAGGATGGCACAGAATAGGACAGGCTTCAGATATGTTGTTCATATTGTTGTTATGGGTCATACTTGACAGCACCTAACAACAGCAACATGCTTACAAATGCTTCACGTGAAATACTGAGTTTATTTTGCTCTAAAACATTATGAGGTATATTATTGTTGTTATGTGCCATTCAGTCACCTGTAACCCATAGCAACCCATGTACAACAGTCCTCAACCCTGTTCTATCCCTTGCCAATCTTATTGTCTCTGACACACCTACCCTCATTACCCCAGTGGCTTAATCAATTCATCTCATTGAGAGTCTTCCTCTCCTGCACTGTCCCTCCACCTTCCCAAGAATGACATCCCTCTCTAAGGCCTGATCCCTCCTTGCAACATGTCCGAAGTATGTCAGACAAAGCTTCAGAATCCTTATGTCCAAGGAGCAGCCTGGCTTTACCCTCTCCAGGACACACTTGTTTGTTCTCCTAGCAGTCCCTGGTATGTTCAATACTCTTCTCCGGCACCAAAGCTCAAAGGCATCAACTCTCCTATTATCCTTAGTCATTGTCCATTTTTCTGATGCAAGTAATGGCAAAGACCACAGCCTGTATCAGGCACACCTTAGTCTCCAGACCGACATTATTGCTCCTCAGTACCTTGGAGAGGTCTCTGACTATCGGGGTCCAGCCTCGATATATCGAAACAGTTCCGAGAGAAGGGGCTAGGATTGAATAAAAATGCAGAGAGGCTATGCTGATAGCAAATAGCGAACTTTAATATTTTGGAAAAGGTTTATATAGATCTTAGAAACATGTCTGCAGGGGTAATCACATTATATCTTATCTGTCAGAGATGTTGACTGGTAGATCAAACATTCCCAGACCTCAACACAAAACAAGGATATCTCAAGGTAATCTGAATCTCTTCATTATCTATCATGATGCTGCCAACTGGCTCAGAGATGAGAATCTTTGTTTTCTTGATGTTGATTTGAACTTCAATCCATATTAAAGGCTACAGTCCTTCACCTTCTGCAGCAAGCACTTCAAGTCCTCCTCAGTTTCAACAAGCAGGGTTGTGTAATTTGCATAACACAGATTGTTACTCCAATGCTGATGCCACACTTCTCCTCATAGAGCCCAGCCAGCCTCCTAGATATTCTGTTCTGTATATAGATTGAAAAGATATGAGATAGGACACATCCTTGATGCACATCCTTCCCAATTTTAAACCATGCAGTGTTTCCTTGCTCTGTTTTGATGACTGCCTCCAGGTCCAAGTATAGGTTTCACATAAGCATGATCAAGTATTCTGGGATTCCCATTCTTCTCAGAGTCAGCCACAGTTTGTTGTGATCCAAACTATGCATAGTCAGTGAAACACAGATATTCCTCTGGTACTCTCTGCTTTCAGCCAAGATCCATCTGACATTAGCTATAATATCCCTAGTGCCATGGCCTCTTCTAAACCCAGCCTGCACTTAAGGCAGTTCTCTGTTGATGTGCTAGATTTGTTGCATTTTGTTTTGGGTTTTTTTTAAAAAAAACTTTTTTTACTGTCTTATAAAATTAATCACCATTAATCTATGCCCTCATCTTTTTAGATCCCCACTGGATCTTTTCTAATACCTTCACCTCCTCTCTTCACCCACTAAACTGTACAACCCTGTGATTTCCTCATCTTCCTTCCAACAGCTCGCCATCGCCCTCCTCTTCCATGTTTGGATATCCATACACATCTTACTGGCTGTTCTTTTGTTTTTAAAGTAATGGTTTTATGCAATATTTGTCCTCACACATCTGAATTAGTTTACTCAGCGTAATGTTCATTAGCTTCTCCTATGCAATAGACAGTATTTTTCAAAATTATTGTTCTTGAGATGCATAATATTCCATCATGTGAATGTACCACAATTCTCAATCCAGTTATTAATTAACGGACATTTGGGTTATGTCCATGTTTTTGTTTTTGTGAATAAAGCTGCTATGAACATTGCTGTAGAAATCTCCTTTTGTATCTCAGTTCTTTTTTCCTTGAGGTATATTCCTAAGAATGGAATAACTGAGTTATATGGAATCTCTATGTTCAGGGTTTTTTTAGGAAATGCCAAATTACCTTCCACAATGGCTGTACCATTTTACAATTGTACCGATAGTATATGAGTGTTGCAATCTTTCCATATCCTCTCCAACATTTATTGCTTGCTGTCCTGTTTGCAATTGGGATGGAATGATATCTCATGGTAGTTTTTATTTACATCATATTACCAATGATTTTGAGCATTTCTTCATGCGTCTGTTGGCCATCCAAATATCTTCCTCTGTTGTCAGTCTTTTACTTACGGAGCCCCATAGGATTCTGAAAGCTTTCATAATGAGACCATTGTCTGAAATGGCATTGTCAAATGCTTTTTCCCAGTCAGTAGGGCTTGTTTTCATTATATTGGAAAAAGGTTTTGATGCACCAAAGAGCTCAATCTTTAGACTCCCCCATTCATTGATTAATTCTTTCCTGGTTATCTATTTCTGACTGCCTTTTTATATCATAGGCTAGTCCTACTACATTTGATCCCAGTTTGCTCCTTATATTCTTTATGGTTTGGGGCTTTACTCCTGAGTCTCTGATACACCTTGAGTTGATTTTTTTTTTTTTTTTTGGTATGGTGAGAGGTGTGACTCTTGCTTCAGCTTTCTGCACGTAGAAGTCCAGTTTTGCCAGCACCACTTGTTGAAGAGGTTATCATTTCTCCATTTGATAGGTTTTGTTTCTTCATTGAATACCAGTTGATCATAGTTAGTTTCTGTGTTTGTTTCTGGATTCCCAGTTCTGTTCCTTTGGTCTGTATGTCTGTCATTGTACCAGTACCTGTCAGAATCAACTTGATGGTCTGAGTTTGGTTCTGTTTGATTAGCCTTCCTTATTTCTTTAAGATATCTAGGTGTTATAAACTGTCCTAGACCACTAACCTAGGTATTTGCAGTTGGAATCCTCCCATTGGTATCATGAAAAAAAGCGCTAATGATTGTCTATAATGATTACTACCAAGAAAATACTATGGGCCAATCCTATTCTGGAATAAAGAGAGTCATCATGAATAAGAATATTCACCTATTCAGTCTGTATGCTAAGCAAATAATTAGTGAAACTGGATTCTATGAAGAGGAATGCTGAATCAGGATTGAAAAAAGATTCCTCAAAACTTGCATTCTACAGATGGCATATCCTTGGTTGAGGATATGAAACGTTTGCTGCAGGAAGGAGATCAAGGACTACAGCTTTTAGTATGGATTACATCTTTACATCAAGAGAACAAAGGTTCCCATCACTGGGCCAGTAGGTAACATCATGGTAGGTAGAGAAAGGATGGAAGCTGTCAATGATTTCATGTTGCTTGGGTCAATATCTTTAGTCTCAACAGTCAGGGGTTCAGGAGATATATTTTACTGGGCAAGCCAAAAGTCAGAGAATACTCAAACATATAGAAGAACAATGATATCAGTTTGAAGACCAAGATGCCCTTGATTAAGACTGTGGTCTTTTCTTTTTTTTTTTTTTTTTATTTTTGACTGTGGTCTTTTCAATTACTTACTCTGCATCTAAGAGCTGGACAAGAACAAGGAATGACAGAAGAAAAATTTATGCCTTTAAGTTGCGAAGTTAGAGAAGAATATGAATATTGTATGAACTGCCAAGAGAACAAACAAATATGTCTTGGAAAAAGTGAAGCCAGAATATTCCTTGGCGGCAAAGATGGCAAAGCTTCATCTCTCACTTTGGATATACTGCTCAGATAGGCTATTCCTTGGAAAAGGATAACATGTTTGGAAAAGTGGAATGTCAGTGAAAAAGAGGAAGATTTCCAACAAGATGACTTGAAAAGTACTGAGTCAATGGGCTTAGATGTGTCTGAGATGATGAAGATGGCATAGGATAGGACAAAGTTCAGCTATGTTGTTCACAGGGTTGCTATGATTTGTACTCAACTTTATGGTACTTAACATTTATAATTCCTTGTAACTTTTTAGAAACAAATCACTAGGACTCTTCCAAAGTTTATCTGGGCCATCTTGAACCACAAATATTATTGTTATTAGCCATTGTTTTCATAATTTGTCCTGCTGAGATTAATATCAGATTATAATATGTCTCGGGTCAGTGCAGTTCTAAATGCTTGGTCTGCCGTATAAGTCCATAATTCATAATTATTGACATCTATTGTTGTTGTTATGTGCCATCGAGTAGTTTCCGACTCATACCGACCCTATGCACAACAGCTCTGAACTCTGCTCTATCCTGCGCCAACCGCACCGCCTCTGA
>NW_006399820.1:4027889-4029822 GCF_000299155.1 Elephantulus edwardii | reverse complement strand
AACTCATAAGAACTCTATGGAAGAGGGTATAATTACCCCATAGGGTTTCCAAGGCCGTAATCTTTATGGAAGTAGACCATACATCTTACCATGAGGGCACCAGAGCTTTCTCTTAGAGGGATTATTGTTATTGTGCACCATTGAGTTGAAACTGACCCATAGTTGACCCTCCAGTGGGTTTTCAGAGACAGTAATTGCACAGGAGGAGATCTCTCACTTTCTCCCACAGAATAGCTAGAAGATTCAAACTACATGCCTTCAGGACAGCAGCACAGATTCTTAACCCTAAGCCACCTGACAGTATTCCTCAATAATTTGAGGAGGTCTCTAACTGCAGACTTTCCCAAAGCAATACATCTGATTTCCTGACTGCTGGTACTAAGGGTGTTAATTGTGGATTCAAGTAAGATGAAGTTGTTGACAGTTTCAATCTTAAATTACTGAGGAGTTATGATGTCAGTTTGAGGACTAAGGTGTATCTGATTCAGGCCATGTTCTTTTCAATCATTTGATATGTGCCTGAGAGCTGGGCAATAAATAGGAATGACAGAAGAGCTAGTGCCTTTGAGCTCTGGTATTGGAGAAAACCATTGAACATCCCACGGAAAAAATATCTCTTGGATAGGGTACAGCCAGACTGCTCTTTGGAGGCAAGGATGAAGAGACTTCACCTCACATATTTTGGGCATGTTGCTAGGAGAGACTATTTCTTGGAGAGTGATATGATAATTGGAAAGGTGGACGGTCACTGAAGGAGAGGAAGACTGTGAACCAAGTGGATTGACAATATGACTTCCACAATGAGCTCTAGTGTGTCAGGAAGTGTGAAGATGCCACAGGTTAGGACAGGGTTCATAAACCCTGTTCATAAGTTCACTAAGAATCATATACAACTTGATGGTATCTAACAACAACAACAACAGGACACAAGCTCTGCCTGGGCTCAAAATGCAGACCTTTCATTTTATATCTGAGTACTCAACCATTGCTCTATGAGGACTATTCTTATATACAATAGAGCCATGTTGTTGCTGTTGTACGCTATAGAACTGGACTTGACTCATAACTGACCCTTCAGAAAGTTGTCAGTTACAGTAAATTTATCAGACTGAGTTGACGGTCACCACTGGGCCAATCTGGAGAAGAGATGAGGTTGTTAACAATTACGGCTTGCTTGGCTCCACAATCAACACTCTCGGCACAAGCAGTCATGGAATCAAAAGATAAATTGTTTTAGGTAAATCTGCTGTCAGGGACAACTTATGAGTACTGAGAAGCAACAATGTCAGTCTAGAAACTAAAGTGCACGGTATCTAGGCATTGATCTTCACAATTACTTGCTATGCGTAAGAGAGCTGCACAATGACAAAGGATGATAGAAGAAAAATTGATGCCTTTGAGTTGTGGCGCTGGGGAAGAGTCTTGAACATATCACGGACCACTAAGAAAACAAATAGTTCTGTCTTGGAGAGGGTGAAATCAAGTTTCTCCTTGGAGGCTAGGGTTTTGAAGCTCCATCTCACATACTTTGGGCATATAGCCAGGAGGGTCCAGTCATTGGAGAAGGACATCATGCTCAGAAGGGTGGAGTGACAGTGCAGGAATGGAAGACCCCAGATGAGATGGATAGATAATCGAGTTACTGGGGCAATGGGGGTAGGTGAGTCAGAGTCAGTGAGACTGGCTCAGGACAGAGAAGGGTTCACAGCTGTTGTACACGGGGTTGCTATGAGTCACAGATGACACGACAGCACATAACAATAACAACACAATATTAAATCATTGTCAATCTTGTTATTTGAAAAGGGAAAATTTATTTCAGAAATATGGTTTCTGAGTAATAACTGTAAATTTTATATTTTGCAAACATCCATGATTATATTAATGAGGTCTTAGCAACCATTTTGTTGTTATGTGCCGTCAAGTTGCCTGC
>NW_006399820.1:4025341-4027149 GCF_000299155.1 Elephantulus edwardii | reverse complement strand
TGTCAAATGAACCCCTCCCTCTTGAGATTAGCATAAAGAGGAACTTGGCCTTATCTGTAAAAGACTTCACCATTATCCTTTGTTTTGTACTTCCTTGTGATTTTACTTTTTTTATCTTATGATTCTAAATAAATACTCAGGAAGCATGGCTTGAGACCTTCAGTCGAGAACTGCTGACCCCCTGTTTTATGCTCTCTGCTCTATCTCAAAAAAAAAACAAAACAACAACAACAAAAAAACAACCTCAATCTCTTCACCATCCATACTGATGCTGACAATTGGCCCAGTGGTGAGAATCTTTGTCTTGATATTAAGCCTCAATCCATACTGAAGGCTCAGTCCTTGACCCTCTGCAGCAAGCGCTTCAGCTCCTCCTCAATTTCAGCAAGCAGGATTGTGTCATCTGCATAATGTAAATTGTTGATGAATCTTCCACCAATCCTGATGCCACACTTCTCCTCATATAGCCCAGCCTCCCAGATAAACTGTTCTGCATATAGGTTGAAAAGGTATGGAGACAGGACACATCTCTAGTGTACACCCTTCCCAATTTTGAACCAGTGTTTCCTTGCTCTGTTCTGATGACTGGTTCCTGGTCCAAGTATAGGTTTTGCATTAGCACGATCAAGTTTTCTAGGATTCCCATTCTTCTCATATTATAGTTTATCATCAATGGCTCTAGTCTGGACTTTGACAAAAGTTCTATATTAGCATTTGTCCACATAAATCTATAGAGTATTAAACTTCAGTTGAACTTGGGATAGTATTATTAGGTTTTCTTAATCATTTCCACGCTGATAGCTCATGTACTATTGCTGTTAATTTAAATTGTAGAGCTTCTATACTCACGGCCATTCTCCTTTTCTTTTTTATACTCTGCCAAATTCTTGTACAAAAGGATGAGCCAAAGTTCACAATTAAGATATACATACAAACATATGGCACAAAGAAATTTAAAAAATCTTATCAAAGTCCTCATACAAAATTATAAGCAAATAAAGAAGTAACTGTGAAAAAGGTAATGAAAAAGGTAATGCATAGCTCTTAGAACTTTAATTATAGTACATGTGACAAGAGGTGAGGAGAGACCTGTTTCTAACACTTTGTGTAACTGCTAAAGACTATAATGAAATCAGATATACAGTTGTTTCTCTGGTAGTTAAAAGACGTTAGTATTCAAATACTGTGTAAAGACATTAATTAAATCCTAATTTCAATCAGTACTAGGACACTGTTCTCTTGAAATTGTAAATAAATGAGAACTGTTCTAAGTAGATTAAGTGCACTGTAGTACAAAGAACAGGAGTCTTGGCATGTAGATAAATACATTGTGAATTAGCCCTTTCAAAAAAAAGAAAAAAGGGAAAAAAAAGCATGGAAACATATTGTGACTGAACATTCAAGAATTAATCAACCAGTTGATAAGAAAACACATATATGCGGAAAAAAAGATACTATCATGATTGTCTACCTGGATAAACAAAAGGAATCTATATATATATACCAACCCCAATCCATAAAACAAAAAATCAAACAAACAAAAGGCTTGAACTAATAAAAGAACTTAGCAAGAATATTAGGGCAAGAAACAATTATAAGCCACATTGTTGTGTAGTAATAACAAAACCTCACCAAAGGAATTGATGCTTAGCTATTGAGATACTTTTTTGTTTATTTGTTTGCTTGGTTGTTTATTATTACTTTAATGAAGTTAACAGAAAACTTGGATTTCCATTAATTCGTACTCTCACATTTTCCTCCTTAGCCCCCACCCAGTTCACTTTTCCCTTTAAAAAATTCTTTCATTG
>NW_006399820.1:4019778-4024531 GCF_000299155.1 Elephantulus edwardii | reverse complement strand
CTCCTCATAGAGCCCAGCCTCCCGGATAATCTGTTCTGCATATAGGTTGAAAAGGCCACTTTGTTATACACACCTTATTCTGGACTGTTGTCGTGCAAATAATACCTAATCATATAATCCTTTTGAACAGTTCTTTCCCTCATCTGTTTCAATGCAGTGTTTATTATTTATCTTCTCTTTTCTTAGTTTACTCCTAACCCCAGTGTTAATTCTATTTTTTGACAGTGTCATGATTGCAGTCTTTGTCTTTTTGTGACCTAGATATTTCATTTAGCATTTTTGACAAGATGATGAAATCAGTTAAGTGGGAAAAAGATGTTTAATTGTTAAGCCTCACAAAATAAGTACAGAATCTATATACTAAAAGGTATAGAAAACTAATATGTGGGTTTTGTTTGGTTTTTACTAAGTGTAGGATACATATGGTATTAAAGAATTGGAATATTTGACACAATAAACTTATTAATAATACCCCAATTAATCTACAGTTTTAAGGAAATTTCTACCAAAAATTCCAAAAGTTTTGGCTTTTTTATTGTTGTTATTTTTGTGTTGTTGGGGTTTTGTTCTTTTTTAATATAGGGAAAAGTTTCTTGTAAAAATTATATGATACTATACCATTCTTAGAATAGCTCAAAGTTGGAAGTATTTGAAAAGAAGTAGAAAGAATTGCTTTACCTAGTACTAAGGTTACTATAAATAACTTGAACAATCAAAATAGGTTGTAGCTGGCACAATAGATGCATTTTGGGAGACTGAATCTGGAGGATCACGTGAGCGCAGGAATTCTGGGCTGTATGAGGCTATGACAAATAAGTGTCTGCACTAAGTCTGACAGCAATATGGTGACTTCCCAGAAGTACAGGACCATTAGATTGTCTTAGATAGAGGGAGATCAGAAATGAAGCACATCAAAACCTCAAAACCTCTGTGCTTATCAATATCATGTTGTATTGGTAGATATATAGATAAATGAAATAGAATAGATTATCCAGAGCTTGACCCACACAAATATAATCAATTGAATTTTTTCCATTGTCAAGACACATAAAACAAGGAAGTTGTCATTTTGACCATTTTAATGTGTACAGTTTCATCATATTAATTATATTCACAATGATGTACATCCTTAATCACTATTTCCAACAATTGCAATCATTCTACAAAGAAACTCAGTGTTCCTGAAGCAATATACCATCACCCTACCCAGACTCCAGGAATATTAGCTCAGCTATTTGGGCAAGGCTCTGCTCTCCTCTCGCTAGCTGAGGAATTGAGCCAGGAGGTAATCCAAGAGATTGAGAAAAGAAGAAAGTGTGAGGAAGTAAAGCTTAGCAGGTAGAATGAAGAAAAGTCATGGATTTGAATGGAAAAACTACAGTTTATTAAACATATTACATTCAAGAAAATCACAAATGGAGTGGACCTCATAGAGTTTTAGGGTCCTGGTCTTTTGACTTGAGTAAAAATATGTACACTAGGGAAGTTATATATTTGTATTGGTTGTGAATGTTCATCTACCCTGTGGAGGAGATGGACAGGAAGTAGCTGGTAGCTGATGCTTTGACCTAGTGTGGTCCGCCAAGTGCCAAAATGGCAATCTTCATGCTGACTGCAAACTGTCATGGCAGCAGTGAGAGTGATGTTTAGTATTATATGAGGAAAAAGCCACTTTGGGGCACTTTACCCATTTTTCTGCACATGTGCAACCTTGAAGAAATTTCTTGATTATAAGTTTATTATCTTTTTTCCCTGTTTTTATTTTTACTAATTTTAATGAAATTTACAGAGAATTTGGATTTCCATTCATTCATTGTTGCACTTTTTTCCCTGCCCAGCCCTTCCCTTCAGTTTGTTCTTCTCTTCAAAAAGTGAAAGAAAAATTCTTTGTTATACAATCCTTCCCCCCAAGTCCACTCTACTATGCAGCTATTCTTAAAATGTATACATACATGCATACATACATACATACATGAATGAATGTGCAATCTTTTCAGTCTTGACCCAATGACACTTTTGGCTGTTTATAAACTAGTTCTTGTTACTGTTCCCTGTCCCTCATTCTTGTGAAGTGCCTCCTAATACTAACCCTAACATTTCTCCCTGAAGAAATAAAAGGAAAATTCTTTAGGTAGTAGGTGTTGTTTTCATCTAGCTACTTCCTGCTCATCAGAGTCAAGTTTAAGATCTCTGTTTCACTATCTTTGGAAGCTAGATTTGATGCATGAAGATCACTAAGAGCAGTTACCAGACCCTGCATTTACAACATCACCCAAAGTGGCAATTGATTATCTACTTTGAACCAGTTAGGAATCAGAAAAGATTGAGAGCTTAGACTCAGCAAAGTGTGAGTCCTCCAATTCCCCAGACCCTGGCTTCAGATTTGTGAGGAGATGAAGGATGAGGGTTGGATCTTGACCTGGTTGTGTCTTTCTCCCAGTTCCTAGCATCAGGCCCCCAGTTCATTTCATTCTGTCCCCACACTCTCTCCCTGTTCTCTTATCCTTGGAGTTTCTTTTGAATTTTCTGAAGAAATAGGGGAGCAGTCTCAAGTCCCCTACATGAATGCCCTCTTGCAATTGCCTGAATTAGGAAATTTTGGGGGTCCCTCATCCAACACAGCTGCTGAGTTTTGGGATGCCATTAAAAAGATTGGTCTTTTTTAAAAAAGATAATTGCTCCCCATGTGAAACATTCAATGAAACTGAAAGACTAGTTCCACCTTCTTCTTGTGGTCGATTGCCATGGAGTCGAGTATGACTCATAGCAACTCTATGAACAAAAGACCTAACTTTGCATAACTATAATTGTTTCTCCAAGTTCATAGAGTTTCCAGAGGCATGTGGTTTAGGAAGTGGATGCCTCTCCTGCTTCCAAATCTGTTTTACAACTGGGAGTTCCACCAAACACTATCCACATTGGGAAACCATTATGGTATTTGATACCCCAATGGCACAAGGTTCAGCAACACAGCAAACCCGGGTTACTTCATACAGCACATTGACAAAGAGTGATGTGCAAAGTGGAAGAATGTTCCTCTTGATGTAACAACACTAGTCTCATATAGCAGTGGTTAAGTTTTGTCAAGTCAAATACGACTCAGTGACCTTTGTACAAAAGACCTAAGCTATGTTCTGTAACTAACATCATTTCTGTACATTTATATTTATAGAGGTTTACAGAGGCATCTAGTTTAGGAAGTGAATGCCACTCCCACTTCCCAACCTGAATCAATCTGGAAACTTATCGAAACATTTTACATAATGGGTAATCATTACGGTATTTGACACAACTATGGCACAGTGTTCAGCATCATCAACTCCAAGTTGTTCAGTATAGCAAATAGATAAACAATTGCTATGTCAAAGAATATTCATTCTTCAGCAAGACGTGACCTCCATCAAGATGCTAACAGCCAGCTCCTAGAGTGGAGGCTCCAGGCTAGCTCACAGACCCATCCCCTCACTAGGGTATTTTAAAGATACATCCTTTAGCAGGCCTCCACTCTTGATCAAAGGTTCAAGGGACACCCGATTTTGGGGGGGAAAGTAAAACACATCAAATACAACCTAAAAACTTCCCTTACATGACCACCAGCAAGACATGACCACCAGCAAGACACAAGCAGCCAGTTTCTACCTTAGCTGCCAAAAAATCAAAAGGTTTCCATTCTTTTTTATATCATCCAGGGCAGATAGGAAATCCTTTTATCTTGGCCCAGTCCACCCCTCCTCACCTGAAGAGTTGTTATTGTTGTTGTTAGGTGTTGAGAATGACACATAGGGATCCTATGAACAACAGATCCAAACCCTGTTCCCTTTGCCCTCCTCATCTCTTACATACTTGAGACCATTCCTACAGTCACTGTGACAATCCACATTTTTCCTTACCGAGTATGATATCCCTTTCAAAGAAACAACCTCTCCTAACAACACACCCAAAGTATGTGAGACAAAGCTTTGTCATCTTTGCCTCCAAGAAGCACTCTAGCTGTACTTTATCCAAGACATACACTGGTGTTTTACAGCCGTTCAATTATTGGGACCTGTCTTCATCAGCCCCCTGCTGATGTAGGGTATTGCAGCCTCTAATGATAAGGCTACTTAGGTTTAGTTTATATTTTGACAGGGAGTGCCCTCATCATTATTTCCATCATGGTATTGAGTCTACACAAAGGGATTAATGTCTGTTAAATCAGGAGGGCTCATAAAATTCTTATCTTCACCAGGACAGGGCACTCTGAACAATGCAACAGGAAATTTTAGGTGTAATCAACAAATTGGAGCTAATCTCCTAACTTCATTAAGAAATCTTGGCCTAACAGAGGGACAGGGACCTTTGGGATCAAAAGAAATTGAAGGGTAATTAGTGTATAATCACAAGAAGAAGACAGAGATGGGTTTTTATGTCACTTAATAGGTAGACCATCTGTTTCATAAAAAAGGTATGAGATCCAGGACAAGAATCTGCCAAAAATTGTAAATATCCTTATTGGCCACACCTACACCACACCTATCAGGTCATCTAAGGCTCCTAATGTGTGATGTTGATGATGTGTTTGTGGAAGGTACACCAGGGCCTGGGTTTCCTCAGTTTTCTGCATCCCCTGCCAGAAGGGTCTAATGAATGCTACTATAGTCTCTTCAGACCACAGAGCATTCACACACCCAATGTCCCCAGTATGTTTGTATCTAGAATATGGCTTTATGGGAGGTTTTCATTGGACCTAACAATGAACTTGTTTGAGAATAAA
>NW_006399820.1:3999959-4016603 GCF_000299155.1 Elephantulus edwardii | reverse complement strand
GAGGAGCTAGAGTCAGAAAATCAAAAGGGCCGAACTCGCTCAGCATTTCTTAAGCTCAAAGAACTGAAGAACAGATTCAAACCTAGAGAATAAACTATGTATCACCATAAAAAAGAAATATTCACCTTTGAGTTTGCTAAAATGACCTGAGGATTTCTGAGGGTTTAGGTCATCTTGACCTAAAAATAGCTAAGAGTTTGACTTTTGATGGACATTATCACTACATCCTGATTGAAAATAGTAGTCAAGAACTCCAAAAGCTGTTTTGGGTTGGCCTGTGGTCCTATTGTCTCTTGAAGTTTCTTTTGTATATCAGGGGAGAGTAAGTAGTAAACTGAGTGTTAATGACAATATCGACCTCTTGCAAATTTAGGTTCAGATTTGTATACTTTCCTAATGCTTTAGTAATCCTTCCCCTAAAGAGTCCAGCTGGACTCTTTTCTTTTCCCTGGATTATTTCTGTCACTTTAATAAAGTTAGGAGGTTTAATCTGGATAACCTAAACAAACCCTGCCAGGGACACAGTCATGTGATTTCTTCGACTTTCTCCTGATTGCCTTTGTTAGTAATCTCACCCTGGTTTGAACAGGGGAGCTGCTATATCCCTGTGGTTAAAGTGGGCTGTAGAGCCTAAAGTTCGTCTCTATAAAGCTGCCCTGCTGCCCAGATTTGATTTTACTTATTAGGGGTGCCACCATGGGACAAAAGGACTTATATATCCCTTCAGGTCAATTCACACACCTGGCAAATGTGCTCAAGCTTTCAAAAAACTTAAAGCTGTCAGCTTAAAAAACTCCTTATTTTATCCTTTCAGGTTTTAAGTTTCCCAATGAAAATGGTATATGCATCTCTTGGAACATCCCACCAACCTTGCCAGTTCTTGCAGTGGTAGGAGGTTGTTCAGGGAAAGTGGGGCATACACTGGTGGTGAGGGCTTTTGGTGTGGAACTTTAGGTAAAGAAGGGTTTACATGAATCTTTCAGCAGAAGTGTTGGATTTGGTACTAATTCTCTAGGGAGCCCTTTGGGTGGTAAGGCTGGACATTTTTCTTACACACTTTTCATTTAAAGGAAACTTATTTCTGATATACATAAAGTCATGAACATAGGGGCTTCTGAGCTCTTTCCCTTTCTTTGTTGTTTGTTGTTATGTGCCATCGAGTCACCTGTGTACATAGCGACCCTATGTACAACAGTCTTAAACCCTGATCTGTCCTGTGCCAATCTCACTGTCTCCAAAACATCCACCCCAATTACCCAAGTCACTGACTCAATCCACCTCTTCGAGGGTCTTCTTCTCCTGTGCTGTCCTTCCACCCTACCAAGCATGACGTCCTTCTCCAAGGTGTAGTCCCGCCTTACAACATGTCCAAAGTATGTCAGATGAAGCTTTAGAATCATTGCCTCCAAGGAGAAGCCTGGTTTAACCCTCTCCAGGATGAACCTGTTTGTTTTCTTAGCTGTTCATGGTACATTCAATACTTTTCTCCAATACCACAGTTCAAAGGCATCAATTCTCCTTCTATCCTCCCTAGTCATTGTCCAGCTCTCTGATGTAAGTAATTGCAAAGAACATGGCCTGTATCAATAGCAACTTAGTCTCTAGACTGACACTATTGCTCTTCAGTACTTTGGAGAGGTCCTTAACAGCAGACTTTCCCATTGCAATGTTTCTTTTAATTTCCTGGCTGGTTTGCTTGGCTCCCTCTCTTTAAGAAGAATAAATCAAATTTCAAAACTGTTATAGTTACGATGGCCATTCTGAGGTCATGTTTCTTGATATGCCATTTGGTACATTGCCAGACAATGTTGCAGAAGAAAACAAGCTGTTTTTTTCTCCATAGGCAGTCAAACCTTAGGGTTTTCCAGTTTTTCAGTAGTCAGTCCAGTGGTGAGTTAGAAGGAATGGGAGATGCCACTTGGCCCATGGTGCCCTGTCCTGCTATTTAGAAGGAGCAATAGACAGTAGGGCATAATGAAAGAAATGTGGGTGTCTCCATCTCTTGGACCAAGCTATATGGGTGATGTATAGCACCTTCCTTTCCCATATGGTTTCATAATAAATCCCACTTTCCTCATGATCAGAGCACCCAATGGTAGCCAAGGAAATACACACACACACACACACACACACACACACACACACACACATATTTCTGTGAAGGTCTCATGTCCAACTTCCACAACCAGACATCTGGTTGTTTCACTAACCTAATTTTTTTCCTTTCGTTTTCTAAACATGTATATTGCTAGTAGAGTAGACTTAATAATCTATGATAATTTGGGGGATCATGGAAAATTGTCTCAAGACCTAGAGTTCACATAATTCTGAATATGTTTGAATATGAAACTGTTTTTATCTTCCTAGAAAAGCAATCTAGGTTTTGTCTACTCATACACCATTGTATTAGGTTCACCAGATACAGGATGGTTTTTAAAAAAAAAAGGAGAGAGACGACAGTTGTGCTGCCAACTCAAAGACATGTGTTTTGAACCCTTACATTGCTTCACAAGAGAAAGTTATAAATAGTCTCTCCTGTGTGATTTACTGTCTCTGAACATCCTCTGGAGAGTCAACTGTAAGATGGCTCCAACTTTATATCACAAAACAACAAACAAATGTGGCTCCTCTCTATAGAGTACTGTTGCATGGTTTAAAGCCGAGGTCAGGAATGAAAATATGAATGGACATGAGGTGAAATGAGTGCATTGAAACCATTCACATTGTTCCCAAACTTTTTAGGTCCTGGAAGAGTAGGGGGCCAAGCACTCACAACAAAATATCAACAGAAAAGTTGTCATGTTAGTGTTGGAATTCAGTAATACTATAGCAAAAAAAAAAAAAAAAAGGCATGGCCTTTCTGTCGTTAAACTTACTTGTCTTTGGCTTTTTACTGTACATAGAGTGGCAGCAGTAGTTAGTTCTCAAGTTGTGAGTTTTGGCATCAAATGTTGTCTCAGTATTTGGGGCAAGGACCTAATCTACCCTTCTGGGTTGAGGAATTGACCCAGGCAGTGATTCAGAAGAACAAGAGGGAGAAGGGAGGGTGAGATAATGTACACATCAGAGAGCTTAGGAGGAAGAATGAATAGAAATCAAGGATCTGAGTGAAAAACGATACAATTTATTATGCATAGTACATTAAAAAGACACACAGGTCACCCAACATGAATGGAGAGATGAAGGTGATGTGAACATTACATGGAAGATACACATAGATACAGATATAAGCATATAACAAGAACAGAAAAGAGAGCAAAATCAGTTCTCTTTTCTTAAGTAGTTTTCTGCCTAGTATAGAAAATATAGTCATCCCATTTTCTCCAAAATAAAAAAGTAACTTTATGTTTCTAAAGTGTGATGCAGAGAATCAAAAACTGCAGTCTTCAATATGGAGTACATCTCAACATCAAGAAAATAAAAATCCTCTTCATTGAGTCAACAGGCAACATCAAGATAGTTGGAGGAAAGATTGAAATTGTAAATCATTTCACCTTTATTTGATATCACCCAACACTCTTGGTACCAGCAGTCAAGAAATCA
This sequence comes from Elephantulus edwardii, assembly GCF_000299155.1. Lineage (NCBI taxonomy): Eukaryota > Metazoa > Chordata > Mammalia > Macroscelidea > Macroscelididae > Elephantulus > Elephantulus edwardii. The sequence goes on along the minus strand of NW_006399820.1, from coordinate 4,013,060 downwards.
AAAGATGTGCTGCATTGGGAAGATTTGTTGTCAAGGACCTTTCCAAGTACTAAAGGGCAAAGACATCAGCTTAAAAACCAAGGAGAACCTAATGCAAACCATGGTCTTTTCAATTACTTGTTATTCATCTGAAAGCTGAACAATAAATAAGGATGACAGAAGAATTGATGCCTTTGAGTTGTGGTGTTAAAAAAGAGCACTGAACAAAAGAGTAAACAAGAATGTCTTAGAGAAAGTATTCCTTAGAGGCAAACATGATGAAACTTAATCTCATAATCTTTGCATCTGTTATTATGAGAGGCCATTCCTTGGAAAAAGACATTATGTTTGAAAAGGTGGAAGGTCAACAAACAGGGAAGACCCTTAATGAGATGGGCTGAAACAGTGACTGTAATAATAGGTTCAGGTATAACAGAGATGATGAACATTCACAAGATAAGATTCAGCTTCACTGTTCACAGGATAGCTAGGAGTTGTAGTTGACTCAATGGCATCTAACAACAACTATAAAAGAAAGTTTCAAACTTCCATATCAGGAAGATTTAATTTAAAAATACATTACAGTACAATCAATTCTAACTCATGGTGACTTCTTGTGTTGCAAAGTAGAACATCTCCATTGAGTTTTCATGGCTGCAATCTTTATGGAAGAAGATTATCAAGGCTTTCTTTTGTGCTGCCACTCGGTGTATTCCAAGCTCTAACCTTCGTGTCGGTAGCCTAGGTAAACTTGGTTCTGCCATCCAGCTCCTTACAGACACAAAGAATGCATGGAGAAAAGATTCAGAAAGCTTTCCTTTGGGATTGATGACTGAATTGAGACCTGAAAATTACTGAGAATTAAACTAAAACAAAGTAAGGGTAGAAAAGGGCATTTGAGTCTGAAAAAAGATAATGTGTGAGAGTTTAATGTTAAGGATGGAAAAATGTGTTTAAGTAATAAAAGTGAGCCAGTATAATTGAACATAAAGATAAAGACAGAATGAGACGCAGCTGTAAAGTTAACTAGAGCTATCCTAAATATTAAGTCAGGTCCATGATTTTAACTTTACTCTTGGAATAAAAGGAATTTTTTTTGTCAGCTGATATAATCAAAATTATATTTCAAAAAGATTGTCATGTCCATCCAGAATTGAGTTGGTCAATTAAGAAAATACTGTATTAATCAAGGTGATAAATGACAGAGTTTTGACTTCTGTGAAAAAAAAATAGATCTATTGAGAAGGAAGAGATAAATGTGAAAAGCACTTATAGGAGTTATTATTTTAATTAGTTGGGTTTTGGGTGGGAGAAGGACGGCTCCATCGGACTATTTTCTAGTTATCTGTTTTGCAGAATTGACCAGATGGTGGTGCCCTTCACCAAGGTAAGAAACAACTAAGAAGACCATAGCTGGGGCTAGAAGTCATGCGTGTAAAAGTTGTTTGGATGATACTTGAGACATCCAATGGAAGACTCAAATTTGCTGTGAGATATACACTTCTGACATTCAGAGCAAAAGTTTCAATTAGAGACACGATTCGTAGACTTTTGCCGATTCTAAAATGTTGACGTCTTCTATAGTCTATATATCTCTTCAAATACTAAGAGAAATTATAGATATAATTGTGTGTATATGCTTCTTAACTTTCTGGAATGAAGTAACAGTAAGAAAAGAAAGTAATAAAAAATAATTAGCTGGGATAAATTATTTGAAGAAAGGTTGATCTATGATCATTAGCTACTTTAAGTTAACAACAGCAACAATAACAAAAAACAAAGGACTGTGGAAAGAAAATCATAGTTATTGTTTTTGTTGTTGTTGTGTGCTGTCAAGTCACTGGTAACTCACACTGACTGTATGTACAACAGCTCTGAAACCTGCTCTATCTTGAGGCAACTTCCTTGTCTCTGACACATCTTTTCACCCAGTCACTGAGTCAATCCATCTCACCCAAGGTCTTTCTCTCTTCCACTGTCCATTCATTCTTCCAAGAATGATGTCCCGCTCCAAGGACTGGCCTCTCCTTGCAACATGCCCAAAGTATGTCAGACAAAGCTTTGAAATCCTTTCCTCCAAGGAGTAGCCTGGTTTCACCTCTCCAAGACAAACCTGTTTGTTCTCCTAGCAACCCATGGAATATTTAAAACTCTTCTCCAGCACCATAACTTGAAAGCATCAATTCTTCTGTCATCCTTGGTCATTCTCCAACTTTCTGATGCACAGAAAGTAATTATGAAGACCATGACCTGAATCAGATGTGCCTTAGTCTCCAGACTGGGAGGAAAAAAATTTAGTCAAATTGATCCCATTCTTTTTATTTAATGAATCATTATCAAAATATAGTAGATGCAAATGATATGTCACCTCACTCTCATCAGAATGACATGGAAATCAGAACGTATTAGAGAGGATGTGGTGAAATTGAGACCCTCAATCAATGCATCAATGTCTGAGAATGAAAATGATACAGACACGTTTGAAAGCAGGTTGGCACTAGAAATACTGAACTATATTTGAATGAACCTGTAAGTCATCTGGTCCAATCTTTATGAAGAAATCCCCAGATGACTTTCCCACAAGGTAATCATTTCAGTTCTCTAAACCATTCGGTAACATACAATTTAGTACCACAAAGGCAGTTCAATCATCTAATGGAGTTTTTGAAATTTGTGACATTTTCTCTTTGAAATTTGTGACTTTTTCTTTATGGTTCTTTCTTCTGTCCCCTGGAGCTTGTTCTTAAAGTCTGGCACTGATCTTTAGATTCATAAATAGTAAAACTATATTTATTCTTTTCCATATAGCAAGGGTTTTTTTTTTTATATAGTATTAGAAGCAATGGCCACGATGCTTATAAAGTTTTCAATTCTTTTTTTTTTTTTTTTAAGTTTTCAATTCTGAATCTTAGGATTTTGCTTTTCTCTTTTTTTCTTAAAAAAATTACAGTACTTTTTCAAAAAAGGTCAAGCTGTAGAAGAGAAAACTAGCATAATATTGTCTAAACACTGTAAAAGAAAACTGGACATCATCTTCCTTGTTATGCCTTTATGCATCTGTTAAGTATATCTGTAGTGATATTGCATTTGTGATAACCCTGTAACTTTAAAGTACAGCCACTTGAAGACCCAAGTTACTTATATCATGCCTTTGTTTTTAAAACTGTAGAACACTGTATTAACTTCCTGGGGATTCTATAAACATCACGACCTAAAAAAAAAAATAGAAATTTATTCTCCAACACTGGAGGAGAACAGAAATAACAGTCATATTTCCTTTGGAGGAGGCTCTAAGATTCTAAGAGAAAATCCATCCCTTTTCTTATCTTCTGATGCCATAAGAATTCTATGACTTGTGTCTATGTCATTTTGTTTCATTTTTATTTTTCCTTTCACTCTCTACATGTGGGATTCTTTGCCAAAATACTTTTTTAAGGAAACATATTTGCATTTATGGACTACCCAGAAAATCCATAACAAGCTCTTCCTCTTAAGATCTTTTGCTTAATCATATTTCTTGCCATCTAATATAATATTCACAGGTCCTGGGGATTGGAAAAGGATATATCTTTGTAGAAATATTTTTCCATCTCTCATATATCTTAAAATTCTTCTAATCTTTACCCATTATTCAATTTCAAAGTTAGTTCTACATTTTTAGCCATTTTTTATAGTAGTAGCTCTCCACTTCTGGTACTAAAATATATATATTAGCCTCTTATGACTGTTACAATGAATTACCACAAGCTTGTTGACTTGAAAGGATTGGGGTGTCAGAACCCTTGGGAATTGCTTTCCTACCTATTGCATTAGCCCTTGTATTGGGGGAATGGACTCAAGCCTACTTGACTGCAGACACATAGTCATGCAAATCATTGACAGCTGTGAGACCAATCATAAGAGAATGTTTTCCAACTGTGAGAAATTATGGTAATGGTTAGGCCATGAAGAAACTGTGGCACTGCTGTGAAGAGACTGTGACATGGTGTAACCTGAAGAATCCTGAAGATAAAGGTTAGAGTTAAAAATTTTTGCTTGTAGGATGACTGAAGAAAAAGTTTGAAAGTCTAAAATAAAGTTTGCTGGATGATTGAGAAGCAAGAGGCTTCTTACCTTTGTGCTGTTTAACTGAATCTGGACTTTGACTGAGACATGTTGTTTGTTGTTTTTACATGCCATCGAGTCACCTGTGACTCACAGCGACCCTATGTACAACAGCCCTAAACTCTGCTCTGTCCCTGTCTCTGACACACTCAACCCCTCTACTCCAGTCACTGAATCAATGCACCCCCTCTTTGGGGATGGTCTTCTCCTGTCTTGTCCCTCCAACCTCCCAAGCATGACATCCCTCTCCAAGGACTGGTCCCTCCTTGCAACATATCCAAAGAGTGTCAGACAAAGCTTCAGAATCTTTGCCTTCAAGGAGAAGCCTGGTTTAACCCTCTCTAGGATGAATCTGTTCGTTTTCCTAGACGTCCGTGGTACCTTCAATACTCTTCTCCAGAAACACAGCTCAAAGGCATCAATCCTCCTTCTATCCTCCCTAGTCATTGTCTTGTTCTCTAATGCATAACAAATGATTGCAAAGACCATGGCCTGTATCAAGTGCACCTTAGTCTCCAGAGTGACAGCATTGCTTCCCAATACTCTGGAGAGGTCCCTAACAGCATACTTTACCATCGCAATAAGTCTTTTCATTTCCTGGCTGCTGGTACCAAGAGTGTTTACTGTGGAGCCAAGCAAACTAAAGCTATTAATAATCTCAATCTCTTCACCATCCATCCTGATGCTACCAATTGGTGCAGTGATGAGAATCTTGTCTTCTTAATATTGAGCCTCACTCTGTACTGAAGGCTGCAGTCCTTGACCCTCTGCAGCAAGCATTTCAGATCCTCCTCAGTTTCAGTAAGCAGGGTTGTGTCATCTGCATAACACAAATTGTTGATGAACCTTCCACCAAGTCTGATGCCACACTTCTCCTCATACAGACCAGACTTCCAGATAATCTATCCTGCATATTGAAACGGTATGGAGATAGGACACATCCCTGGTGTACACCCTTCCCAATTTTGAGCCATGCAGTGTTTCCTTGCTCTGTTTTGATGACTGACTCCTGGTCCAAGTGTAGATTTCACATTAGCACTATCAAGTGTTAGGGGATCCCCATTCTTCTCAGAATCAGCCACAGTTTGTTGTGATCCACATATTCAAACGCCTTCATATAATCAATGAAACAGATAGACATTTTTCTGGTATTCCCTGCTTTCAGCCAAGATCCATCCAAATCCCTAATACCATGACCCCTTCTAGTCCCTGGACTTCTGGCAGTTCTCTTTTGATTGCTGTTCCAGTCATTTTTGGATAATTATTAGCAGAATCTTGCTTGCATGTGATATCAATGATATTGTTCGATAATTTCCACACTCTGTTGGATCACCTTTCTTTGGAATGGGAACAGCACATAGTGCCTGTTAATCCGGTGTGGGACTGCTGGACTAAACCTGGACTTGCATTGTGAGATAATCTTTACTTACCTCACTCTCCAACCTATTCCCCTAATAAACGTCACAGCTGTGAGTAAAGTCTATGAGTCTTACAGTGAACAATGGTAAAAATAGGTGCAGGAGTAGGTGGAGTGGCATATTTGATAAAGTAGCTATTTGTATGGTTCTATGAACATTATTGATAGGTTCAGGTTCCATATATGAAGTGGGAAGAAGTCAGACTCAGTCACCCTTACATTGTATCTGCTCCTTTTAAAAAGAAAATTATTCTTTCTTAGTTTGGGAGCATAGTAGTCAGAAATCAGTATCATTAGACTGAAATAAAAGCCATATTGATTTCTCATTACTTTTGATGAGGACAATACATTTGGTAAAGTTGTCTCGTGTCATAGCGTTGTAACCAACTCATAGCTAACCTTTTAAGAGGTTTTCAGAGGCACAAGAGGAAATTGTCCATCTTCTTATGGAGCAACTGGTAGATTCAAACTGCGTACCTTTTGGTTGGCCGTGTGATTCCTTACCACTAGGACACCAGGAGTCTTGGTTTGGCAAGACAGATGGCTAATAAAAGCAAAGTTAATCCTCAAGGTAGTGTTAATACAGTGGAATCAAGTACATCATCAATGAGAAGGAAAGCAGAGGACTGGATGTAATATATTTCATTATGCTATACATATAGTTTGCATGAGTGGAGTTAAACTGATGGCAATGTACAGCCAATACCACTTTTGTAGATTTACTCAATTATTACTTAGCCTTCTCTTTGTGAGAAAAAAAATTTGTTGTTGTTGTAGTTGTTATGTGCCGTCGAGTCGTTTGTGACTCATAGCCACCCTATGCACAACAGCCCTAAACCCTGCTCTATCCTGCGCCAACCGTACTGCCTCTGACACACCCATCCCGATTACCCCAGTCACCGAATCAATCCATCTCATAGAGGGTCTTCCCCTCCTGCACTGTCCCTCCACCCTCCCAAGCATGATGTCCCTCTCCAAGGACCCGTCCTCCTGGCAACATGTCCAAAGTATGTCAGACAAAGCCCAAAAATCCTTGCCTCCAAGGAGTAGCTTGGTTTAACCCTCTCCAGGATGAATCTGTTTGTTTTCTTGGCAGTACAAGGTATATTCAATACTCTTCTCCAGCACCACAGCTCAAAGCATCAATTCTCCTTCTGTCCTCCCTAGTCATTGTCCAACTCTCTGATGTATAACAAGTGATTGCAAAGACCATGGCCTGTATCAGGAGTACCTTAGTCTCCAGAGAGACACCGTTGCTCTTGAGTACTTTGGAGAGGTCTCTAACAGCAGACTTTCCCAAATTGTCAAGGATTTCATCTTGTTTAGATCCACAATCAACATACTTGTTACCAGGAGTCAAGAAATCAGGAGACATGTTGCACTTAGATCTGCTGTCAAAGACCTCTCTAATGTGCTAATGAGCAATGATGTCATCTTGTTGAGAGTCTTAGCTGATGCTTAACTCTTCCATGCATGATGCCCTTTACCAAGTACTGACTAAACCTCCTTAAAATGGGCTCAAAATATGTGAATCTAAGCTTGACAAGCCTTGCCTACAAGGAGTATTCAATATCCTTTCCTAACACCATAATACAACAACATCAATTCTTCATTATTCCTTATTCATTGTCCAACTTTGGCAAAAATACATACTGAGGCAATTGAAAATACCATTACTTGGGTTAGGCACATCTTAGTCCTTGGGCTGACATCTTATCTTTTCAACATTTTCCCAGTGCTGTTTTTAGTTTGATTTCTTGACTGCTGTTTGCAAGTGGACATTGACTGTGCATCTAAGTAAAATAAAAAACTTGACATTCCAATCTTATCCATTTATGATTCTATTACTCCAATTGTAAGTATTTTTAAATTTCATGTTTTATTTGAGATACAGTCTATACTGAAAAGTATAGTCTTTGAGCTTCAGTAAATTCTTTTAAGTCCTCATCATTTTCAGAAGGCAAGGCTTTATCATCTGATATCACAAGTTATCAATCAATTTTCATCCAAACTTTTTTCTTCACCCTATAAATAGAATAACTATCATTAACAGATAAGACCTTCATAAACACTTCTAATTTTAAACTATGTAGTATCGATTCATGTATCCTCTACCATCCACTGTCAGTGGATAATTCTGACTTATAACTACCTTCTCCCAGGTTTACAAGGCTGTAAATGATTACTGGATGAAATTGTACATCTCTGTCCCATCTTTGTCCAGTCAGCTGGTAAATTCAAACCACGGACCTTTACGTTTGCAGTGTAATACATAACTCACCATGCCATTGTTGTTGTTGTTGTGTGCTGTCAAGTTGGAATCAACTAATAGCTGACTGTCCAGGGGGTTTTCAGAGGCATTAAATCATAGAGCAGGAGACTGTCTGTCTTCTTCCTGCAGAACAGTTGGTGAATTAAAATATCCATACCATCAGAGTTCCTTAATCATATACATAAGGAATTAGTAAACTTACTTTAATATATGAACTGATCATGCATTTGAAGGCATTCTATTTATTTTGCTAATAGGAACCAGGTTGGTTCTAGATCCCAGAAAACATTTCCCCCATTCCTTATATGGGAAGCCACCAGAGCTACCAACTATTGAATATACCATGGACTGCTAAGAGAATGAACAGATTCATCCTAGAGAAGGTGAAGCCATGCTGCTCTTTGGAGGCAAGGATTCTAAAGCTTCATCTGACATACTTTGGACATGTTGCAAGGAGAGACCAGTCCTTGGAGAGGGATGTCATGCTTTGGAGGGTGGGGGAACAGGATAGGAGAGGAAGACCCTCAATGAGATAGATTGATTCAGTAACTGAGGTAATGGGGGTAGGTGTGTCAGAGACAATAAGATTGACACAGAATAGAGGAAGGTTTAGAGCAGTTGTACATAGGGTCGCTATGAGTAGCAGGTGACTCAATGGCACATAGCAACAACAACAACAACAACAAAAAGGTTACTAATAAAGCTGTTGATAGTGCATAAAAACATTTGTATTGTCATATTGTCCATTTCCTGTGGCCCAGACCTATTTTTTACTTATAAAAAAGGCATATTTGACATAGAATATATGTGTCACATGAAGACTGCCAAAGAATATTAGAAGAAACCAGGTTCTTTCATGGAGGCTGGCAGAGATAGAACTTTCTCCTAGAACTGATGTTCTTAATTCAGACTTCTAACCTCCAATATCATTGGAAAATAAGTTTCTATCCTTTAAAACCACCCACATGTGGTATTTCTGTTATAATAGCAGTAGAAAAAGAAAATATCTCCCCAACCCGGAGTTTAAAAGCCTAACAAAATTTTTCAGCTTGTTAGTGGCTAACTCCATATTTGTTCTCTTTTTACCCACTAATCATCTCTTCTAGAGTAACTAATTAAGATGGGTATGAACATTGTCAGTCAACTGTAGAGACACTGGCTTTGAATTTTCTCTACTTCCTAGGACAGTTTTGCCTTGATACACATACACACAACATATGCAATCTTTCCTACTGTGATAAAAAGTTAGGTTTTCTGATTGTGATAATAAAATATGAACGTTTATCTAGCCCAGCGGAGCTCTGGTGGCCTCTGAGTAAGGCTGGTTGTTTCAATTCACCAGTTTCTCCGTTGGAGAACGATGGGTAATTTCCCTTGTGATTTATAGCCTCTGAAAACTTACTGGACAGTCAGCTATGAGTCGACAGATAACAACTATATAATCTAGCCCATGTGGAATTTGAAAATTTTATATTTGGGCTTTTATTAGCTAATTTTGAACTAACAGAGTTATGATTAAAATGTCATAATGTATAATGCATGACTTGGCTACCTTCTGGTACCAGCATCACCAACACTACCACCACCTCCACTATCACTCTCTGCCTATATAAAATGCATATGTCTAATAAAGAATGTAAACTTGATACAGAATAGTTATTTAAAAATCCTCCCACTGCTGGCTTTTCTCATTGAGTTAATGTGTATCCATGGGAACAACTAGAGCACATAAAGTTTATTCCTGTTTCCTTAACCCTGGCTCTCACTGCCTATGCAATGTGACACCATAATTAACAACTTCCCAGGAAGTTCATTTCTCCTTCTCTACAACTTTCCAGTCAGGTAAGAACTCCAGAAATTGATCATCATTCATCTGAAATTTTATGAATTATTATTGCTAGTGGTATAAATAGTAAGTTGACTTTCTACTATGAAAGGTGTCATATGGTCTCCACACTTAACCAAAATATGCTTGGCATTAGTCAAGGGCACAGCTGATTCACTGAGTGAAGTGTATGATGACTCACTTGTTAAAGCCAAAGATACCACCAAATGTAAGTGACTCTGGCTAGTGATGTTTTCCCATTCTGCCAACTCAGTTATAATATTGGAAGGTCGTATTGTTCATTTCCTGTGTGGTTCTTTTTTTCTGCCTGAAAGCAATAAAAATATCCTGGGAATTTTTAGCCAAACTAGCCTGTGTTTTTCTTTATGTTATCCCAAGGACAATGACTAAAAGAAAAGGATATTAGAAGAGTAACACACATGAGATATGGTGACACTGTGCTTTTCATTGTCACCTTACTGTAATGTGATAGTGAAAGAAATTGCAGTAGTTTCTAGGCTGTATATACAAGTATAGGGAAGAACAGAGGTTAACATCACCAAAAAGAGAACTCTGGATAGGAACACTTGTATTTTAAATAAAATGACTAAGACAACACTGGTTGAAATCCTTCAAACGTCAGTATTCTATAAACTGCCCCAAAAAATGTTGATAAAAATTAATACTTATGGAGTTCTCAATAGAAATATCTTGTGATCAATTCACTTTTGAAAAACAAGTCAGTGAAAATATAACGAATCAGAATGGTTACATTTCACTGTGTGGGGATGTATGACTTGACAACTCATATATATCCACATGAAGTCCTTACTATCTGTAAGGCTTAATTCTACCTGTTCTATTCTTGTAATCTCACTGAATCCTCACAAAAACACTATAAATTAGGAATCATCTACTTTGCAGGATTCAGATCTGTTGTTCATAGGGTTGCTATAATTTTACTGGACTCGACAGCACCTAACAACAACAGTGAGGCAGTGGAGGAAAGTGATAAAAAGCATGAAATATAGAATCAGACTGACAAGATTCAAATCTAGCACTTTACAACTACCCCATGGAGTCATTGTGAGGATCTATTGAGTACTCAATTTGTGACTTGATTTTATTATCTTCATATCACAACTGGTTACCTAACAGTAACAAAGAGAAGTGAGTTGTTGTGTGAACATTCTTCCTAGTAAGGATGAATGCCACTTTTAGCTTTTTCGTGGCAGCCCTTGTCAGTGATATTCACAAACATATGATTCTTTTCCATGTGCTGCTTTTTTAACCATTTATAAACTAGACCTAAGATAAGCCCATTACCTTCAGATTGATTCTGACTCACAGTGGCCATATACAACAGAGTAAAAGTGATCTGTAGGTTTGCCTACACTATTTATAGAGGCTGATAGGCACTTATTTTTCCCACAGAGCAGCTGGTATGTTCAAATTTTCAACCATTTAGTTAGAAATTTCCTCAATTGGTTAGAATCTGGTTATTAGAACCAGTGTGTCACCAGAAATAGATCAATATTTCTAGGGAGAGGGATGAGACTGAAACCACAGTTAAGTCTTTCAGCACAAATTCTGACTTTAAGACAATATTCTATTCAGTACAAATCTTTTCCTGAATAAAAGGGGCATATTGCTTGTCTTCCTAAAAGGAGATATCAGGCTAGAGATTTGGGAAACATAATTTATTGAGAGCGTGCCCTTCAGAGGCAGCCTGAGAGAGATGAAATCAGGGTAGTAAAATGGAGGAATTTGAGGAAGGACTTGCTCTCAGGTAAGCTCCGTCCTTAGCTGTGGAACATAGATCATCCCACAAAATTGTTCCCAACTCAAGTCAAGAGGTTATCTACCTTTATAAGTCATTGTCTGTAGAATGTGTTCTCTGATGAGGAAGAAGCTTACATGATCCTGAGAAGCCAAAATCCCAGGGCTGGAACCGCATCCCCCACATTCCTTCTACAGAGCAATCAAAACAACTCAACTCATTGCCTTCAATTAAGAACCAACTCACAGCTGACCCTCCTGTGAGTTTTCAGAGATTGTAGATCACATGAGAGGAGATTGCCTACTTTTCTCTGTGGAACAGCTGGTGGATTCAAACCACCTGACTTTGAGCTGGCAATGCAAATCTTTATTCAGTTTGCTGCAAGAGCTTCCTTATATATCTAGCAATAGAAGAATAAAAATAAATCTGTTTCCTCTGATTCTCTTAATAAAGTATGCAATTTCATTACTTTGTCATTTAACACAAAATAAACTTGCCTCAGGGATTTCTAAACTAAAAAATTCATCAACTTCAAATTGGTTCCAACTCATAGTGACCCTCTATCAGCTTTCTGAATTTGCAAATCTTAATGGGAAGATACTGGCCATCTTTCTCCTGTAGAACAGCTGGTGGATTATGAGTAGCACAACATCCTATCAACTAGGCCAAAGTTGTGACTATCCCTTTATAAAATGGCTAATTTGACTGCTAACATTTTAAAACAAACTAAATTCCTCAATCTTAGCATTCTATTCAAACCCCTCATATATTATAGGGTTCTTTTTTTTTCTAAAAAGGAACTCAACAGATAGGGATTTGCTTTAAAAAAGTTAGCAATTATCCTGTGTATTGCTGAATAAACCTGTTTTCCTGTTTGTTTTTTTTTTTCTTTTTTCTGTTTTCCTGTTTTAAGCTACCATCCAGTAGGCTCTGATTCATGGCAACCTCCTGTGTAATGGAACAAAATAATGTCAAGTCCTGTGCCATCCTCATGATAAGTTAGTTAGATCATGGGGATTCATGGAAGTATCACTGACCATTTTCAGAAAGTAGATCTCCTAATACATCTGAGTCTAGAACTTCCCTGAAATGTATTCCACATTATAGCAACATGTAAGGCTCTACTGACTGGCATATGACTAGTAGCTGTGCATGAAGTATATTGTACAGAACCCAAAAGTTAGCCTCTGAAATTGAAGGCTAGAATGCTATCACTGAACTATCACTGTCCCCTATCTTTTATTTTTAATATTTTCTTTTCTTCTGACCAGGCTTTGCCAAAATGAACACAAGCAAATTGAAATCATTTCTAATGTATTTTTGCTATACTATAGCATGGTTTCCCCCTCTTCATATAGTCACAGCAAGGAAGAGTGCTCCCAGTCTTTACTATCCAAAATAACTACAAAAATGAGAGTGTTTATCTAAAGGAGCATAATTAATGTCACTAAATCACTCTTGGGATAACCTTTTTGCCTTGTATTCATAGATCATCTTCTGGCAAGAATTCACAAAGGAAAAATTCTCACCCTTATATTGTCTTTTCAACCTATATGCAGAACAGATTATCTGGGAGGCTAGGCTCTATGAGGAGAAATGTGGGGTCAAGATTGGTGGACGATTTATCAAAAATCTGCGTTATGCGGATGACACAACCCTGCTTGCTGAAACTGAAGAGGACCTGAAGTGCCTGCTGCAGAGTGTCAAGGACTGCAGCCTCCAAT
>NW_006399820.1:3993362-3999279 GCF_000299155.1 Elephantulus edwardii | reverse complement strand
ATATTTTCTTACTCATTTTGACAATATGCCCTGTAATACAGATAGACAATATGCTTTATTCTATGTGGCCCTCCTAAGCAGAGTGCACACTTAATTTCGCATCACCTGATGCCACCCTTAGAGAATTTCTTTTCTGATATAACTTCCATGAGCTGGTGACCCATGGCCCATGCTTTGAGAGGCCTATATATGTCTTAATGTACTGATGTCACTATCTTCAAACTCTTAATTTTTAACACATTTATTTAAACTAGACTCATAAATAAGAATTAAATAATGCCCTGAAGCACTGTCACAGCAGACTGCACCTTGTACTATCAGGAAAATTGTGTCTCCCAGGGGTATACTGACCAAAGAAATTAGATTTTCGTTTCAGATGCAGATTCAGTTAGGTGAAAACTCACTTTAGCCAATGACATGTAAGCAAGGGTCAACAATGTTGTATCTGGACAAAGGTTTAAATGTCAGTGTTTCATTTGGCAAAGCCAGTTTCTCCTTCTTTGGCAAATGAGATGGAACACCCCTCAGTGAGGCCAAAAGGAGAGACAAAGTCCACAATCTAAAATATAAATGAATTAGGAGCAAGTGACCTTTAAGATTTTTTTTTTTTAGCCAAGGAGTTTGCAAGGTTTTAGTCTCTTTTGACAAAAATGGCAAATCAAAAACTCAAATGTCCAGAGCACGTTTTTCAATGTCCCCTTGCTGGAGCAAGGGAAAAGAGACAAGGTGGCTGAGGAAAAGGATTCTGAGAAAATGAAAGGAAACTCCAATACAAAGATCTAAGAGGATGTATGGATTAACGTTATCCCTTTAAAATTGATGGTGAACTCTTAATCCCAGTGCCTGTGAACATGACCTTGTTCAGATATTGGATCTTTGAAGATGCCATCAGTTAAAAAAGAAGTCAGACAGAAAGAGTGGGTATTAATTCAATCTGTGTGGTGTCCCATTAGAGAAGGAAGAGACATAAAGAAAGATACATAGGAAAGACTGCATGTGGAAATGTGTTTACAAACTAAGGAATACTTATGACCACATAAAGTTGGAAAATACAAGGGAGGATCTTCCTAGAGCAGTCAGAGAGAGCATGACCTTGCTGATAGCCTGAATATAGACTCCTAGCCTCTAGAACTCTGGGAGAGGAACCAATGGCTCTATTTAATTCTGCTGACCTATCTGTGGACCACAGAAAATATAGCTTAACTAGGTTTATGTGTTATGACCTTAACAACAACTGCAACAATTGTATGCACATAATAGGGGGAAGGAACTTTTCCAATTTGGATGTCCATTCTTCTCTGCCACTTAATTTTCCAAATCCTCAGCAAGTACAAATTGCTTCTTTTTAAGGATGAAGAAAGGGGGCAAAGACGAAATGACCCTAAGAGACCCAGAAGTCATTGACATTTTCATGTGGTTGACTAGGAGAGCTCAGAAGATAAACAGCATTTTAATAAAATGTTTGGTGAGCTTCAGAGATGAAGCAGCTTTAAGTAAAGAGCCAACCAATTTCATATTTGTCTCTCTTGCAAGTAAGCAATCAAGGTCAATGTGAATTTACAGTAGTCCCTGGTACAGCTCTGTCAAGAAGGGGTTCATGCAATCTGCAAGCTGGAACAGATGTAGCCTTCTTTTATTCATGACCAAATGTTTCCAGAATGATTAGACTGGCATTGTAAATGTGCAGGCTGTATCAGCTGAGTGACAAGGATTAAGTGAGATTCAGATTAAAATGCTAAGTGAGTTTGTCCCAAGATCAAGCCAGATATATAGTTAACACTAAGAAAATACAGGCTAAAGAAGAAGTGTAAAAACAACCATCTAGAGAAAACCTCAGAATAACAAATTGTACAAGAGAAAATGTCTTGAATGACAAATAAGTCAGTTGAGGTTGAAATTACATTTTTGAAAGTAAAATGGATGGGCAATACTTTGAGAAATTATATAGCCAAACAATTTAACCAACATGTATATTCATAGTGGATTTGCTTCAAAAGGAAGGTAGCAATAGTATTGATTTTATTGGTGTTAAAGACAAATTTCAGAACAAAATATTTATTTGAAATAAAAAATGACTGTAAAAGCAGATACATCTTACTACTGTAAAAGAATAAACATGCCTCTGGAAACTCTATGAACTTTGAGAAATGATGATAGTTATTAAAAGGCTTCAGGTCTTTTGTTCATAGGATCTTTAAGAGTTGTGCTCAACAATTAACAACAACAAAAACAAAAGAATAAAAATCCTTTGAGTATGTAGTGCTTATCTGCCAGCACCAAGCCTGTCACTCCAAAATATTCACATTTGAAAGTAAAAAAAAAATTTATTATTTACCTAATAATAGTTTATAAACAAATGTACTGTCCATTAGAGTGATCTACAACTCATAATAAGCCTATATAACGACACTTCTACATCTTTCCCTTTGTTATATCACCCTTACAATCGCTGCTATGCTTCAGCACAATTGTTACAGTCACTATGTCAATCCATCTTGTTGTGAGTCATCCTTTCTTTCCTGACCCTTCACCTTCCCCAACACATTGTCTCTACCCAAGGACCCATGAAACTTAACACCATTTATCTAGTAGCTTTTGTAACAGTCTATACTTTTGGATTTTCAGAAAAACAAAATAACAAAACAAAAAAATAGAATAGACTGACACAATTGTAAATTCCCAATATTAACCTTTTGCCTGAAAAATGTTTTCAGTTGGATTCATGACAATTGTTGTTGTTGTTGTGTTATGCACCCTCCAGTCACATGAGGCTTATAGTGATCCTATGTACAAAAGTACTGAAAGGCCCTTTCCTGCGCCAGTCTCACTGACTCCAAAGCACCTAATTCCATTGCTTTAGTTATGTCAATCCGTCTCATCTGGGGTCTTCCTCTCCTGTGATTTCCAAGCATGATGTCTTTATCTAAGGACTTATTCCTCTTGGCCATATGCCCAAAGTATAAGAGACAGAACTTTAAAATCCTTGCCTCCGAGGAGAAACTTGGTTTCACCCTCTCCAAGACATATCTATTTGTTCTCCTGGTGGTCCATGGTATGTTCAAGATTCTTCGCCAGCACCACAACTCAACAGCCTCAATTCTACTGTCATCCTTAGTCCTTGTCCAGCTCTCTGATGCATAGCATGTAATTGCTAAAGGTATGGCTTGTATTAGGAGTACTTTAGTCTCTAGACTGACATCATTGCTTCTCAGCACTCTGGAGATGTCCTTGACAAGCTGGATTTAGAAGAGGTCGTTGCACAAGAGATATTGTTGCCAATGTCAGATGGATCTTGGCCAAAAGCAAAGAATACCAGAGAGATGTCTATCTGTGCTTCATTGACTATGCAGAGTCATTTGACTATGTAGATCACAACAAATGGTGGCTATCCTTTAGATGAATGTGAATCTTAGAACACTTGATTGTGCTCATGTGAAACCTAGATGGGAGCAAGGAGGCCGTCTTCAGAACAGAGCAAGGAAATGCTGAATGTTTCAACATCAGGAAAGGAGTACGTCAGGGATGTATCCTATCTCCGTACCTTTTCAATCTATATGCAGAACAGATCATTTGAAAGGCTGAACTTAATAAAAATTACAAATGCAGCTACTAAAAAAAAACCAAAAAAAATCACTGGCAGCAATAAAAATAAATACATACATACATAAAAAAGCAGCACATTCTTGTATATTGTGCACCATGATTTAAAATGTGATTGGGTAATAAATAATGAACAGGGCACATTAGAAAGTTTAAGTAGCAAATTTGTTGTTTTGTCATTGTTGTTATGTTCTGTCAAGAAGACTGTGACTCATGACAACCCTATGAATAGCAGATCTGAACCTTGCACTATACTACACTATCCTCAGTCTCCACCATGCTAATCTCCTCCACCGTTGTAGTTACTGTGTCACTCCATCTGGTTGAGGATCTTCCTATCTTTCACTGACATCACTGACATGCTACTTTTCCAAACATGATGTGTTTATCCAAGGACTATCCCTTCCTGACAACATGGTCAAAGTATTTGACATGAAGTTTTAGTATTCTTGACTCTAAAGAGTACTCTGATTGCACTTCTTCTAAAACAGATTTGGTTTTTCTCTGTTAGTAGTCCATAGAATATTCAATAGATGTCATCAACAATCAGGCAGAACAGAGATTTAGCTTTATTGGTATACTGACACAAGAAATCTGGATCTATAAAAAATATTTTGTCACTATGAGTAATTCATTTTTGACTGCTGGTGCCAAGAGTGTTAATTGTGGAGCCGAAAAAGCTGAAATTGTTAACAACCTCAATCTCTTCTCCGTCTATCATGGATAGATGCCAATTGGTCCATTGGTGAAAATCTATGTCTTCTTGATGTTGAGCTTCAAGCCATTCTGAAAACTATAGTCCTTGACCTTCTACATCAAATGCTTCAGGTCCTCCTCAGTTTTAGCAAGCAAGGTTGTATAATACACATAACACAGGTTGCTGATGAGAGTGGAGGGACAGTGTAGGGGACCTTGATAAAATGGATTGACATGATAACTGGGGCAATAGGATTGGGTGTATTGAAGTCAGTGAGACTGGCTCAGGATAGAGCAGAGTTCAGAGCTGTCGTACAAGAGGTTATCTAGGAGTTACAAGTGACTTGATGGCACATAATAACAGTAATTGTTGTTGTTATGTGCTGTCAAGTTTCCTGTGACTCAGAGAGATACTTTCATGCATTTGAAAAGTAATAAGTTTCTGAGGATACACTGTATATTTTTTTAGTCAATCATGTTGGTGTCATCTTATCTTATAATATATTCAGTGCACCTTGCACAATTGCACTACTGACACAACCACACACACATATGACAATTCAAAGATCTCTTGTAGATTGTCTTATACATAGGAACTGAGTGATACATACTAGTCATTACGAATACAGTAAACACTTTCTTCTGGAGAAAATTTAGAGTCACCCTGAGCCTCTCCACTCCTTCCCTCTTATAAGAGTCATGGATTTTAAGCTTATATGCTAAAGACTTTAATTCTTTCTATCAAGTAGGCAAACAGATGTGGCTGTCTCAAAACTGGACAGAAAGATAAAATATAGACTATTGTTGAAAGGTCAGGAAGAAGCAGCTGCACAGGAAGAGTGAGTTGAAAACAACATTCAAGATCCAACCCCTGATGAGGTGTTAAATGACTAGTGGGAACAATCTCTGTAGTAATCCAGTTAACATTTAGCACCTAATTATCACTTCTCAGTGGAGTCCAGACTAAATAATTGTGAACTGCATCCTCTATGCTACAGAGGAAGTTTTTTATGTTACTTAG
The DNA here is from genome assembly GCF_000299155.1 of Elephantulus edwardii. Taxonomy (NCBI): domain Eukaryota; kingdom Metazoa; phylum Chordata; class Mammalia; order Macroscelidea; family Macroscelididae; genus Elephantulus; species Elephantulus edwardii. The sequence continues at coordinate 3,993,962 of NW_006399820.1, read as the reverse complement.
TCACTGATTCACTTAATAGGTGCTAGCTCTCTAGAAAGGAGCCCTGGTGGTACATTGGTTAATCATTTAAATACTGGAAGGTAGGCAGTTTGAATTCATTAGCTGCTCTGCACAAGAAAGATGATGTAGAAATCTGCTTCCTTAAGAGTTTGTTGTTTGGAGATATGTAGATTAAAAATTTAAGAACTTTTTATTATTATTTAAGATGAGTGTTTACAGAGTAAATTGATGTCACTCAAAAATTTATACACAACTTTCATGACATTGATTACATTTACCACCCACATTGTCACAACACTCTTCCTACTTCATCCCTGTGCTTCTCAATTCAGTTTATTCTACTATTCTAGCTCATTCTTCATTCCTACCTAACATTCTACATGCAGGTTAATGCTGTCTTTTTTTATCCTCATTTGAAGAGAATAGTTCAATGTTCAAAGAATCATTACTATCTAGTGTTATAGAACTATCTACTGTTTGAATGGAAATTGAATCACAGGTTGATTTCAGTTCCATACTGGCAAAGTAAAGGTCACTGTCTCCTGGGTTCCACCAGTCTCTTTCTGACTAGAAAGCCTGGTCTTTTATTTATTTTTTTTT
>NW_006399820.1:3991731-3992617 GCF_000299155.1 Elephantulus edwardii | reverse complement strand
ACTCATAGCTATCCTATGAACTCTATCCTACAGTTTTGTTATATATTTTCTCCTGTTTTATCAAGGAAAGGTTCTTCTATTTTCATCCATTCAGAACAGTCAGCAGTGGTAACAGGGCACCATCTAGTTCTTCTAGACTCAGGGTCATGGAAATTTTTTAAGTCTTTGGATTAATAATGTTTTATTTTCTTAATTATTTGTTTGTTCCAAAGGAGAGATCACTAGTTACACATCAACAATCATTTTTAAGCTCTTAAGACCTGTGCCACTACATAGCAACGTAGGATTTAAAATCCTATGTTTGCAGACTAAACTATACTAATTGACCTTAACATCCCCTGAGTATAAGGTTTTAAACTCTCAATTCCCAGTTCTTAAAATGTTTGCATTAGGCTAAGAAATTTGCATAAGTTTTTCCCTATTCGCTCTGGTAAAAAGCAGTGCTGCATTCCTGAAGTCACACAGTTCAAATCCATGAGCTGCTCCATGGGAGAAAGGAGAACAATATTCTTCCATGCAATTAAGTACTTCTGCAAACTCTCTGGAGGGTCAGGTATGGGTTGGCTCTGCTTCAAAGGTACACAAGAACAACATTCACTCTGCTTCATAAATTAATCTACAAGTATATAAAAATATGATCTGCAAAATTTATATATTCTTTAAAAAATCATATATTCTTGTATATAGACAGATTCACCTATATGTACTTTTCCCTCCTGCCTGTCATGTTATGTACTCACTCACAAATTAATGTCTATTATTATGGATAATACAAAGGCATGTTGTTGTTGTTGTTATGTGCCGTCGAGTCATATGTCAGATGAAGCCCCAGAATCCTTGCCTCCAAGGAGTAGCCTGGTTTAATCCTCTCCAAGATAAATCTGTT
>NW_006399820.1:3985388-3987566 GCF_000299155.1 Elephantulus edwardii | reverse complement strand
AGAGACAATGAGGTTGGCACAGGATTTAAAAAGGGTTTAGGGCTTTTTGACATAGGGTCACTATGAGTAGCAAGCAACTTGACAGCATATAACAACAACAAATCTAAGAAGGTACACTAGTGGCACAGTGGTTAAACATCCACTGGCTAACCAAAAGTTCTGTGATTTGAAGCCACTTATGGGGAAAAGAGGTGGCATATTTCATCTCTACAAGCTTAATGAGCTTTGAAATGCTACAGGGAAGTTCAACTCTACTGAGGTCACTGGTAAGCCAGAATTCTACTCACTTGCAATGTTAAGGTTAGTTTTTGTTTGATTGTTTGTATTTTGATTTTGATTTTTTGTTGTTGTTTGTGTTTAATTTTGTTTTGCTTTTTTTTTTTTAAGTTGAGGTGGGTGAGCTATATAGAAATATGTAGGAGAGCCATCTAGGAACCAGCCTCAGTATGACTAACGGCATTAGCTATCACCCAAAATTGAGAACTGCATTGCTAAAAAATGGATTCTCCCCTGAGTTTTGGCCTGATCAGGACTAGCCAGTGAGAATATCTACCTAGGAACAAGTCCTTGCATGACTAGAGACATTAGCTGGCAGCACCCAAAATTGAGAACAGCATTGGTGAGAAATTGGTGCTTCTTTGAGTCTTTGTCCTCTGAGCCTGAAACAGCTTCCTTTCAACCCAGCAGTTTCTGAAAAGGATATGCATGTATGCTTGGACTTTAGAGGGTAGTCAGAATTGTCAGAATTGAGAACTAACTTGCTGAGAAATTGGTGCTTCCTTGAGTCATTGATTTGGGGGCACGGGTAAGGGAGAGGGAGAGGAAGAAGAGTTGCCCAAAACTAGCCCTGAGAGAGGGGAAAGGTATTTGGCCATTAACAACTACTGAGATTTAGGGACATAGTATTGGGAATTTGTCACTTTCCTGGGTCTTTCCCTTGAGCCAAATATCCTGGACAGACCTTCTGAGACATTTCCTACCCCTATAGGACAGGACAGAAATGAAGGCCCACCACAACTAAATAAAGGGAAAGATACAGCTTTTTGACCATCAGAAACAATCAGATGAAAAGATAGCCACAGGAAACAGGGAAAAGATCTATCCATAGAAAACAAGCAGGAAAAACTATCACTTGGAAACTCAGTTGAGAGGCAACATGGTAATTCTGTAACTAATTCAAAGCATCATAAAAATAAGGAAACTACTTTTATGCAAGATACAGAAATTGCCTCACACATACCAAGAAGAATTTCACATAGTGTCAAGTAGGCATGAGGCAGCTTTAAACAGCATAAAAAAAACACCAAAAAACCCCACAAAAAGCCTTCTCCTAAAAAAGCAGCTCAGATTGCAGACCCAAAAAATATCCCAGAGACAGTAAGAAGAAATATGTCTATGTTGAGTTACATGAACAGCTACTGAAGAAGATACAAACTATACAAGAAAAAATTTAAATAATAAAAATGTGAACACCTTGGAGACAAGAATCCAGAAGAAATATATAGATATGAAATGACATGAACAACAAATGAAGAAGTTAAAATGATAAGAGAAAGAATTTAAGCTGTAAGTAAAAAGCTACAAGAATTTTAAAAGTCAGCATAAGACAGAAGGGTGCAACCAACACAGTACTAGTAATAACAGAAAAGCATGACAATGCAATTCAGAACATCAAGGAAGAATGACAGAATCTGGAAACATGCTAGAGTGACAATAAAGCAGAAGAGAAGAGGTAAAACAAAGTCAATGAGCTAGAAGACAAGAATCTCAATGGAAACGTAAAAGAAGAACACACAGAGAGAAGATAAAGGAAAATAAGAAAATGTTAGTATCATGTAGGATAACCAAAAAATGTGACAACATTCATGTTATAGGAATTCAAGCACAGGAGAGGGAGAGGTAAAAAACACTCCGAAAATTGTGGATTAGGTACTAGATGAAAAATTTCAAGATATCATGAGAAATGAGGAATACATTCAGGAAGTTCAGTGAACTCCGATAGACTAGACTCCAAAAGGAAAACATCAAGACATATCATAGTCAAATGATTAAAAATAGAAAATAGGGACAGAATCTAAAAGGATTAAGAAGTCATTGCAGAAGTTGGATATCAGCAGTGAAAACTAGGTAAGGAGTTGATTGTGGAACAGACCACCAACTACTCATACACAAGCCCAA
>NW_006399820.1:3982405-3983448 GCF_000299155.1 Elephantulus edwardii | reverse complement strand
GAAGGAAAGCTTAGGAGAGGAAGACTACAGATAAAATAGATTGACAGAGTAACTAAAGTAATGGGGTAGCTGTGTTGGAGTCAGTGAGACTGGCCCAGGACAGGGCAGGCTTCAGAACTGTTGTACCTAGAGTTTCTATGAGTTGCTGGTGACTCAACGGCACATAACAACAACAACCGCCTAAAGGAGAACAAATTAGATTAAGTTCTGTTTTCTTGAAAGAAACCATGTGCACAAGAAGACAGCAGGATGGCAAATACAGAAGACTAAAAGAAAACAATTGCCAACCAAGGACACTGTACTCAGCAAAGCTGTCCATCAAACATGAAGGAGAAATTAGGTCATTTTCAGAAAAGCAGGAACTTAAAGAAATTTTAAAAACAAGATCAACCCCACAATAAATACTAAAGATAATTTTTCCCACAGAAATAGCCAGGAAAGTGGATGGAACAGAAAAAAGAAACCCAGAAACATGGTAATGGTAAAAGCTGGCCTGAAAATAATCACGTTTAATGTGAATAACTTAACACACCAATAAAGAGTTAAAGAATAGCAGAACACATAAATATGTTACTTACAGGAGACACATATAAGGAATGGAAAAAAAAAGATTGAAAATGAAAGTCTGGAAAACTCCATACCAAGTAAATGGCATCCACAGTAAAGCAAGAGTGACAACACAAATCTCTCATAAAATAGACTTCAGGATGAAAACCATGATAAAAGGTAGGTAAGGGCACTATATAATAGATCAAGGGGACATAACCTTGGTCAACTTCTATGGACCAAATGATAGATTTACAAAATACATAAAAGAACAGTTAAATGATTTATAGAAAGAGATACCATCACAATTGTAGTTGTCATTTTTTGTACAATAGTAGCAGGATGATTTAACATACCACTCTCAACACAGGACAGGTCAACTTGAAATAAACTCATCAAAGATGCAGAAGAAAACTATACAGTTAGCCAACAGGACTTCGTAGATGTATTCAGAGTACTTTACTTAACTAAACCTCGATTTGTCTTTTTTTCTCAAG
>NW_006399820.1:3962337-3972460 GCF_000299155.1 Elephantulus edwardii | reverse complement strand
GTGACTCAGTATATTCCTTCCATCTTTTTTTAATACTTCTGGGATCATTTAACATTCTGCCGAAAGCATCCTTGATTACAGCAACTCGAAGTTTGTCTATAGTGTATTTAATGTTTTTTTCATTTTTCATAAACCAGACCCAGTAGATATTATGTTCCTCTTGCTCCTCAAACTATAGAGATACATATATTAAAATAATGTTAACAGAATTTCAAGTTTTTGTGTTTACAATCTAGAAAATTAAAGTTACAGCAAACTAATTCACTGCTGAAATTTCTACAACATCCAACCTCTTATTGGTATAAAGCTTATCTCACTAGGGTATGCACTCATTTTTATCCTAGTGACCCTTATGATAAACTATGAGTTTTACCTGGAAAGTGGCCTACAACAAGGACTCCCAAGGGGAACTGTTCAGGAGAATATTCACTCACACACATACACACACATATATATGCTTTTGTTCTGTGACTCATTTTGTCAAATTTGATTTTATGGATAAATTCTGAAATCCAGTAAAGTACTTACTCAAAAGAACTGTTGGGGAAAAAAAAAAGAACTGTTGAGTCTAATACAAAATATACCTTCTATACAAGTAAATATTTCATCATTTTTACCAATAGCTTTTCTTAATAATTTGTCCATACAGCAAAGAATCAAAGGAGAAAAGAAATGTAATTTTAGTTTAAACTGCCTCCATCGAATAAAAAAAATTCTCAAATTAAAATTTGAAAATACAAATTGCAATTTTATTTTCAAAGAAGAGATTTCTCTCACTTATTTATCCTCTGCTATTGTTGTTAATTGCTTTCAAGTCTAGATGGAGGCATTTGTTGTGTTTATCTCTTTCTCAGTCTCAAGATTACACAATCTGTCTGGTGAAATAAACTGAACATTAAACGGAAGTGTGCTATGATTATTGCTAGAAAAAATTCTACATTTGGCTGATCTCACCAAGACAATTCCATTGAAAGTCTGTCTTTGATGAATATCTTAGCACTTAATCAGGGTTATTTGTCTAGCTATATTCACCTACATTTTCTAACCTCTAAGTTTAATTTGTGTCTATGAACAATAAAATATCTTTGATGATATATATTTTCTTATGTAAATCTTCAAAAAGAGGTTAATTTATGAGTGTCAATTTAAACAGGAAGCTATCTATAAGGGACAGGTACAGATAACTAAAAATGTATGCAGTAAATTTAAGACAAAAATGCATTTTAGTAATGAAGCACTTCTCTTAAATATTTTCAATAAAGCTGAACAACAGCTCATAATACTATATGAACACAACTACTTCTTTCTCAAGAATTAGCTTAAATTTAGGTTATATTTGAGTAAACAATATGACAATAAACAATATTCATGCAATGTAGCATATTAATATGTGATAAATTTTAAACCAAGAAAAAAAAATAACATACTTTCTGAAAGTAGTAGAAAGACATTTGCCTGAGTTATTTCCACTCCAGACTGAATAGGTATTCTCTCAACAATGAGCTTTTTGTTATTCATACTTCCTGGAAGCTTCCATACTGAAAAGGTCATTTTCTGATTTCCCTATTGACTGGTGTGATTATAAGTGATGTTTATGAATTACAGCTATTCTTAATCTCCAAAATTCCTTGACCCCTTTACATCTTTGTTTTCTGAGTCAGATAAAAGCATTACAAAATCTCTTACAGAAGTCAAGTTCTTTCTGTTTATTGATTAAGAAACAATAAACTAAAGAAAAAGAAATAGTTTTATTTATTCTCCAATTTCATAGACTCAAGATGATTCTTCCTATAGGTTAATTAAATAAAGAAATCATTTTACTAAAGCACCCTAAGTTTATAAAGTTAATCCCAACAGTAGCCTGCACATGTTTTTCTAGAAGTAGTTTCTTGCAAATTTTACAATATAACTGAGGAAATAATGAACAGAGATTTTAGAGCGTACTAGCCATGAAAGTAGACTGTGGGGGTAGAAAGTCAGATAACAAAAGAAGTGAGCTGTAGTAGTAGTCAGCTCAGTAACTCTAACACTGTATTACACAGGGCCACTATGGTTGGATATCTTTCCCCAAATAGTAACTGATACACTTCTCTATGTATAGTTGTCATCTTTTGGCACATAATCCACTCATTTCAATAAAAACTGCTAATTCATTAATATTAAAGAAAAGAATTTTAGATAAAATCATTCCTAATTATCCTCCTGTATGTATTTTTTTTAAAAAACAATAGTGAGAGTATATGTGATCAGGCAATAAATCAAATTTAAATAATGAATGTACAGAAAACTCCTTTAAGGCCATACATTTTAGCTGGAGACCCCAAAACAACAGTTCTTCTTTGTTTTTTTAAAAGTGTATTCTTATCTAATTTTAAGCTAAATAAATTAACTTTAGTGTATAAAAGACTCCTTAGTTACAGACCTATATGTAGCAAGTTTATAATAAAATATTAACTATAAGAAAAACTATAAAACACTACTACAAGAGAAAATAAGAGGTCTAACTAAAAGGGGGATAAAACTCCTTTTCATAGATGGGAAGACACACCATGTTGTTGTTGTTGTTATGTGCCATCAAGTCATTTGCAACTTGTAGCAATCCTGTGTACAAGAGCCCTCAATGCCGTTCTATCCTGTGCCAACCTCGCTTTCTCAAACACATTCATTCCCACCACTCCACTCACAGAATCGATCCATCTCATCGAGGGTCTTCCTCTCCTGCGCCGTTTCTCCACTCTCCCAAACATGATGGCCCTCTCCGAGGAATAGTCCCTCCTTTCAACACACCCAAAATATGTCAGGCAAAGCTTCAGAATCCTTGACTCCAGGGAACATTCTGGCTTCACTCTCTCCAGGACAAACCTGTTTGTTCTCCTAGCAGTCCAGGTATATTCAACACTCTTCTCTTCTCCAGCACCACAACTCAAAGGCATCAATTCTCTTTCTATCATCCCTATTCACTGTCCAACTCTCCAATGCATAGCACATACTTGCAAAGACTATAGCCTGGATCGGGTGCACCTTAGTCTCCAGCCTGACATCGTTGCTTTTCAGTACTCTTGAGAGGTCCCTCACAGCTGACTTTCCAATGCAATTCATCACCATAGTGAAAAAAAAATCCCACCAAAAACAATCCCAATATAGATACCCAACTCATTGTTAAAAGAGATAGAAAAGGCATTTGGTAGGTTTCTTTGACCAAAAAAAAGATAGCTGTCCAACAAGCTTAGCTCTTCTGAAAAACAAAAATGAAAGAAAGCTATAGCATTCCCTATCTCAAAATACACTACACAGTTGTAGCAACCAAAACAGAATGATATTGGTACAATGATAGACAAATAGAGAAATAGAATAAAACTGAGAACTCAGAAACTAACCCATTTACCTTCATTCAGTTAGTATTAGACAAAGAATCAAAACCTATTAAATGGGGAAATGATAACATTTAAAACAAATGACACTGGTAAAACTGCACTGCTACCTTCAGAAAACTGAAAAAAAGATGCACATCTCACACAATATGCAAAAAATCCACACAAAATGGATCAGAGACCTAAGGATAAAGCTCAAAACCATAAGGATCATAAGAGACAAAATATGACCAAATTTAGAAGCCCTAGCCCATGGTGTAAATAGGCTTGTAAATATAGCTAGAAATGTACAACTAGGAAAGGGGAAAATAATTCAATGGGATCTTCTAAAAATTCAATTCTTGAGTGTATCAAAACTCTTTCCAATAGGGTGAAAAGAAAACCTACAGACTGGGAACAAGTATTTGGCAAAGACTTTTCAGACCACAGGATCATAGAAGTCTGCAAACTACTATAGAGTCTCAAAAAAAACCACTAATAACCCAATAACAAAATTAACAAAAGAAAAGACGACAAGACTTTTTACAAAGGAGTGAATGGTTGACAGATACATGAAGGAATACTCAAAATCACTGAGAATTAGAGATGTACAACAATTAGATACCATTCTCACTCCAGAAGCAGTAACAAAGTTTAATAGAAAAGTAGGCAATTAATATCAGAAAGGCTATGGAGAGATTGGAACTCTGATGTACTGCTGATATGGTTATAAAATGGTGCAACCATTCTGGAAGGCAGTGTGGTGTTTCCTCAAAAAGCTGAACATAGAAATCCCTTATGACCCACCTATTACACTGCTAGAAATATACCCCAAGGAAATTAGATCTGAGACATGAACAGACATATATACACCTATGCTCACAACAGCACTATGCATAAAAGCAAGAATATGGAAACAGAACAAACACCTGTCAACAAATGATTAGATTGAGAAATGTGTACATTCTCACAAGAGAATATTATAATGCATTAAGGAAAAATGATTTTTTCAAAATGCTGTGTAGAATAGGAGAACTTAGAGAACATTATACTGAGTGAATTAACTCAGTCTCATGTGGAAAATTGCTGCATAAGTCCATTATTGTAAAAATAAAAGAATGAGTATATATATCTCCAAAAGTGGAAAAAGAAAGAGGGAAGAAGGTGGAAAAGGAGGAAGGGTGTAAATAACTTGTAGAACACAGTCTAGTGTGTGAATGGAGGGCGGGGTGAAGGAACAGAAAAGTTTCAATGGAGAGAAAAAAAATGGTGTAATAATGGGCATCGATCAATGGTAATTAATTCTGTAAAATACACTGCATGAAACACAATATAAATGAAAGATTGTCTAAAACACAATGTGTATAAATGAAACACAATTTAAACTAATTATTGTGTGAAAACCAATTAGGAATATTTAAAAATCAAGTAGAAGGAGTGGACTTGGGGGGAGAGATTGTATAACAATGAAATAGTTTTACTTTTCAAAGAGAAGAGCAAACTGGCAGGGGCAGGGTGGGGAGGTTGGGCAGGGAGAAAAGTACAAAAATGAATGGAAATCCAAAGACTGTAAACTTTCACTAAAATTAATAAAAAAGTGAAGTAGAAGGACATATATAATATTACTGTTTAACCAGTAAAGTGTCACTTCTAGACTTGACAATTTAGTGGATTCCATCAAAATATTAACAACTTTATCCAATTTTCTCATATTCCAGTTGTCTTATATACCAACATTCATTGACTCTGTAGAAAACAGAGCCTGAGATTTCAAATCTAGGTTGTTGGTGTTTTTTTTTATTAATTCATTTTGGCCTCATAGTAATGCTACTCATTGACAAGCTGTTATAATACATAGACTTACAGGGTTGGTTTTGGTTTGCTTGTTGTTATTGTCTTTAAAATATTACAAACTTCCAGATCCTTTCAGTTGCCCCCTACCATTTTGTCCTCAGTACTTAAAAGAGATCGGAGCAAAAGATAGAAGGACTAAATACATTATCCTACTCTTTAGTTATACAACACTTAATCTAATGTGGAAGAATAATAGAATTGGGAATTTTTGTTTAATAATAAGTAAAACAGGGAAGTGACCAAGTGGTAAGAAGTTGTGCTCCCAGCCTTAAGATAGATAGTTTGAATTTACCAGCTTTTCCATGGTATAAAGATGTGCAATCTCTTATATGATTTATACTCTATGAAAAACCACTAGAGGCTCAGCTGTAAGTTTGTTCTGACTGGAATGCACAACACAACAGCGAAAATAAGCATAACAAAGTCACTATGAAAACATAAATCTGCCTAGGACAGTCTTGGATGGTTTCACAAAAGAAGTAATGCTTAAGTGAAATCTTGAGAAGAACTAGAAGAAAGGAAGAGAAAAGTGTCTAGGAGAGTAAAGAAAAATATAAGCAGACTTGAGCAAAAGATATTGCATAGGTTCATAGGGTCGCTATGAATCATCTATGATTCAATGGCACCTAGCAACAATATCAATGACGACATAGAGAGAGCTATATTGGCCTAGTGGACAGAAAGTTATGCTACCAAGCCAAAAGTGGGTGATTTTAATCTGCGGTCCTCAGGCCAGGTTCAAATTGTTCTCTTGTCGAACATTCTTCTAGGTTGTATAGTACTGGTCTGTGCATTGCTGTACAGAGGTAACTCATGGTTGCTGTGATACTGAACACTGTGACACTGGTGTGCCAAACATGGTAATGGTTAACCCACGGTGGACAGTGTTTGCTGGAGCTTCCCGACTAAAAGAAGGCTGGAAGCAGGAGTGGCATCCACTTCCAAAATGGCTTGCCTCCAGAAACTCTATGTATGTACAATGCTCAGGCCTTTCATTCATAGGGTCGCTATGAGTTATCTACCACTCAACGGCACCTAACAACAACAGCAAAGAGTATATTGTGAAACATGGCATGTGTATATTACAGAATAAATCTAAGGCTTGAGTTTAATCCTATAGGTACTACAATTTTAAAATTTATTTTCCAAACTATAAAGGGAGGTCTAATACTGTAGTTCAAAAACTGTTGTGCTGCAAACTTTTGAAGTGAGACCCTATCTGAGATGGTATTACCAAATATTTTTTCCCCAGTCAGTAGGTTTTCTTTTTACTCTGTTGGAAAACTTTTTTATTTACACAGGAAATCTTTAGAAGGTGTCATTCATGAATTTTATCCTCTCCTGTTTATTTATGTCTGGCTGTATTTTTCACCCTCTTTATACCATAGGCTAGGCCTTTTAAGCTTGATCCCACGTTGTCTCTTATGATCTCAGTGGATCTCCTGTCAATCTTGAATTGATTTTTGTGTATGGTGTAAAATGTGAATCCTGCAGATAGCATTCCAGTTTTGCCAGCAGAATACCACAGAAACTCCACAAGAAAAAGACTGATAACCCAATTACAAAATGGCCCCAAGACATTGAAAGACATTTCACAAAGGAAGACACTTAGATGGCCAACGGACACAAGAAGAAATGCTGAAAATCACTGGTAATAAGAGAGATGCAAATAATAACCATAAAGAAATTATATCACTCAAGTAACAGTGACAACGTTTAACGGGACAGAAAGCAATAAAAATGTTGGAGAAGATATGGAGAAGCAGGAACTCTCAAACATGCTTGGTGGGATTGTAAAATGGTACAATCACTCTGGAAGACAGTTTGGTAGTTCCTCAAAAAGCTGAACTTAAGGAACCAAGATGGCTTTGGTGGTGAAAACAGCGTAAGGCGCTTGAGAAGCAGCAAGCTGCATAGAAACAGGCCACCATGGTCCTCCACAGCCCTCAGTTTATTGATAATTGAACAATTAAACAGTTGATTACTGGTCTTCAATATGGATCGAAGATCAACATCAAGAGGACAAAGATTCACAGAAAAGAAAGGGTGAGTCCCACAGCTCCCAGCCCTCCACTGCCGAACTCATGGTGCCACCTCAGCTTCATGAGGCCTCCATGGCCAGACCCCCGGGATCTCCTCATCTGGGAAGGACGACAGGCACCAGGCCCCGTAGTTGGTACAACAAAGAATCCACACTGCCACAGAATAAAATTGTTCTAAAACAAATTCTCAGAAATAAGATGATGGCAGCAAGAGATGTGGTGTAAAGAGGAAGAGGTTCATAAGCCACATGGAAACAGGCCATGCAATTTAGATATACCTAAACAGCCAAACAGTTGACTTCCAGTCATCAATATGAACTGAGGCTCAACATCAAGAGGATAAAGTTTTTTAATTAATATGGGTGAGTCCCACATCCCCCCCACTACCCTCTGCTGAACCTGTGCTGCCATCACCCCGTTGAGCTGCTATGGCCAGAGCCCACAGGTCCCTTAACCTGGACTGGGTGCCGAGCACCAGGCCCCATGGCCAGTGTAACAGCCCCTGCATAGCTGGTGGTGGCACATGGCAACAGCCACGGACCCCCAGAAAAGGAGGGGATGATGGGTGTTGGGAGGAAAGGGGGAGGCAGTGGCACAATGGAGCAGAAAGGCAAAGGGACTTGATACAGCATCTCACAGTCAGTGAAGTAGACTTCCTTGAATAGGTCAGAGAAGAAAAGAAGACCATCAATAGAACATATTGATAAGGTGTCTGTATCAATGGGCTCAAGCATGCCTTGGATTGTGGCAATGATGTAGGATAGGGCAAGGACTAGATCTGTTGTTCATAGAATTGTTGTGAACCATAGAGAGATCTCTGTGGGCTTAGTGCATAGAAAGCTATGCTACCAAATAAAAGGCCAAGGATTTTAATCTGTGGCCCTCAGGCCTGGTTTTAATTGTTTTTGGTCACTCTTCTAAGTAATATATCACTACTCTTTCAATTGGCTGTACAGAGGTAACTTGTAGTTGCTGTGAGGCTAAACATGACACTGAAGTAACAAATGTGATAATAGTTATCCATGGTGGACAGGGCTTGATGGAGCTTGCAAACTAACAAAAGCTTGGAAGCAGGAGTGGCACCCACTTCTAAAACAGCTTGCCTCCAGAATCTCTATGAACTTAGAGAAACTATGAAAGTTACAGAATTGTTCAGGTCTTTCATTCATAGGGTCACTATGGTCTATGAATCGACACTTAACAAAAGATCTGAGACAGCAAATCTCCTTAATACACCACATCTTTTGATTTCTTGGCTACCGTTGTCAAGAACTGTTTAGACCTAGGGAAGATCTGTTCACCACTCTCAAAGCCCCTTCTCCATTTGTAAAGGGACAGGGTAATGATGCCTACTTAGAAATGCAGCCTGACCACTTGGTTGAAGGGAGGGGGGGCAATGGTGGTGGCACTGGAACCAGTGGTTCTGTGTCCGGCCATGGTCTTCAGTGAGATGCAGGGACAATATCTGAGGGTAGGGGCGCTTAGGTAAGGGAGTGTGCTGCCTGGCCCCTGGGGTGTACCACCCGGCTGCCGGGTTGTGCCATCTAACTGCCAGGGAGAGTTGCCTGGACCCTAGGGAGTGGAGTATAGCCCCCTGGGGATTGGCGTCCGGCCCTCAGGAGAGAGCCACCCAGGCCCTGGAGTTAACTGCCCACCTGGGGAGAACTCTCTGGGGAGAACTATCTAGAGTATACAAGAATTTTATCTAAGCCACTTTCCTCCACCTACTCCCCCAGTACATCTGTAAGCAACACTTCCAAAGCCCTTCTCTTTGTAACTCACAAGTTTGTTCTCTCTAGGTTTGTTCCCTTTCCTATAGGTAACCTTAACACTGAGTTTTTATCTAGACCTGAACCCTGAGCCCAGTTCCAGAGACAAAAAGGAAATATAACTGCCAGCTAAGGAAGCAAAGAAGGATAGAGCCTCAGGGCTCAGCCAGTCATCCCCACTGGATCCACCTTGGCAAACACTTTGCAGTCCAGAGGACAGAAAGCTTCAGGAAAATATCTTCTAACTTAGCAAGAAGGCATGTAGAGTCCAGGAGCACCAGTCAGGTGTTAAAGTGAGCTCCCCTTCCCCTTTCACACCAACTCCCCTGTTCAACATGAAGAAGACAGAGAGTCTGTGCCCCATTTCTAAATGAGAAACCCACAGAATAATTTTTTTGTTTAAAAAAAAAATTAAGCCTTGGACTATGCTCATCATTACCCTGTCTCGTCTGTTCCCCACTGGATCTCTCACTTCCTTCGCCCACTCCCCCTACCCACAAAATTGTGCAGCTCTGTGATTTTATCCCTGCCCATCCTCACTCTTCTGTTCCAAACCTTCACCCCCTTGTGTCCCCATACATCTTTTTCATAATGAAAAAAAGCCAAAACAGAACATAGCAATTTCATGTGATCCAGCTATTCTATTGGTATGAACATACCCCAAGAAAATTAGAATTGAGACACAATTAGATATTTGTACACCAATGTTCATAGCAGTGTATTCACCATCACAAGAACATGGAAACGGGTCAAATGTCCAACCACAATAGAATGGATTGAGAAATTGTGGTACATTCACACAACGGCATGCTAGGCAGCACTCAGGAGCAATTATTTCAAAAATTATTACATAACTTGGGAGAGACTAGAGGATATTATGCTGAGTGGACTAATTCAGCCTCCTAAAGACAAATACTGTGTAAGACCATTACTGTAAAAATAGAAGGATAACTGGTAAAACATGTTTGGAAAACTAAGGGTGGTGGGGAAGGGTGAAAACAGAGGGGTGAGACCCAGCAATTCCACTACTGGGAATATACCCTGAAGAGACCATAGCTGACATCCAAGCAGATATATGCACACCCATGTTCATTGCAGCTTTGTTCAC
>NW_006399820.1:3958839-3960652 GCF_000299155.1 Elephantulus edwardii | reverse complement strand
TCAGTTTCAGCAAGCAGAGTTGTGTCATCTGCATAACTATTTTGAATTGGATGATGATGTCTTAACCATAGATTCAAATAAAATAAAATCATCCATAAATTTAATCTTTATCTATCATGATGTTTCTTATTGGTCCACCAGTGAGGCTTTTTGTTTTCTTGGTATTGAGATGTGACCATATTGAAAGTTACAGTCTTTGATTTGTCTTCTTCACTTTCAGCAAGCAAAGTTATGCTATTAAAAAAAAAATACTGTTTTCTTCCAGTTTTGATGTTCCATCCTTCTTAAAGTCCAGTTTACTAAGTGATTTCATTAGCATACAGATTGAATAGATATGGAGAAATGATTCAGCCCTCACACACACTTTTCCAGATTTTGAACCATGCAGTCTTTCTTTGTTCTGTTTGGAAAACAGATTCTTAACAGTTTGTTATGATCCACAGTCACATGCCTTCACATAATCAGTAAAATACAGGTAAGCATCTTTCTGGTATTCTCTTTTTCAGCCAAGATTCACCTGACATTGACAGATAATCCTCCTTCCCTAACCTCTTCTTGAGTCCAGGTTAAATCAAGTGGTTCTAGTAATTTTTTTTCCCCATAGAACTTTTCAGTACTGCTTAGTGTATACTTTTGTTCTTTAATTTTTTCCATTTAAGAAATGTTGAGCGTTTTGTTCTCTTTTTATTTTCTAACTTCTCTTTGTACATGTTAAATTTTTTTAATTAATTATTCCTTCACGCACTTTCCTTTCTCCCTTACCTCAATTCCCCCTGTAAGACTATTAAATGTTATACACATGGTTTCTAAGTGTCCATTCCTTTCAGAATGTCTTACCTTTCGTTCATTCCGGTGCAGTATTCATTATTTATCCATTCCTTTCTGACCCTCCCCATCCCCAGTCCATCTCAATTATATTATTACAACGTGTTTATGCAATATTTATCCCTTTGTGACAAAGTTACTTCACTCAGCACAATATCTTCTAGACACATAGACATTCTGTAGTGTTTTATGAGGTAATTATTTTTCAATGTTATGTAGTATTCTATGTGAATATACTATATTTTCTCTATTCCATTCAACATTGATGGGCACCTGGGTTTTGTAACAAAGATTTGAATACTTCAGCTGTATTCTCAAGCTGTCCTTTAAAAATGTTCTATTTATCTGTTTTACTTAAAGTCTGTCTCCTTGCTCTAAATTATTTTCATTCCAGTGCAAGTTTCAAAGTCTTTCCTGGTATCTATTTTGATTATTTTTCATGTGTTCAGTCTTCTTTTTCTTTCTTAGGAATTATTTTTTCATTTCTCTATGGATAATGTTCTCAATGCCTTCCCACAACTTCTCTGGTGTCAAGCATTAGCACCCGATGCCTCAGAATTATTCTTGAGATTTTTTTTTAATTCTGTTGGGACAGATTTAAGATAATGTTTTAGTTCTCATGGATTTGGTTTAATTTTATTTCAATTTTAATTTAAACATGAATATTCTCATAGTCCTATG
Source organism: Elephantulus edwardii (assembly GCF_000299155.1). Taxonomy (NCBI): domain Eukaryota; kingdom Metazoa; phylum Chordata; class Mammalia; order Macroscelidea; family Macroscelididae; genus Elephantulus; species Elephantulus edwardii. The sequence goes on along the minus strand of NW_006399820.1, from coordinate 3,959,146 downwards.
TTACTATAGTGATGGTTTAATATGTAGTAAAAAGGGAGAGAATGGAGACAATAATCAGATAGGATATGTTTGCAATGGCCTTGGAAGGAAAATCTGAGATATTAAACTAGGCAGTGGTAGGGAATAAAGGAGGGAGGTCAATGTAGAAATGCATCTTAGAAGACTGAGAAAAACTGGATGAAATATGTTTACGGCATTGAAGTCTATGAGGGAGAGAATAGTCTAAAAGTATTATATTTTAGGGCATTATTTTTATTGTAGGAGTATGCAATGAGGTTTGCAGAGTGGATTATATTTGGGGGTAGGG
>NW_006399820.1:3953248-3958424 GCF_000299155.1 Elephantulus edwardii | reverse complement strand
TCCACAGACCCATCCACTAGAAATTAATTTTAGCTGCTGTGATAATAAATCATTTCTTAAGCTGTCAAAAAAAAGAAGTATAAACAGCAGGACTTAGTGATACTTGGCTGTTTGCAATAAGATAAAACATGCATGTTTGTGTTTGTGTGTGTATGCATGCACGTGTGTGATTATGTGGTTGAATAAAAGTCGTACATCCTTCAAGCATTTTGGTCGTGCCTGTAAACTCTTTATTTCTCCAATTTAGAGATGATGATGCATATTCTCAGGACTTCTGATTGGATATCTAGTCAAGGAATAAAATAAACCTAACTGGTTCAGTCTGTATTCATTAGTGCAGCCTTATTTGATCCACCTAAGTTAATGAGACATGGAAACAAAAAGAATTAAAAAAGATTTACTGTGTATTCTTTGTTAATAATAAGGGGTTTTTTATTATGATTTTTGTGTGTACCATCAAATTGGATCTGACTTACACAGGAGGAGATTGTTCCTCCTTCTCCAGCAGAGCATCTGGTAGATTCGAACCATGGACATCTGGGATTGCAGTGCAGCTTTAATAATAAGTTTTTAAGTTTAAATTTTTAAACAAACCCATACTATTTACAAATATGAGTACAAATGAATTCTTTAAATAACCTTACCTGAAAAAATTTTTTTGAATTTGTATTTGAATTTTCTAAATAATCTAGTAAAAAAATAAAATAAATTACATTAAAAAAATAGCCTTACCTCAATTCTGCATAAAGGAGAACCCAGAATACAAACTTGTACACAAGTTATGCATGGAGAAGGGTCTTAGAGGCAGGAGAGAGAATATTGAAGAGAATCAACAGCAACATGATTCAGTCACTGTCACAAGAAGTTGGTTGTTCAACTATCCCCGTATCAGACCTAAAATAACAAGGTGATTCAAGACTTTCTTTTGTTTCCCTTTACTTTATCTTCATTTTTTCCCTTTTGATCTAATAATCGTTACATATTTAAGGTAGGCAAAACACTGAACCAATAAGCAACATCATGATAGACATAGAAAAGATTGAAATTGTCAACAGTTTTGTCTTACTTCCATAACATCCTTGGTTCTAGCAGCCAGTAGATGTATAGTATTGGGCAAGCTCACGATCAGGGACTCCTCTAAATTTTGAGGAACAATGATGTATCAAGTGCTATCCATCTGAGAGCTGTACAATGAATAATGATAACAGGAGAAGAATCGATGCCTTTGAGCTGCGGTGTTGGAGAAGAGTACTAAATAACTCATGGACTATTAAAAGAACAAACAGGTAAGTCTTATAAAAAGTATAGCCAGAGTGCTCCTTTGAGGCAAATATGGTGGAGCTTGGTCTCTCATACTTTGGGTATGTAGCTAGGACAGGCTATTTCTTGGAAAGTGACATCATACTTGGAAAGATGGAGGGTCAGCAAAAGAGAGGAAGAACCCAATGAGATGGATTGAAAAAGTGACTGTAGCAATGGGCTCAAGTGTGTCAGAAATTATGAGGATGGTTCAGAATAGGGTAGGGTTCAAGTCTGTTGTTCATAAGGTTGCTATGTGTCATACTCAACATGGTGGCACCCAACCACAAGTTGAATAGTGTCCCCCATAAAGGAGAAAGTTATAAAGGCTTTTGACCAAATTTAATTATTAAATTATATTCAATTCATGCCAAAGTAAACTGGTCTTTATCTTGCTTGTCTGGAACTAAATGTTATAAAAGCTCCTGTTCACTAGCTTTGTTAACTGCTAGAAACCCTAAACAACTGAAGAATAGTTTCTGTACAATCCAGCTAGAATGTGAAAACACTATTTTCCAACATATGAGATTTTTAACACAGATAAATTGGTATAAAGTGGCTTTAAGAAATTTTATTTTCATGAAAAAGGATATTGAAGCAAAGTCTCAAGAAAAGCACTAGATTCTTAATTATCTCAAGAAACTGAAAAGAAAACTTACTTGAAAAGTTATTTAGCTTGATATCAGCTTAGATTTTTTTAAATATTTCTACAATTATACATTAAAAACCTTTGTGATTATAAGTGCTAAATCCCTTTTAAAGATATATGAGCATTGTTGATGTGTACTATTGAGTAGGAATCAACCCAATGCTGACCCTCCTTTGGTTTTCAGAGGCAGTAAATCGTATGAGGAGATTGCCCATCTTTCTTCCACAGAGTGGGTAATGGATTTGAACTACGTGACTTCAGGATTACAGAACAGCTTCTTACCACTAGCCACCAGAACTCATTAGTATCAACTAAAAACTTTTTATTACTCCTTTTACCTTCCATTTTTGTTACTTTAATAAAAACTTAATGATTTTTTAAAAAAATACGGAATTCTTCATGAATTTGCGTGTTATCCTTGTACAGGGGCCATACTAATCTCTGTATCATTCTGATGTTAATATATGTGCTGCCAAAGTTAGCACATAAACAATGGTTTTTGTAATCTCTTTGCACTGTATTTAAAAGAGAAGAGAGACTCAAATACAAACACATATAACAGAAAATGTCATGCGAAGAGGGGGTAGATATTAGAGATGCAGCTACAAATCACTATCAGAAACCACAACAAGATAAAGGTAAAAAAGCCAATTGAAAAATGGGCACAGGATGTGAACAGACACTTCACCAGAGAAGACATTCAGATGGCCAACAAACACATGAAGAAATGCCAAAAACCCTAGCTCTAAGAGAGATGCAAACTAAAACAACTATGAGATGTCATCTCACCCCAGACAGAATAGCAAAATTTAACAGAACAGCAAGCAACAAATGCTGGTGAGGTTGTGGAGAAACTGGAACCCTTATTCACTGTTGGTGGGAGTGTAAAATGGTGCAACAGGGTGGAAGGCAGTGTGGCGCTTTCTCAAAAAGTTTCAAATAGAGACACCATTTGACCCAGCAATTCCACTACTGGGAATATATCCCAAAGAGACTATAACTGATATCGAAGCAGATATATGCACACCCATGCTTATCGCTGCTTTGTTCACAATAGCAAGGAGTTGGAAACAACCTAACTGCCCATCAACAAATGAATGGGTAGAGAAGCTGTGGTATATTCACACAATAGAATACTACGTTTCTTTGAAAAACAATTAACTCATACAATATTATATAAAATGGGTGACCCTGGAGGACATTATGTTGAGTGGAGTATCTCAGTCACAAAAGGACAAATACTGCATGGTACCACTGTTGTAAAACAGGACTGACATCTGGGTTGGGGGGAGACTGAGAAAGATGAGTTCAATAATGTATACTGCATTGAAACAGATGAGGGAGAAAACTGTTTAAAAGGGATATGTGATTAGATATTTTTATCATGACAGGAGTCTAGAGTGAAGGCTACATGGTGAAAGGGACCTGGGGGAGGGTTTGTAAAACAATGAAAGGATTTTTCTTTTACTTTTCCAAGAGGGTTGTGTACTAGGGAGTAGGGTTGGGAGGGGAGAAAAGTGGAACAAAGAATGAATGGAAATCCAAAGTCTCTGTAAATTTTTACTGAAATTAATACTAAATTAAAAAATAAAAAAGAAACAGATAAAGAAGATAAAAATTTAAAAAAATCACTAATAGCCAAAATTCACCAGAAACATAATTGCTATATGACATATTATCTTTAGTCTCTGAGAAAGAAGCTAAATAAAGAAATAAAAACCAAAACTAATACTGCTAACACTTGGATTTAAGATGCTTAATATCTAAAATCTTCTTTAATTTCTCATTACCAGCATGATAGCTTATGATTTATTTAAAATGCCCAATACCAATCCATCTAAGCACACTAATGCCGATCTTTACACATTCCATTTTATTTTTCACAACTTCCAGTTTTCCTAGACTTATACTTTGTATTTTCCATGTTACAATTATTAATGGATGTTTGCAAGAGTTTGTCCTCATTTTTTTAGTACCTTCATCCTGAGGCTCATCTTCTAGCACTATATCCAGCAATGCTCCCTTATTATTAATAGGGTTTTTGAAAGCGTATCATTTCAGACGTGGATGACCAGTCCTGTTTCTTACCATGTCTTAATCTAGAAATTCCACTGAAAATGGTCTGTCATAGTGACTCTGTTAGTATTTAAAATATTGATGGCACAGTTTCCCACATCATAGCAACATGAAAATTACCATAGTAAAGCAGTAGATAAGTATCATCATATCTATAAAATCAAACTATAAAATAATTCTGTAAATAATATAAATAAAATATGCATGCTATGGGAAATAGGATATAAACTGGTTTTCAGAACTGTTCTGAAACAACAAACAAATAACAAATTTGACTCTGTAGAACTTAATACATTATGGATACTATTGAGAAGAAAGGGAAACCCAGACACTTAATGGTATTTATGTAAAACCTACACATAAAGCAAGAAGCAATTGTATGAACAAAAAAGGGAACACTGCATGGTTTACAATAAGGAAAGGTATAGGTGAAAGTTCTATCCTTTCTCCATATCTAGTCATCTCTATACTGAGCAAGGCATTCTAGAAGCTGGACTCTATAAAGAAGAATTGACATCAGGATTGGAGGAAGACTCATCTGTGTTATGAAGATGATACAATCTTGTTTGGAGAAAGTGGAGAGGACTTGAAGCACTTATGAAAAAAGATGAAACACTATAACCTTCAGTTTGAATTATCTCACAACATGAAGAAAACAAAAATCACACTACTGAATGAATAGGCAAAATCATGAGAGAAGATGGGAAGTATCAGTAGTTTTGTTTTCCTAAGTTACACAACCAACACCAATGATAGTAGCACTCAATTAATCAAAGGTGTGTAATATTGAGAAAAATTTGTGGCCAAGGGCTTCTTCAAACTTTTAAAGATCCAAAATTTAAGTTTAAAGATGAAGGTGCACCTGGTCCTAGCCCTGATAGTTTCAATTGCTGCCTATTAATTTGAAAATTGGACAAAGAATAAGGAAAACCAAAAAAGAATTGACATTTTTGAATGATGGTGTTGACAAAGAGTATTGACTATTTCATGGACTCTCAAAATAAAATAATAATTAAAAAAATAACAAGTCTGTCTTCGAGGAAATGTATGTATTCCTTAGAGGTAAAGATGGTAAAACGTAGCCACACATCATACTGGGAAAGGTAGAGAGTCAGAGAACTAGAGAATGGTCCTCAAGAGATAAATTGACCT
>NW_006399820.1:3948102-3949855 GCF_000299155.1 Elephantulus edwardii | reverse complement strand
CATAACAAACTGTGGCTGACTCTGAGAAGAATGGGAATCCCAGAACACTTGATTGTGCTAATGCAAAACCTATACTTGGACCAGCAGTCAGAACAGAGCCAGGGAACACTGTTATAAAAGAGGACTGACATAGGGGTTGGTGGGAGGGGGGAGAGTGAAAAAGAGGGGATAAATAATGTATACTTCATTGAGACAGATGAGGGAGAAAACTGTTTAAAAGGGTTATATAATTAGCTATTATTGTCATGACAGAAGTCCTCAATAAAGTCAGCATAGTGGTGTGGACTTGGTGGAAGGGGTTCTATAATAATGAAAGAATTTTTCTTTTACTTTTCAAAACGAAGAGCTAATTTGGGGGGAGGGGTGGGCAGGGAGAAAAGTGCAACAATGAATGAGTGGAAATCCAAAGTCTCTGTAAACTTTCTTTAAAATTAATTTTTGGTTTTTTATTTTTTTTTTAAAGTGCCTATTGCAGCAGTCACCGTGTCAACTCCCCTGGTTCAGGGTCTTCCTCTCCTTTACCATCCTTCCTCCACCTTTCCCAGCATCATAGCCTTCTCCGAGGAATAGCACCTCCTAGCAACATGTGCAAAGTGTGTGAAGCAAAACCTCATCATTCTTGCCCCCAAAAAGCATTCTAGCTGCACCATCTCCAACACATATTTGTTCATTCTCTTGGCTATCCATGGGATAGTCAGTTCTCTTCTCCAACACCAGAGTTAAAAGGTGTCAGTTATTTTTTCATCATCCTTATTTATTGTCCAAGTCTTGGATGCATAGCTAATAATCAGAAACATTATCACCTGAATCAGATGCATCTTAGTCTTCAAACTGACATCACTATTTCTCAGTAATTTGGAAAGGTCTCTAACTGCAGATTTTCCCAGTACAATGCATATCCTTATTTCCTGACTGCTGGTACCAAGAGTGTTAATTGTGGATCCAAGAAAGATGAAGTTGTTGATAGTTTCAGTCTCCTTTCCATCCATTATGACACTGCCTACTGGTCCAGTGGTAAGAACCTTTGGTTTTTTTGATATTGAAATGTAATCCATAATGGAAGTTGCATTCCTTGGTCTTCTTGCAACAAGTGCTTCAAGTCCCCCTCACTTTCAGCAAGTAAGTTTGTGTCATCTACAAAACACAGGTTATTGATGAGTTTCCCTCCAATTTTGATGCCACATTCCTCTTTGTCGCATCTAGATTCTTAAATAATTTACTTAGCAAATAGATTGAACAGGTTTGGAGATAGAATACAACCCTGAGGCACTCCCTTCCCCAGCAAAATGTCATTACAAAAACAAAGGAGAAAGAAAAAATCAGAAGAGACTCTAAAGTTTTCCCTGGAGAGTTGAGAAACCAAATCTAAAGGAAAACATGTCGAAGTAGAAGAGCTAAAAAAATTATTTCAAAGGGCAGCTCAGTAGGACAAAACAAATTATTATACGAACATGTGTAGATAACTGGAATTGGAGAGTAAAAAGGGAAAGAACTTACTCTGCATTTCTGAAGCTGAAAGAACTGAAAAACAAATTTAATCCTCATGTTGCAATATTGAAAGATGCTATGTGCAATATATTTAATGACCCAGAAAGCATCAAAAGAAGATTGAAGGAATACACAGAGTCACTATACCAGAAAGAATTGTTTGGCATTGAAAATTTTCAGAAAATACCATATGAACATGAGCCAATGGTAATGAGGGAGGAAGTAGAAGCTGCATTGAAGGCATTGGCAAAAAATAAGGATCTAG
>NW_006399820.1:3917565-3947702 GCF_000299155.1 Elephantulus edwardii | reverse complement strand
TGAATTCCAGAGCACTTGATTGTGCTCATCCAGAACCTATACCTGGATCAGGAGGCTGTTGTGCAAATGAAGCAAGGAAGCACTGCATGCTTTGGAATTGGGAAAGGAGTGCTGTCATGAAGAAAATTAAAATCTATACTATAAGAACACTCCAGAGCCATTACATATTGTACCTTTTTAATACACAATAAACTCAAATAAAAACAACTAGAATGACTCCTTCAGATATAAGTTCACTACAAGCAACATTTGTAGTTATTTGCTTTCATTAAGTATTATGAAGTTCTTCTCTAATTATAGCCGCCAATAACGCAATTCTATCAGCAAAATAATATCTAATAATCTACATTAATATCTAACATTTGAGATATCCTTTTATCCACTCTCATTCTCAGGGAACCTTATTTTCTTGGACTTTCACATTGTTTTAAAAACAAATACTAATGACTAATCTTAATGTAAATGTTATGTGGGAAAGAAATCTGATGAATTGCATAATTTTTAGCTTTAAATATTGTAGCTTTAATTAGCCTATCCAGATGAGCTACAAGATATTCAGCAGGGCACCAAAGGAAGGACACAAGAGATAAATTTTCATAATAAAAAAAACCGGCAGCACTAGTGCTCCTACAGAAGGCAAACATAGCTAACAAATCTCAGAAAGCCAAGTAGTGTCAGGAAAACACTAGAGGCAAACAGAAAATAGCTAATATAAAGGTTCTAAGAAGAAATTTTTCTTACTATAAAGTTGGGTTTGAGATATGACTTCTAAAATAAGCCCTCATACTCCTATCTCACATCTACAGACACAGACACACATACATTACCTCTGTAATTTTAGTTCCACATTCAGACAAGATAAAATATTCCATGTCATGGTAAGATTTAGTGCTTAGTAGTACAAGTTAATAGATGACATGCACTTTCAAATGTACCAAACAGAGAGCTCTGGTGGCCTAGTGGCAAGAAGCTGTGTTGCAATCTAAATGTACCAGACTCATGGTAAATACTATGTAAATGTTAGAAAGTATGACAATTATATCCACTCATTTCTTTTTCTTCCACAAAATGATATTCTGTTATGGAAGAATAAAGGTGCTATGTAAATAAAGTTAAGTCAAATATGATGTCTACTTTTGAGGATTTTTTTTGGTTGTAATAAAAAATATGAAACCAGAAGGAATTGCTCCAAGTCTCTTGTTAACCTTATGAGTTAACTATTATCATGTTAATAATACTCATTAATAGTTTTAGACTCACAGAATTGATTTGTGAAAGCACAGCTTGTAAATATAAGAAGCTAAGACTTGAAATCAGGTTTATCCAAGGCCAAGACAGCTATCCTCAGAATGTAGGCTGCATAGTGTCATGTTATAACAGACTTCTTGTTCAGCGGTTTGGATAAGGGAACACTAAAGCAGAAAAAAAGTTAATTCTGTCTGGGAAAACTCAGGAAAATTTCAAAGCAGAGGTGGCATTTATGGAGAGAATATTTCAAGAAGAATCAGAAGGCATTTCAACCTAAGGAACAATTTCTTCCTGTCTTCTTTTTCCTCTTTCTCATTCTTTTCCTCCTCCTCCTCCTCCTTCTTCTGTTTCTCTTCTTGCTTTTCTTAGTGAAACAATAAGAATTTATCAGTGTAGCAAAAACTTAAAAAAAATATTCAGGTCATCTACGAGTTGCTACTGACACAGCAACAACAAGAAGAAGCTGATCTAGTGAAATTCTTAGATTTTTTTTTCAAGTTCTTTGTGAATAGCTCTGGGTACATTAATCCTTGCCTCCCTTGTTTCTGGCCGTGTTTACAGAACTAGATAAAGGTCAAGCAGAAAATGGTTTCTTAAAATTTCATTCCTTAACTTAACCATGTAATGGGGGTTGTTTGTGAAAGGGCATATATAGTCGGTTACTTCCCCTACATCAGTAATGGAAAATTCTTCTGGACCGATGATGTCAGATCCTTGCAGCACTGATTCTTCTTGATCATTAAATTTTCAGTCCCAATAAATGAAAATTAATAACTTTTAAAACATTATAATAGCCATTCAAAAGATTAAATACTTAGAAAAATATCTGAGATACAAAAGATTTATACTAAGAAAACTGCAAAATACTACCAAAAGAAGAAAAAAGAGATCCTCATAAATGGTCGTATATACCATGGTCATAGATAGAAAAACTTAATATTGTGAAAATATCTATATTACCAAAAGCAAACTACAAATATAATGCAACAACAAACGTTGGCAAGATTGCACAGAGATTAAGATTCTTACACATTTCTAGTGGGATTGTAAAATAAAAGCAGTTTGGTGCTTCTTTATGTAATTGAAAATAGAAATACCATTTGATCCAGCAACCTACTATATATATATATATATCTTAAAGAAACAAGAGCTGTGCCACAAACAGACATATGAATACCATACTCATAGCAGTATTGTTCATAATAGCAAGGAGGTGAAATCAACCAAAATGCCCACTAACAGGTGAAAGGATATAAAACTATGGTATGTATATTCACACAATGCACTGTTTATCATTTCTGCTGAGTTGGAACATACTCATCACTGATCCTCTAGTAGGTTTCCAAGGTTGAAAACGGCATGGAAGAAGATCACCCATCTTTCTTCCATGGAGTTTCTAGTTCATTGTAACTGTCAGAAAGGAGCCTCTTTTGAGTTAAAACAATGTGCACACGCACATACACAAAACTTGTGAAACACTGCATAACTTGAGTGCATCTAGAACATTATGCTGAGTAAAATACATCAATCATAAAAGGACACTTATTGTAAAAGGCAACATCATGATGGATGGAGAGGAGGTTGAAACTGTCAACAGCTTCATCTTGCTTAGATCCTCAACTAACACCCTTGGTATCAGCAGTCAGGAAATAAGGAGATGCATTGCACTGGAAAAAATGCAGTTAGGACCTCCCCAAGTTATAGAGGAGTAATAATGTCAATTTGAGGACTAAGGTCTGTCTGATTCAGGTGTCTGATCACTTGCTATGTATCTGAGAGATGGACAACAAATAAGGATGATAGAAAAAGAATTGATACCTGTGATCTGTGGTATTGGAGAAGAGCACTGAACGTCCCATGGACTGCCAAAAAACCAAACAGATATGTCTCGGAGAATTTGCAGTCTGAGTGCTCTTTGGATACAGTAATGATGAGGCTTCATCTCACATATTGTAGGCATGTTGATAGGAAGGGTTATTTCTTGGAGAGGGACATGATGCTAGGAAGGGTGGTGCATTGGTGAAGGAGAGGAAGACCCTCGACCAGGTGCACTGACACGATGACTGCCACAGTGGGTTCAGGAAGTGTGAGGATGTCACAGGATACGAACAGGGTTCAGATCTTTCATTCATATGAGTTGCTATGCATCATAGTCAATGGCACCTAACATTACAACATTATAAAAAGAATAGATTTATATACAGATAGAGTTATTCTTGATAAAGGATAGGAAAGTAAATTAAATAAATAATAAACATATATTAAAATAAGTGAAAGTAAAGGCAATATACAATAAAGAGATGATCAACAATATATCCCAGTAAAAAGGAAGACTCAGAGAAGTATAGAAAGATTAATATAAATCAGAATTAGAGAGAGGAAGTGCCAAAAATGTTATTTCCTTATGGGTATGGAAATTTGTTATTGGAAAAAATATATGTGAGTGGCTAAATGAAAAACTCATTTGCTTTGCAGCATTAAATAAAAAATATTATACTTCTACCAAATCAGTTTTTATCAGATTTTCAATATGATTTCTAAAGAAAATAATTTCTTTAGTACACTATTAACAGAAGAATATTACTAATTGTGTGAAACATAATTTTATTTACAGATACTAACATTATACAGATTTCCAGAAAAATTTATTTAACATCAGTTGGCCAATTGGCAGCATCATGATAGATGGAGAGAAGAACGAAATTGTTCACAATTTCAGCTTGCTCATTTCCACAATCAACACTCTTGGCACCAGCAGTCAGGAAATAAAAAAATCAATTGTATTAGGAAAATCTGTTATTAGGAGCCTCTCCAGAGTGCTGAAGAACAACAATGTCAGGCTAGAGACTAAGGTGCATCTGATCCAGGCTATGGTTTTTGCAATTAGTTGCTGAACATCAAACAGCTGAACAATGACTAAGGATGATAGAAGAAGAATGTATGCCTTTGAGTAATGGTCCTTGAGAAAAGTATTGAACATAGCATGGACTGCCAGGAGAACAAGCACGTCTGTCCTGGAGAGGGTGAATTCAAGTTGTACCTTGTAGGTAAGGATTTTGAAATTCTATCTCACACACTTTGGGCCAGGAAAAAAAATCAGTCCTTGAAGAAGGACATCATGTTCAGAAAATTGGAAGGACAGTATTGGAGAGAAAGATCTTAGATGAAATCAATTAACACAGTAACTGAGGTAATGGGGTAGGTGTGTCAGAGATAGTGAAACTGGCTAAGGCGAGGGCACAGGCAACTTGATGGCACATAACAACAACATATGGAGTCTAATAATTAAATCAGTGTATTTCCCCTCCATCTCCAAATTTTAAAAACTATTTTCAAATCCTATTATTGGAAATATTATAAAATCCAATAAATCTATTATTTATAAAAATCTCACAAGATGTCAAAGGGTACCTCGAAAAGACAAAGCCAATTATTGTAGCAAAATGTACAAATAATTGATATTAGAAAAACCAACACAGAAATTTCTTAAGTTGAAAGAACCAAAGAACAAATTCAAGCCGTAAATTGAAACACTAAAGAATTCTATGAACAAAATATTAAAGAATGCAAGAAGCCTCAAAGAAGGTAGGAAGAATACACACAGTCACTGTACCAAAAAAAGAATTGACATGGAACCATTTCAGGAAGCAACATATGATCAAGAATCAATAGTAATGAAAGAAGTTTTAAACTTCATTAAAAGCATTGGCAAAAATAAAGGTCCGGTTTGGTGATGTGGCCCAGTGCTGAGGGTGAGGAGACCCTTGGTGAGCCGGATAGTAACAAGAGAATTGAAGGAATAGCAATTGAAGTGTTTCAACAAATAGATATAGCCTTTGGTGTGCTTAATAGTATATGAAGAAATCTTGAAAACAATGACCTAGCCAACTGACTATAAGAGATCCATATATTCATATTTGTCTCCATTTAAGAAAGGTGATCCAATAGAACATGGAAATTATTAAGTAATGTCATTAATAACATATGCAAGTAAAATCTTGCTGAAGATTATGGAAAAAAAAAATAGATGAAATGTAAATTGATAGCGAATTGCCAAACACAACAAGCCGGATTCAAAAGAGCACCTGGTATGTGGAATATCATTGCTGATGTCAGAGAGCTCTTGACTGGAAGCAGAAGATACAAGAAAGATATTTATTTGTGTTTTATTGACTATGCGAAGGCATTTGATTGTGTGGATCACAACAAATTATTTTTTTTTTTGGGACCAATTTTTGGTTGGGTTTGCCAGGAATGAGAATCTCAGAACACTTAACTGTGTTCCTATGAAACTTACACATAGAACAAGAAGTCATGGTCTAAATAGAGAAAATAAACACAATATAGTTTAAAATTAGGACAGGTGTGTGTGCCAGTGTTGTATCTTTTCTCCATACCTACTGAATCTGTATGTTGAGCAAGTCATTTGAGAAGCTGGACTACATGAAGAAGAGTGTTGCTTCAGGACTGGAGAAGCCTGTGTTATGCTGATGGCACAAACTTGCTTGCAGAAAGTGAAAAAGACTTGTAACACTTGCTTCAGACAAAGATTGCAGTCTTCAATTTGGATTGTATTTAAATATTTAAAAACAAAACAAACAAAAAAAAATCCCCCCCTACTGGACCAATAGGTGATATCATGATAAATGGAGAAAATATTTAAGTTGCTAATGGTTTAATTATACTCAGATCCACAATCAGCATCCAGAGTATCAGTAGTAAAGAAATCAAAAGATAAGTTGCATTGGTATGGGAAGCCAATACTAAATATTTGTAATAAACCAAATGCTTTCAGGATGTGGGGGAGGCGAGGTACAAGCTAGAAGTCACCTGGAAGGCACTAACCCAATCCTTAGGGCTTTACCAGGTTCTTGCATTTGTTAACCCCTCCCTCCTGAGTCAAGAGGAAGGTTTTCAATACAAAGAGCTTGGCTTCATTTACACTGAATCTCTTTGTGATTTGCTTCCTGATAATTTTCAATAAACATACAGGGAAGCTGGAATGGGAGTCTTCAGGCGAGAACTGCTGGCCCCCTGTTTTTCATGCTCTCTGCTCTATCTCATTCCTGGCTGGCTGTCTCATTATTAATAATTATGAAAATAATTTAACCTCGGTCTGCAACACAGTGGAAAAATCTGCTGTCAAGGGCTTCTCCAATATACTAAAAACCAATTATATCCATTTAAAGAGTAATATGTATCTAATACAAGTCATGATTTTTCAATGGCTTCATATGCATCTGAAAGTTGGACAATAAATAAGAAACATTATAAAGGAATCAAAGTCTTGGAGGTAAGTACTAACTTTAGACTACTTAAAAAACCAACAATTCTGTCTTAGAGGAAGTGCAACCAGTGTTTTCCTTAGAGGTGGTTGTTGTTGTTTATTGCCCTCAAGTCAATCATGACTCATAGCGACCCTATGAACAAAAGTCCTTAGAGGTAAGAATGGTAGTTTGTCTCACACACTTTGGACATACTGTCAGAAGAGGATAGTCCTTGGAAAATGACATCATGCTGGGAAAGGTGGAGTGATCCAGCAATTGTAACAATATTGAACATAACAGAAATCATGAGGTTGGCTTTAGACAGAATATGTTCAGATATTTTATTCATGTGACTCCCATATGTTGCAGTAGACTAGATGACACCTAACAACAACAGCAACAATTTAGTTGTAAGGTTAAAGATAAAAATCATGAAGAAATCTAAAACGTATTCTATTGTATACTTATCACGTGTTAGAGTATTTAGATGAGTATCAAAAGACACATTTATTCAAAATTCTCACCAACATTGTACTTACGTAAGTACAGACAGAGAGATTTTTGTTAGTCATCCAAACAACTACAATGACAATCTAGCTGCAGATTTTTCTTTTTCTTTCTTTTTTTTTTTTTTTTCAATATTTTCCTTTTCTGTATAGTGGAGAGCTCTGGTGGCCTAGCGGCAAGAAGCTGCACTGCAATCTTGAAGGCACGTGGTTTGAGGCTACTAGCTGCTCCACGGGAGAAGGATGAACAATCTCCTCCCATGCTATTAACTGCTTCTGAAAACCCACTAAAGGGTCAGCTATGGGTCAGTTCTGACTGTATATAGAACACAACAACAACAAATATATAGTGGCATTATTGTTCTTAGTTACAGTCCAAAGGACAGCCTGACCACTCAGACTCATGGTAACTCATGTACAATGGAACAAAACACTGCATCATTCTCCTGACTGTTACGCATTTGGTTTTCACTGACTAATTCTTATCAGTAAATTACCATATCTTTCTTTGTAATTCTTCTTAATCTGAATGTTGTGCATCACAGATGAACCTGCTAGTGTTCGAAATACAACTGGCACGTCTTCTAGCATCACAGCATCATACAAATTTCTACAAAGAATGGAATAATGATTATGCATGAGATACCTTGGCCAGGTCTGAATCTGAGTCTTCCACAAGGAAGGCAGACTTCTACTACTAAAAGACCAGTGTCCACAATCCTATTATCAAGTTGATTTCAAATATTCCTTCTTGTCATCAGACCCTATCTCTCAATTTTGAGTTCATGAAACTTGCTTGTGGTGTTCTAAAATTCAGAACCCCTTTAAAGCATGAATTTCAGCCATGCAAGGATAGAATGATAGAGGAAAAGAAGAAATCAAGGAAGGATGGAGTAAGGCGGTTAAAAGGAAAAAGCAGAGGAAGGAAGGGAAAGAGGTTATTTGGTTTTGCTGTTTGGTTGGTTGGTTGGTTGTGTGGTTTTTTTTTTCACTCACATCTGAACCACAGTAGACTAGTAGCACATTCATTTATCAGATAGATTGATATAGTAGCCATAGGGCTTCATTTAGAAGGAGGGGGAACTGCAGCCCGCAGTGGTGCAGAAAGTATTAGCACACCAAGCATAGCTGTAAATCTTCATCTGTTTTCAGGTCTTTCTGCTCTACCTCCCCTTTTATGTTATTTTTATGGTCATTTGTAGAACTAATCATCTTTTAGATGAGGTGTGAATTTGGTTTTTGCTTGTATTTGGCAAGACTGCTTCTCTTACTCTGACAAATTAATTACCTGTGAACTCCTTCCAGGAACCAGGACTTTCTTAGATGAAAGAACATTGGGAATATGCACTATCTCAAAAACTGAGCATAACAAATAAAGTGATCAAAACATGAAACTCTGACCTGAAGCCAAAGACAGACAGCCTGCTGAGGGTTCTTTTAGATATTGTTTTCATCAGTATGGTAGAGCACAAACTCCCAATACTGCTAGCTGAATGAAGTTAATATTTGCCATGTAAGAGAAAAACACTACAGGATCGCAAGAGAGGCCCTAAATAACTGGGAACTCAACCTGAAGTATCTCTACAGAGAACTTTGAAAGGATGGAGGAAGGTAAATAAATGGTGGGGAAGCCAAGAAGCCCTCCAGTCCTAGAGATATTCCTCTACTTTGGAGGAGACAGGACCAAAAATACAATGGATGACATGACCTTCAAGGGATCTAAGGGTAGATCTTAGTAGAGTAACTCCTTTAGTTATCTTAGTGTTTATTGGTAGTTTTCATCAAATCATCTCTGACTCATATAGAGACTCTATGAACAACAGGACAAAGCATCACCCGGTCCTATGTTATCTTCAACTCGTGTGCTTTGGTCATGTTATCAGGAAGAATCAGTCCCTTGAGAAAGAAAATATGCTTGGTAAAGTTATTTAGCCCAAAAGGAGGAATAGCTGCAATGAGATGAACTGACATGATGGCTGCAACATGTTCAAATGTAGCAATAATCTTGAGAATGTGCAGGATCAGAAGTGATTCAATGACACATAACAACAATGCCACCTTCAAGAATATTGGCTTTTTTTTTTTTAGTTTATTATTGTGGCCACTGTGTATTTTTTTATGTCTTCCGACATATGTGACTCAGTTATCAGTACTGTATCATACTGTATTTTCTTATGATTCATAGGGTTTTCACTGACAAATTTTTAGAAGACAGCAGGCACTTAAAGTACCAGTGGCATATTTATCATACTAGCATTATTGAAACATGTCAACTACCAGAATACAACAAACTGACTGACACGTGGCAGATGCTAGTACTTCAGGCTACAGTTCTTGTTATATTTGCAGGAGCTTGCTTCGAAGTTACTTTGCAATTTCCACTTAATTGTCGCACCTGGATCTGAGTCTCCAGCTGGCGTTAAGTGTCTCAAGGGCAGGAACCAGGACACTTCATTTATAATTTTCCACAGTGCTGAGAAGCCAAAGAAAATGTGTATGTTGTTTTACAGATTATGGTAGAGGGAAGATGTGACAGTCTGCTTTCATAAAGATCTACAGCTTTAAAAGCCCTATGGGACAGACCATACTCTGCTCAGTTCACTATGAATTAGAATTGACTTGATGGCAGTAATTTTGGGTCATTGGTTATAGTTTATGGTTTTCTTTCTATATTAACTCTCAACTTTTTTTTTCTCATTACAAACCTATTAAGTGTGAACTATCATTCTGATTTTACATAGTCAAAGTTCAGTGCACACATAAGAGTGCAGCTCTGCTTGGGTATTCTTATATTAAACTACTTCATTAGAAAGCTAGTAATAGTATTTTTATATACTGGATATCCTTAACACATTTATACCAAAACACCAAATCTGTTACCTGCCTCTCTCATTGCTTTCAAGTTGGAACCAACTCATATTTAACTCTCCAGTGAGTTTTCAGAGGCTTTAAGTTGCACAGAAGGTGATTGTTCATCTTTCTACCTTGGAGCAGCTGGTAGATTTGAAACATCTGCCTTTCAATTGGTAGCACAACTCCTTAACTAAGCCACCAGAGCTCCCTAAACCATTGCCATTGAGTCAGTTACAAATCATAGACATTCCACTGGACAGATTATAACTGCTCCGTAGGGTTTTCTTGGTTGTAATTGTTATGGAAGCAGACTGCCTTATCTTTTCCCCACAGAGCAGTTGGTGGATTCAAAGCAATAACTACCAGGACTCCTTTAATATATTTATGGGAAAGTCAACACACACAACATTGTGAAAGAAGGTGAATGATCACAAGCTCAAGATTTGGAAAATTTTTAGTATAAGCTTTACCAAAACTTTCAGGACCATAAAAGGATGTAGCAAAAAATAAGAGTACAAGAGATAAACTTTGATCTTCAAGTAAATTGATTTGAGAAGTCTGAAGATTCTGCTAGAGAGTTTCTAATCTGTCAGTAAGTGAAATTACTTATACTTTTTGAACACCCCTTATAAATGATAATGAATGATTAATGTAATTATACATACACATAATTAAGTATTTTTTCATGTAAGCATTACTTCAGTCACAGTAGCATTTTTTCATTGTGTATTTTCTCAAATAAGAACTATTAGGATAACTGCTTTAACATGAGGGCCATCAAATTTGAAAAGGGGTCTTTCCTACCTTTCAGTTAGTAGTCTATCAAGGTAACAATATCACTACTCAGGGACTCAAGTAACTAAATTTAACTGCTAAAAAAGATTTTTCTAAGTTAGAAAGGTTAGAGGTTCAAGTTCACTCAGAGAAAACTCAAAAAAAGACCTGATGATCTAGTTCAAAAGCATCAATCACTGAAAACTTTCTGGAACAGATTCTATACTGAAACACAAGGGATGGCCAGGCGTTAGAATTGGCTAAAAGGCAACTGGTTTTCATTGTGATCTACATACTATTAAGAACTTCATTCTAATCCCAGATAAATGATTCACAAATGCTGGTAGATGAGGCAACAGTTAACATTGTCAAGGGGCAGACCATGTTAATCTTCCATTGTAGGGACCCTGCAGCTACTCATGGGGTATTTTAATTGGATTTGCTATTAAAGCCATTTTCTCCTCAGTGATTTATCATAAAGAAATAAAACAATTAAGACTCATTTGGAAACACTAATGAATTATTTAGCAAGAACCAGGCAAAAAGAAAACATGACCTCCATTAGCCTCATCTGAGGTGGAAAAAGAAAATCTTGAAAAAAAACCAGACTAATAAGAATATATGAAGCAAAGGATGGAGGATTACATATTAAAACAGCTCTTTGCATAGTCTCTTGCACTCCAGTTGGCCCTCCCCGTCATTCTATTCCAGTTGAAGTCACAGGGTAATTCTTCCATTTTAATCATGTTTGTCTCTGTCCTTCCATAGCTGACTTTGCAGCAGGTTTCTGAGACAGTAAATAACAGGCAAGAAGAGGACCTATCTTTCTCTTCTGGAGTTGCTGGTGGATTCAAACCGTCAGAGATGTGATGCCTCTTTTGACAACCAAAAGATTGTCCTTTTGGTTAGCAGCACAACTCCTTACTGACAGCACCTCTAGGGTTCTCTTGTTTATCAACCCAGATATATGTAATAATCATCCACCATGGTTCTACTTTGCCTTGGATTGAATTGTATCCTTCAAAAATGAATACTGGAATCCTAACCCTTATATCTATGAATGTTATCCTATTATAAATAAAGCAATTTTGTTATGTAATTGAGGCCATATCATGACAGGGTAAAATATTCTGAAGGAGTTCTGGTATAAATCCCACATCTCTCCAACAGTTGGAATCCCTAGTGGCTCCAGGAGAGAAAATGAGAAATATCTTCCATCTTCATATAATTCATAGCCTCTGAAAACCAATGGAGGGTCAACTATAGGAGATTCTAATTCTGTTGCCAGATTATTAATTACTTCTGAGTTGTAAAAGAAAATTATTAGATGCAGGGGATAAATTGTCAAGGAATGCTAGAAGAGATAAGAATTGTTTCTTAGAGCTCACAATGAAAATTCCCTCAGAGTTGATGACTTGAATTTAAACTTCTGAAAATATGAGAAAATAAATTTCTGCTCTTTAAAGATATCTTTTAGTAATGTTTTTGTTACAGCATCACTAGATTACTAAGGCATTCTTTTTCTGGTATTTAAACTTAATTCTCCCACAGAAACAAACAAGGGCTAAATTATTTTTTCTTCATTTTAATTAATATTTTTATAAATTATAAATATTGTGTCTCATGCATGTACATTTTGTTTTATACAATCTTTCATTACATTATATTTCATTCACATATATTATAGGTTCCTAAAGATCCCATCTCCTTTCAACAAGCCCTCCGGCTACACCTTCACAAAGACATATCTATTTGTTCTCTTGGCTGTCCATGGAATGTTGAGTGCTCTTTCCAATCACAGCTCAAAGGCATCAATTCTTTTTCTGTCATCCTTATTCATTCTCCAGTTCTCAGATGGATAGCAAGTAATCAGAAAGATTATCGCCTGAATCAGATGCACTTTAGTCTTCAAACTCACATCACTACTCCTCAATAATTTGGGAAGTTCTCTAACTGCAGATTTTCTCAGTGCAATGTGTAATTGTAGATCCAAGCAAGATGAAGCTGTTGACAATTTCAGTCTCCTGACAATCCATCATGACGTTGCCTATTGGTCCAGGGGTAAGAATCTTTGTTTTCCTGACATTCAGATGAAATACATACCAAAGGCTGCATTTTTTTGATCTTCTGCAACAAGTGCTGTAAGCCCTCCTCACTTTCGGTAAACAAGGTTGTGTCATCTGCATAATGCAGGTTATTGATGCGTCTCCTTCCAATTCTGATGCCACTCTCCTCCTCAGAGTCTAGCTTCCCAGATATTTTGCTCAGCATACTGAATGAATAATAAATATGGAGGGAGAATACAACTCTGGAGCACTCCCTTTCCAATTCCAAATCATACTGTGCTCTCCTGTTCAATATGAACAAATGTACAGAAGACAAATAAATAAATTAGGTTCTATGCTGAGAAAGTCTCTACAATTGCTATTAAACCAGTTGCCATCAAGTTGATTCTAACCCATGGGTATTCTGTGTGTAACTAGAACATAACCCATAAGATGTGTCAGTCATTGATTTTTCAGAAGTAGTTCACCACCAGGCCTTTCTTTCAAGGTATCTGATGGACTCAAATCTCCAACCTTTCTTTCAACAGTCAAGTAACTATTTGCTCCAATTAAGGATTTCCAGAATGTCTGTATGGTGAAGCAATGATATTAACATTAAAGTAGAAATAGAAAAGCTGTACTTCTTTAAGTAGGAAGGAGAAGCAGGTATACCATTTCATAGCTCCCATAAGTAAGTGGCAGCTTTTGCCAAGTGGCACTTGGGACCTTTGTTTGTTGATCATAAAGCCTGGAACAAAATGCTCCCTATTCTGGTGTGGCACTCCTTCCCTCTCTAGGTGAGTAAATACCAGACTGTGGTTGCCACCTTCTGGAAAAAGGCAAAGATATACACAACCTGAGGCTATAGACTGCAACCTGCTCATGTCTCAATTCTGCTTTCAGGAGTCACATCAGTAATGTAGGCTATCAATCTTGATTAAACTCAAGATGAACAAGAAATTGCCTCCTCCTTTCTGTAGGAAGTCTGTTCTCAGGGGGAAGTTTCTGTCCATTGGATAGGTTTCATTCATCTCTTTACAATGTTCTCTGGCTTGTCCTCGATGTATGGCTATCTTTCACTCTTAGAAAGAGGAGAGCATCTTAATGGACAGTTTTAAGATTAGCAAAATAATAACTAAGAAGCATTAATAAACACAGGAGCAGTCTTACTATATTATCCTTGCTAGTTGCTTGCCAATAGGTCTCTCATATGCCTGATTACTCAATGTAGAATGGGATGAACTCTTGCCATTTCTAGAGTTTTTATTACCTGATTTTCAGAGGGAGCTATCTAGGTATTTCTTCCAATCCATTTTAGTCTGGAAGTTCCACTGAAACCTGTTCAGTAACCTCACAGCAAACAAAATTCCAGTGACAGATTAGCCAAACACAAAGCCATTGCCATTTAAGTTGAAAATGACCCATAGTTGATCTTTCACCAGGTTTGTAGAGATTGTAAATAGCACAGCAGATGATTTTCTACGTTTCTTATAGTGAGCAGCTAGTGAATTCAAACCACCTACCTTTGGATTATCAGGGCAACTCCTTATCCATTAGGCCACGAGGGCTCCCTCACAGGTGAGTAGTGTTTGCAAATTAGGAGCATTGTCTATTTATCAAACTTGGGTCTCTTCACACTGAACGTAAGAATTCTACCACTGAACTACCACTGCCTCCAAGAATATTATGAGGTTATATGAAGTCATTTTTATCCATTTGGCACAGAAAAGTATAAACTTAGAGGAAATAAATTCATGAGAGATCTGGGGATTTTGAAGTATATGCACATTTTTTTCCATATGAATAGTCTTCTGGTCTTTGGTGTCACACTGCTCAGAAAAGAAGGAGCTTGGAAATTAGCATTCTGCCTGCACAAGAAGAAAATCTCACACAGTCAGATGCTCCCTGGAATTCATCTTGGTGATTTTATTAAGTCTCATTCAACTCTAAATTACTGATTCAGAACTCAGAAATGGCACCTTAGGAGGCTAAAAGAGGTCATTTGGATTCCCAGCAATGCTACGTCCTTCTGAGTTGTCTGGCCAGTACACCATCATTGATTAAGATAGCCAAGAACCTAAAGGACATGAGGTGGGGGGATGCCTTTGTATTGGATTTGACTCACAACAACCCCATATGTGTCAGAATAGAGATGTGCTTTGCAGAGTGTTTAAAGGCTAATTTTTCAGATGTAGACTTCAAACCTCTTTTTGCAAGGCAACTATGGTGGATTTGAACCACCAATCTTCTAGTTAACAGCCAAGCATGTAAACTGTTTGCACTGCCACACTCTCAAATTTGTAACTTCTCTCCACTTTATAACTCACTATCCCTTGTTCCTAAATCTTATCTTTTCCATGAAGTCTTCATCTTAGTCTCACTCCTTAATTCCTACATAGCTGTCCAGAGTGATCTTTCTAAAGGATAAAAAAAAATCATGTCATTATGGAACAATTATTTGTTTTGCCCATGTTTCTCTTGTGAAGTCAGATGCACTCATACTAATTTAGATACAGTTTACTCTGAAGAATTTGTCCTTTGCCCTGTATCTGTCAAAACCTCATCACACATTCAACTATCTTACAAATATTGTTCATTGCTGTTAAGCCAATGCAAACTCATAATGATCCCACATTTACAGAGTAAAGGTACTCCATAGGAAGAAACAAAAGGAAAATCCTGCATCGCACCACTTGTTATAAACCACTGTGACATAGGAGGTTGGGAAGAGAATAGGATAAGAGAGGTTAGATGATGACCATTGCACTGAAACAGATGAAGGAAAGAACTGTTTAAAAGGAATATATAATTAGGCATTATGCGTACAACAACAGCCCCCAGATTAAGAGATATATCATTACAAAGAGGACTAGGGGAGGTGGAAAAGTAGGTAATTGTGCTACAATAAATGAATACTTGAAAAAAGTGAACTCAGAGAATGAGACAGAGCAGGTAAGATATGCAACAATGAATGAATGAAAATTTAACTTCTCTGTAAATATCATTAAAATAACAAAATGAAATTGTATTTGAAAAAAAAAAGAAGCAGCAGGTGGCAATATACATATAGTCACACACAATCAGCTTGATGTTGGTCCTGGCTAAGGCTCTTTCTATCTCAAGACATGCACTGATGGAGGGAAAAAAAAAATCAGACTTCTAAGAAAAAGATTATTTTATAAATTTTGAGAGCAAAAGAAGTAATCACAAAATCTATAGTATCATTAGAGCGTATTTAGGTTGTCAATACATTTTCATTTTCATCAAGGAAAAACTTCACATTGTAGATAATTTCATTTTTCCACTTCATTTATAAATTAAGAATAGACTGAAGTGAGAAAAAAAAATTCTAAAAAACAAGAACCATTTTCATAACACAATATGACAGTGATTAAAGAAAAAATTCAGAAAGAAGGTCAAGTAGGGTAGCCCCCACAAGAATTTACTAGATCAGAGAAATTGACCAAAAGGAAAGTCTAACCCATCTGCTTCTCTGTCCTCTCAAAGTTGTTATTATCAAACAGATAATGGCATTAAAATGTGTCATTTAACAGCTGCTGGAAAAGGCTGACCACTGATCAAACTTAATTGCTAGAGAAAGAGAGAAAGAACAGAGTCAGACTTTCTCAGCATTGTTGAGATAACTAATAGGAATTACAAGAATTTGGGGGTGGGGGTAAATGGTGGAGACAGCCCCATCCTCTCTTCATAATACCATCTTTAAAGATTCTGAGTAGCAAGACATCAACCAACAATTAGGAACATATTGTGTTCCTGATATTATGTCCAATATAGTTAAGGATTTAAGAGATATATATTAGGGAAAGTTTCTGCACTTATGAAGTTTTAAAACCCAGTGAAGAAGCCAATCTATGTGCAAAAAGGAAAATGGGTATGGGAATACAAAGGCAACTTACAATTGACTAAAACCAGGTACTATTTCAACTTGCCAAGTAACATTGAGATACCACTTCAAAACCACAAGAGAATGAATGACAATCAAAAAGTCTCAAAACACCAACTCTCCACTTAGGCTGGTGGTACAACCAGTTTGGGGAGCAAGCAGAACTTAATAACAACAATTTGGCAGCCTCTGACCAAATTATGCAAACACTAACTCTGATTCATCAAGTTCACTCAAGTATCCCAAATATACAAATCACATGTGTACAAAAGGATTAATATGAGAAAGTTTGTAATATTCTTACTCATAATGAAGGGTTAGAAGTTTGAAAATTGGTTTTTCTATCACCTTTACTAGCCCTTACGGAGAACATGATCTCCAGCTACCTCTATTCGGTACAAACGTTCTTGGAAATCAGCAGCAGCTGTGGAATCAATGTAAAAGAACAGAGGACTTTCCCTATTGGAAAGAGATGGTAAAGAGGCTGTGGCAAGGTATAACCTGACAGAACAACAAAGATGGAGCCAAAGTTGAAACCTGGAGATGGAGCCAACATTGAACCCTGGAGATGGAACCAAAGTAGAACCCTGGAAATGGAGTCAAAGTTGAACCCTGGAGGTGGAACCTAAATTAAAGGTTTTGCTTCTGAATGAAGAACTGATTTGTAACTGCTATGTCACAAAGTTTGCTGGATGATTGAGGGAACCAGAGGTTTATCTGTGCTACTAAACTGAACTTAGACTTTCACTTGTTGTCTGAGAAACTATTTACTTCTTGTTGTTGTTGTTGTTATGTGCCGTCGAGTCGTTTCCGACTCATAGTGACCCTATGCACAACAGCCCTAAACCCTGCTCTATCCTGCGCCAACCGCACCGCCTCTGACACACCCATACCGATTACCCCAGTCACCGAATCAATCCATCTCATAGAGGGTCTTCCCCTCCTGCGTTGTCCCTCAACCCTCCCAAGCATGATGTCCCTCTCCAAGGACCCGTCCCTCCTGGCAACATGTCCAAAGTATGTCAGACGAAGCCCCAGAATCCTTGCCTCCAAGGAGTAGCTTGGTTTAATCCTCTCCAAGATAAATCTGTTTGTTTTCCTGGCAGTCCAGGGTACATTCAGTACCCTTCTCCAGCACCACAGCTCAAAGGCATCAATTTTCCTTCTGTCCTCCCTAGTCATTGTCCAACTCTCTGATGCATAACAAACGATTGCAAATACCAGGACCTGTATCAGGCACACCTTAGTCTCCAGAGAGACACTGTTGCTCCTGAGTACCTTAGAGAGGTCCCTAACAGCAGACTTTCCCATCGCGATACGCTTTTTGATTTCCTGACTGCTGGTGCCAAGAGTGTTGACTGTGGAGCCGAGCAAACTGAAGCTGTGAACACTCTGAATCTCTTCGTCATCCATCCTGATGCTGCCAATTGGTCCAGTGGCGAGAATCTTTGTCTTCTTGACATTTTCAGTATTTACTAGTTGAGGAATTTCATTTTGCTATTAGTTTGGCTTGGGTCTGCTGTTCACTAAAGTTGAACTTTCATTATGTGATATCCTTCAACTTCCCCACGCCCCAACCTATTTCCCTAATAAACTCCACAACTGTGAGTAAAATCTGTAAGTAAATTTTCAATGAACATTGGACCAAATTATTCCTAGAAATAGATACAGGAGCACAGGGGGTGGCATGTCTGACAATGTATCTATTTTTTTGGTACTATGGATATTAGTGATGGAGACAGTTCCCCTTTATGAAGTAGATAGAAGTCAAATTCAGCTTTACCCATGTATCACTGCTTCTTTTACAATACTCAAAAGGTAGAAACAGCCTAAGAGTCTATCAACAAAAGAATTCATATACTGTAATATACTGTCTTTCAGCAACAAAAATAAAAATATAATCTACTAAATGCCATTAATAAATCACAAAAATATGGCATAAAATTAAAGAAATCACATAAAAAATGATTTCATTTATGCAAAATCCATATGTAGGCAAAATTAAAATATTATAATAGATACTAGGAATTTGTTGAGCAGAGTGAGTTATTAACAAAAGAGTGGAGCAAACTTTCTGAAAGGTTCGGATGGAAATTCTACACATATTGTTTTAAATGCTAATTAAGCAGTGTAAAAAAAGTACCTAAGTTAACTCTGAAATAATGTATTTCATGTTATTTCTCAATTGTAAAAAGAAATCTTGAATTTGCCAGATTAAAGAGGAATCTCGTTTCCCATGCTTTCCTGATCTATATCGTTTACTATTAAAAAGTCCTTTAAATTCCATCAAGACCAAATTATTTTAAGCCATCATCAAGGAAGATATTGATTGTATGTTAGAATTTTAGATATTCCATCTCTGTAATAAAATAAAATATCAATGACAGCAGTGTTTTTTATTTTCTAACACTTCACTGCTAATAAAGAGCTTTCATTTATAGTCTCTCATTTAATTTTATATTAACAAACTTGTGAGGGTGTTATCATTACCCATGTTTTGAAGAGGAAATCTTCAAACAGTTTAAATGAGTGCTATATGAAAATAACTGAAGAATGGAGACCAAATTTGTTCAGCTTTTCTTGATAATCCAGGTTCCTTTTACTGTACATCAACAAAAAACAACGAAGAAGCAAAAGCACTGAAGAGAAAAAAAAAGCAGTCCATGAATTTGTAAATGAACCATTGAGGGGAAGAAGAAGTAGTGAAAGTGAACAAATTTAACCTTAAGTTTCACTATATAGATGGAATCTCCTTCTACCTAGCTCCATAACTGCCAAGATAAAAAACAAGAATGTTTTAAGAGCAGAAAACAAAGCATGTGGCAGCCTTATTCTTATCTACAATAAAAGAGATGAGATAGTTGCACGGCAGAAACATGGTCCCTAGCTCTGCTCAGTTGATCCAGAATGAGGGCCTCTGTTTACAGAAATTTACCAATACTGACAAATTCTAGTCATCAACACTATCGAGCTGTGGGGCACTATAGTCTCTGAGTTCTAGGTCTTTCATAGCCTTGAAATTTCATACGACAAAGAGTTTCCTAGTTTGACTTTAAATCTTTCTTTATCCCTTGCTAGTTTTGTGAACAAGAGCAAATACTAAATTCTCTTGTGTCTTTGATTCTTCGCTAGAAGTTAATTTAGTTGACCTCTAGGAAAGATGTTAAGTACCATGTCCAAGTACTCAGATGTTAACCAAAAGGTTAGTGGTTCAAATTGATCTAGTGGCTCCATAGAAGAAGGGCTTAGAAATTTGCTTTGGTAAAGATTATCGCCTAGGCAACCCTAGTAAACAGAGCAGTTTACTCTGTCACATGGGTAATTATGAGTCAGAATCATCTTAATGAAACCTAAAAATAACAAAAATGCTAAAGAGAGTGACTGTCTTATTTATCTAATGATGCTGTAACAAATTGTACAAGATGGCTTTAACAGAAGTATATTCTGTCACAGTTGAGGAATTCTAATTCTGTCACAGTTGAGGGATTCTAATTCAAGGCACCAACTCCATGAGAAGACATTATCTGTCTCCTGGTTCTAGGAGTTTTCCAGAGCAAGGATGGGTCTAAAGAACATATTTCACTCTGGCTCATCTTTCTCCATTGTAGTATCATAGCCACATCTTCTTCCCTTGTCCTTTTTATTTCTTGTAAAATAAAAAATGATGCAGGCCACACTCAGAGAAATTCCTCTCACATTGAATCAGGATTAAGAGTGTTGTACCCCACCTCTCAATCTTATTAAAATTTGTTAATCACATAATAGAGATTATTCTTTTACTACTACTAAGATCATTACATCCACAACATTGAGAATTTTGGTCCAGTGAAGTTTCCACCTATTTTAGGGAACACAACTCAATCCATAGTGATGGTAGAACTTTTTCTATTTCCTTTGATACAAGAGACTCAGTTTCAATTCCTAGCTAATATACCTCAAACTTAACATGTGGGGCATTGCCTGTAACTGGTGTTTAAAGGGCTCAGCAGAACTTCAGGACCAAGGCAAAATAAGGAAAAGATCCTGGTGAGATCTAGTTCTGAAAGCTAACTCATAAGAAGCCCTATGACTCACAATAGTCTGATCTCATTATAGATGACATAGCAATGAGCCTAAAGTTCAACCCCATGGTGATTTAAAAAAGATGTGTAGCATTAAAAAGAATAATGTTAGTACAACCCTTAGCATAGAATCTAATACTTGGGAAACAATAGTTTGCAAGCAAAAACCTAACCCACTGTGTGGATTCTAACTCATGGAAATCTTACCTTAGGTTTCTGAGGCTGCAATACTTCATGAAAGACAACTTCCCACCTTTATTCCACAGAGCAACTGGTAGATTTGAATTAATAATCCCTGAGTTAGCACCAGAGAATGTTCTATACTATGCTACCAGGGTTCCCTGATTTCCCCCTAGATTTTCATTATGATATGATTTGCTCCTGGATTTTCATAACATATTACTGGATAACTAAAATTGGTTGTTGTTGTTGTTGTTATGTACTACTGCATTGGAGCTAACTCATAGCTGACCCTCCAGTGAGTTTGCGGAGAATAGAAAATTGTCTTTCTCACATGGAGCAGTTGGTGGATTTGAACCACGTGTGTTTGGACTTGGCAGCCCAATTCCTTTCCATTAATCAACCAGAGCTCCCTTAATTAAAATTAATGGTAAGTACTTCCAAAGATTCTGTTTGGTCTGGAAAAAAGAGAGTCATGTGGGGTAGGGGGAATGACACCAATCCTAGTGACATCACTGATCCAGGGAGTGGTCACAGGGCAAAGAATAACCCTGTTTAGGCAGAAAGCACCCACATGTCCCATTGAAGGTGGGGTTAAATTCGCTATTACTCATGTGGCTGCCTTGGTGGAGGTGACCAATTTGGAGTGAAGGTTGACCTTGGGAAAATGAGCACAAGCACATCCGCTAGGATAAAGCTCCCGATAAAAAGGACCTCCTTTAGGTCAAACTTCTTACAGTTTTCTAGGCAGAAAAAAAGAGACAAGCAGTGACCTGAGCTGCCTTCCCAACATGCCCACTTAGCGACCTCAGCATATTTTTCAGTAGAAGAATACTGAAGGCCGAATTATAGTCGTTAAGTGTGTAACAGGAGCAGATCTTCCAAGAGACGACTAAGCCCATCTCTCAGTGAGAAAAAGGCTCACCTGGGAGAAAAGACTGAGATACACAACCCAAGGAGAAAGAAAATCAGAGAGGGAGTAGGGAGAACCTTTATCATGTTTTCAAATGGCTACTAGTGGTTGAGCTAATGGTTTAACTCACCAAGTCTGCAATGCTCCCTGGGAACTGGGTCACACCACCTTAGGGGTTAAGGAGATTCCCAAGAACTTCCAAGCAAATCCTTTCCTGAAGCTCAGCAAGGAGGAGGTACTTTTTTTTTTTTTTTTTTGAGGAGGTACCTTTATAGTCAAGGTCTCCATAAGCCCTGTCCCACCTTTGTCTAGATGGGAGACCTCAGGTCACCTTCTGCCATTTTTTCTTCTACATTTTCAATTCTTTCAGAAAGCCACCTTGTTAGAAAAAAAAATCCCATTCACTCCATCTAACACTCTGAAACTGGGGTCAAAGTGAGTCAGGAGAAAGGAATGAGCATTTCTAATTTTCCTTTTTGGGGATAAGTAAGATTGAGGTTAAAGAGCTCAGTCTTCTGCTAGAACTGGGAGAATGAGCAGCCACCAGTGAGGATGCTGGGTGACATCAACTCTCCAGACATCAGCGTGCTTTCATAAAGTTCTGAATTCCACTAACTATGTGGTCACACCATGGAAATGGAAATGCCCAGACACTACTTCACTCACTCAATTCTAGGTCTCACCTGCCCAAGTTTTGTTTCCTTAAGAACTTTTAGTTTGTAAATCGAAAGCAAGCTTCATATTATGCTGAGTGAGATAAGTCAGACTTCGAAGACAAAGAGTTTGATTCCATGTATATGAAATAGGGTCGCTATGAGTTGCAGGCGACTCAATGGCACATAACAACAACAACATAACAGACAAATGTAAAGAGACAAGAAAGAATGTGTGCTTACCAAGGGTTAGAGAGTGGAGAATGAGGAATTAATGCTTAAAGAGTACTGGGTTTTGTTTTTTTTTCATTTGAGATGATGAAACATGTTGGAAATGGGCAGTGGGGGGAGTTGGGAAGCATGGTAGTTTGTCTAATGTCACTGGATTGCACACATATGAGGGGTTGTACTGGCACATACATATCTGTGATACGTCACCACAATAATAATAAAGGGCAAGTTTGTGAAGTCAACAAAAGTAAAAGGAGGAAGCTCTGGAAACATAGCACAGAAAAGCTACAGAGAATACGTGGAGGAAAGGCATGAATATATTCTTGAGTGGGTGCTTTGCAGGAAGGGGTGTGGTTTAGTGTTTTGGTAACAGAGAAGTTCTCCAACTGTGTTAATTCTCATTTGCAAACCTATTAAGACAATTAATTGCCAGACCCAGACCAAAAAAAGAGCAAACATCTCCCTTCCCCATGAGACTTTTCAGTATCTTGTTCACAAACTTGAGTCCAATTGAGAATACCGAAGAAGAATACATCCTAATTGGAAGCTTGCTGTTGCCCCATTCAGCCCCCCAAGCAGTCATGTTTTGTTACCTGATTATTGTAAAGAACGGGAAAGAGAAGCTACAATTTGTTGCACTATTATGTCCCAATCACATTTATTAGTCAAGAGTCTCTATTTCCACAGAATACCAATGGGTTAAGGCTTCAAATTGAAGATGCTTCCTTCAGCTATTTTGCTCAGCATTTATAAACACTGGGGAAATGAAAAGAAATAGGTTTTCTGTTATCACTCTGATCTCCCACCTGAGACCATTCACATCCTGTTGTTAATAGAGCAGCTCCAATCACTAGAACTCAGCTGTGCTTTTCCTACTGGTGGCATTGCCTTGAGATATGTGGGTAATACCAGAGGAGCAGAGCCAGGACTGACAGTCTTTCTCATTAAGATCATCTAACAAAAGAGTTCAAGAAATTCCACTGTGTTGCTGAGGAAACAAAAGGATAGAGACTTTCTAGAGTAATCTGGTATCCTTACCACCTCCATATCAATGCCGGCTTGTCAAATTCACTAACTCTGCCACAGGGAAAGATGGGTAATCTACTCCCATGCTATTAAAATGCCTCTGAAAACCAGCTGGAAGGTCAGCTATGGTTCAGTTCCAACTCAATGTTTCACATCAACAATGGGCATATTTTGAGTAAAAGTTTTCCATGCATTATTTCTTTTAAGACAAGAGAAAAACACCAGCGTGTTCTAGTTCCTGCTCTGATTGCTAAAATAATAAAATTGAGTTGGGGATAACCTATCTTGAATTTTGGGCATTGTCCATCTCATCTCAGTAATAATTCAGTTTGAGTATGGGAGGAAGGTGCCTATTTACCCATTTGAAATAAATTAAAGATTTTTAAGGAATTCCTGCATGGCTCCAAAGAAATAAGAATTAATTTAGTAACCAAAAGATCAGAAAATTCAAATCCACTGAGAGGCACCTCAGAGGAGATGCCTGGTAAGCTGCTTCTGAAAGATTGTAGCCATTGAAAACCTGTGGAGTATGTTTCTGTTTTATTGTAAAACAACCGTGCATTCTTCCCAGCAACAATAGCTATTGAATATTACCCTATTCTGAAATCATACGGCCTATAGCAAATTCACAGAAACCTCCATGTCCTTAATTATAGAGTTTTACCCAACTTGCAGGCAAAGTTCCTTTATTATGCACATGCAGCATTAACATCTTAAAAGCAAAGTTGTTGTTATGTGCTGTCCATTTGCCTATGATTCCTAGAAAACCTATGTACAATAGCTCTCAACCCTGGCCTATTTTGAGTCAATCTCATAGGACATGACAGATCTAATCCCATTTGTCCACTCACTGAGTCAATCCATCTCATCCTGGGTCTTCCTCTCTGGCACTCTCTCCACCCTTCCAAGCATGGAGTCTTTCTCCAAGGACTCCCCTGGCTATGTGCCCAAAGTATGTGCTTCAAAATCCTTACCTCCAGGGAGTGGCTTGGTTTCACCCTGTCCAGGACACACCTGTTTGTTCTCCTGGCAGTCCATGGTATATTCAATCCTCTTCTCCCCTAAAAACAAAGTTTGCTCTCTGCTTCATTTACATTTCTATGCCCTATTAACCTTGACTAGATGGCTTTATCTGGTTCTCTGTCCTCTTTTTAGCACCTATTATGCATGTCTCCTTTCTGTGTTTTTCAAATATCCTTATCTCTGATAAAATGAAGACATGAGGCTACCAGTCATATCAGAAGGTCCTTTCTCTAAGAAACCAAAAAATAAATGCATGGAAACCCCCTTTTTATTTATCATCTTGATATAAAATGGAACTTAAATATTGTAACTTGCATAATATTGTTCTGCAATGTAACCTTGACAAGGAGTTTCGGGTTTAAGTGGCTCTGCTATCGTTCTGATTCTCCCACTCTTTATCTATTTACCTTTTTCTTTTTCTCTACCATGCCAGAATAAATTACATTTTCTTGGTTTTTAGTAACTGGAGTGGTAAAAGATGTGACAGCAGCTAAAGATACAGGCTTGAGGAATCAGAAAACACACCTCCAAAATATAGAAAATTATAGGGCTGTTTGGGGGTATTTGCAGGATAAGAGAAAGCTTTAGTGTTCCTCTTCTAGTGATCCCTAGAAAAGCCATCTGCTAACACAAATGTGTTCCTTCAGCTCTATATGTAAATTTCTGCCCAAAATGCACAGGTTACAAAAAGTGAATGCAACATAGTTCATGTCTCTCAAGAATTCACAAACTAATGCTAGAAGTAAATACTTAGCACGTTTTTTTTCCTTGCCAAAATAACTTTTTCCTTTTGTTGTGATTTAAGTGAAAGTTTTTGTCATTCAATCATTCATGCATACTTTGTAACACTAATTACAATTAATTAATGAAATTAACTACAATGGCTGATTATCCCCTTATAGTAATAAAAAAGCGCATCTTATATCCTGTGTTAAGTTCAAAATGAGTCATGCCTGCAGTTTTACGACTAGGAATTATAGCCAGCCTAATGCAGAAGATGCTCTAAGAAAGATGGCCCTATAGTTCTTTGCCATCATTCTTAAAAGTTAGGAATTTCTGTAGGTTTAGCTGTGTACCTGAGCTGACGTTCAGTCTGAGTTTCGAAGAAAAGCTTGACAGAATTGCCAGTGACAAAACTCTTTCTGTTCTCAACTCTTGAGCATTGAATGAGATAGAGAAGGAATGTATAAGCCTCCAGCTGCTTTTGGCTGGAAATGCCTAGAAGAGAAATTAATAATGTTTTCAGATCTAGATACTCTGGGATTGATTCTAGGGTGAGTAGGAGCAGCAGAGCTCCCCCTGATTACTACTTTGAAAATTTAAATTCTGTTTTCTGCTTAAAATACCATAAATCTTCTATGTAGTTGTCAGAAGTTCAGGATATGATTGCTTTGCAAGAGAACCCTTAACTCACTCCCCTATGTAGGTAGGATACTAGCTTGATGCCAGGTCTTAAAGCAGCTTCTGATCAGAAAAAAAAGATTATTTATCTAAAGAGAACTGTATCAAGTTATATACACACTATTGTTGAGTGCTGTCAGCAATTCCAAAGCATAGCAACACCATATAACAGAATAAAGATTTATGGACTATGATCTTTATAGAAGTAAATCACCAGGTTTTTCCCCCCTGTGGAGTTACTGTTGTTCTTGTATGCTATCTTGTCAGAACCAACTCACAGCTGATGCTCCCACATGTTTTCAGAGGCAGGAGACTGCCACTCTTCTCCCACAGAGCAGATGGTAGCATTCGAACTGCATGCCTTTAAAAGATTGCAATGTAGCTACTTACCGATAGGACACCAGAGCTCCCTGTGAAGCCACTTTGAACTATGTGAGTTAAAATTGTCAGTTTTCCAGATCACATCTGATTGCTTAACTAGTGGGCCACCAGAGATCCCATACATATATACTTGTAAAGTTGGCTTTCATGCCAACTAATGTAATGCTTTCAGGATTATCATTTGCTAACTTAAAATGAGAAGTGGCTACAAACATCCATTAATAACCATAATAAGTACAAAGATAGAGAAACTGGATGAAATGGAATGCTTGAATCTATCTATCTATCTAATCTATTTATCTATCTATCTTAGGGATTAGTTAAGCCAAAATGGACAGATACTGACTGTTCAGAAAAAGACAATCATACAGTCTAATCTATCAGGAATGACTAATTTAAAAGAAACAGCATCACATTCATCATCTAAAAAACATTTGAGATTTTCCCTGAAATACAGAACTGTCAGTTATAGGATTCATGTGCTTAATCTAGAAAAGCAAGTAATAAGACTTTAATCAAACTTCTGCACAAACCATTACTAACAAAGATGAAGAAATTATTTTATCAACTTCTGAACTTGAACAACATGCTCCTAAGAGTCATTGATAATTATTAATGACTGGAATGTGAAAATTGGAAGCAAAAAAATATCAGGACTTGGAAAATAAAGCCTTGGTAATGTAATCTAAGTGTATTTTAAAATTGTAGCATGCCCAAATGCTGGTAGACTCTGGGCTAGAGACCCCCAATTCATCTGGCAAGTCCCATCTGCTGACACCCACTTGAGCCCTGAGTGTTCCTTACATGTCCCTCGTTTAGATGTGAGAGGCCATCCTAAGGTCCAGCTTGAACCAAGACTCACAACAGACTCAACCATGAGTCACCTACAACTCGATGGCACTTAATAACAACAATATAATCTAAACACTAATGATTATCACACAAAAGAATTTTGCAAGAACAATTACCTATGCACTGGGTATATCTTTTTTCAAAACATAAAGAATGATCATCAGGGTTAGACTATCAATATGAAAATTCGAGTTGAAGCTGAAGGAATATAAACGAGCTAAAGGAAAGGCCAAAGTACAACCTTGAGTATATCATACCTGAATTTAGAGACCGTTTCAAGAATAGATTTTACTCCTTGAATATTAATGACCAAATATCAAATAAACTATAGGATGACATCAAGGACATCACACATAAAGGAAGCAAAAGGTCATTAAAAGACAAGAAAGAGAAGATAGAAATACATATTAGACAGAAATAGATGTCACAAGAGACTTTGAAACTTGTTCTTGAATGTAAAGTAGCTTAAGTAAAAGGAAGAAATTATAAAGAGCTGGGAAGAATATTCCAAAGACACATAAAGAAGATAAAGTACTGATTATGTGGAGAACCACCGTCAACTTGTCCTTCCTCCCTGGAAACCACATAAAGCAACCTCCGGCCCATCTTCCTCTACTGGTTGCAGCTGCAGCAGGCACTGCCCCCTTAAATAAGGTGCCATCCCATAGTGGGTATCACCCCCTCACAGGGGGCCACACACATACAATGGGTGCTGTCACTTTATCTGATACCTTGGACTTCTGCTTTGACGGACACAGAGAAAAGTGGACTTATCACAGCTGGGACACAATGACACAGAGATCCTGCCTAGTCTGAGATCAACACCCAGAACTTATGGTGAGCAAAGCTCCAGAAAGACCCACTGAAGGCCCAGTGAAGTGTGCACTTTTGGTGACATCGTCTGAGAAGAGAGGCCTGCAGGTCCTCATCCCCAAAGTGGCTTCTCAGTCTGAGATTTTAACTCTGCTCATGCAGGGAGGATAGCTCTGGGAAGCCCTATGTCCTTGCTGATGGCCAAATCAGGTAATCACATACTGGAACTCAGGTAGAGAAGAGAGACCATGATGGGCTCATTCCCAAGGACGTTACTAGATCTGAGACCACACTCAAATCCTGTGGCAAGCAAAGCCTTAGGAAGCCTGCTTGTGGCCCAGCTAGATGGTCACTCTTTGTGATTCAGGCATAGGGGAAAATCTTTGGGGGCCCTGTTCATAGAGTCTCTATGAGTCGTGCTTGACTTGAAGACAATCAACAACAACTACAAGAAATGAAAGGAGACCTAGACAAATGGAAGAATATACCACACTAATGGATAGGAAGACTCAGTATCATGAAAATGGTAGTTTTATCAAAGACAATCGACAAATTTAATGCAATCCCAATATGTACTAATATTATTCATCAATGAGATGGAAAAGGGAATTTTCAATTTTATCTGGAAGGGAAATTAATCCTGAATAAGCAAACACTACTGAAAAAGAAAAGCAGGATAGGAGTTATCATACTCCTTGACCTCAAAACTTAGTATATAAGCATAGTAGCCTAGACAGGATGGTACTGGTATAGCAAATGGCACATAGATCAATGGAACAGAATAAAAAAAATACAGAAATCTTCCTATTTGCCTATGATAAACTGTTCATCAAAAAGGAGATAAAATTAATTAAATGGTGAAACATCAATCTTTTGAACAAACAATGCTGGAAAAATTGAACAAGCATCTGCAGAACACTGAAACAAGATCCACATCTCACACCATACATAAAAACCAACTCAGGGAGCTCCGGTGGCCTAGTGGTAAGAAGCTGCACTGCAATCCCAGAGGTACAAGGTTCGAATCCACCAGATGCTCTACTGGAGAAGGAGGGACAATCTCCTCCTGTACCAGTCAGATCTGATTTGACGGTACACACACACAAAAATAATAGAACGGGTGGGGATTCGAACTGTATGTCTTAGGTGCAATTTGTTACTACTTGAGTGCAATTCTTTACTACTCAACCAACAGAGCACCCTGTTGTTGTTGTTGTTGCTAAGTGCTGTCAAGTAGGTAGATGACTCACAGTGACCTTATGAACATGTGTATAACTTTTGTCATTTCTCCACGTTCATAGAGTTTATGGAAACAAGCCATTTTATAAGTGGATGCCACTCCTGCTTTCAAGCTTGCTTTAATTGGGAAGCTCCACCAAACACTTTTCTACCATGGATAACCATTCTCGCATTTCACACATCAGTGTCAGAGTGTTTAGCATCACAGCAACCATGAGTTACCTCTGTACAGCAAATGGACAGTCCAGTGCTATAACACTTTGAAGAATGATTGACCAAAAGCAATTAAAACCAGGCCTGAAGGCTGCAGGCCCAAGGGCTCAAATGTGTTTTGAAATAGGAGGCTGAATTATATCATCTCACACCAATTAGCGAGTCAACAATCCACCCTAACCCTCACCAGAACCAGTAAATAAGCCTGTATAGAATCCAGCTGCTGCAGACGACTTCCAAACTGGATTCTAACCCCATACTACTAACCAAATGCATTTTTAAATAGGAGGCCGAATTATACCATCTTCCACCAATTAGCAAGTCAACAGTCCACCCTAATCCTCACCAGAACCAGGTAACAAGCCTCTGTAGAATCTGACTGCTGTAGATGACTTCCAAATTGGATTTCAAAGGTTGATAAAGAATATGGATATAGACTAAGGAGTAGTTGTCTGAACAGAACATCGAGTCATTTGCAACTCATAGCGACCCTATGTACAACAGCCCTAAACCCTGCTCTATCCTGTGCCAATCGCACTGCCTCTGACACACCC
>NW_006399820.1:3881332-3916650 GCF_000299155.1 Elephantulus edwardii | reverse complement strand
TTGTATCATTTCTCCATACATATTCAATCTGTATTCTGAGAAAATAATTTAAAAAGTTGGACTATAGATGAAGAATGTGACATCAGGATAGACAAAGATTCATCAATATATCCACATCACATTGCTTGCTAAAAGTGATGAGGACCTAAAACACTTTATCTAGAAGATGAAAGGCTATACCTTTACAATATAGATTACATCTCAACATCAAGAAAACAAAAATCCTCACTACTGAACCAATTGGTAAGATCATGATGAAACAAAACAAAAAATTAAGTTGTCCATATTTCATTTTATTTGTATCTATAATCAATATTCCTTATAAAATAAGGGAAATAAATTAAAAAAAGGAATAAAAACATGTTTTTTTCAAGTTTCCCAGCTGTCCCATGGATCTGTCTCTTGCTTCAGCAGTGTTTGGACAGAACAGATCCAGCGACTCCCCACCTCCAACCTCCAATTACCCTCCAACTTCATCTCCAGGCATAATGTCGGGATCATCTTAGCCATCTCCTATTTTTAGGATCAGCCAACACTGTTTTTTTTGTTAACCTCAAAACCTTGACCAACTATGAGCTCTCAGATCTGTCAAAATTATTGTGCCAAAGCGGAGGCCAATGTCAACCCTCTGGTCAACCTGCACATGTGGGCCACTTTCACCTACCTCCTTCTGGGTTTTTATTTTGACCACAATGATATGGCCTCAGAAGGCGTGGGACACATCTTCCGCTAGTTAGTCAAGGAGAAGCACAAGGGTGCCAAGCATCTCTTGAAGCTGCAAAACCAGTATGGCAGCTGTGTCCTCTTCCAAGATATCCAGAACCCATCTCAGGATGAGTGGGATAAAACCCTTGATGCCTTAGAAGCAGCACTGGCCTTGGAGAAGAACCTACACCAGGACCTTCTGGATCTACAAGCTTGGATCCTGCAAATACGGACCCCCATCTCTGTGACTTTCTTGACAATCACTTCTTGGATAAGGAAGTGAAACTGCTGAATAAGACAGGTGACCATCTGAGCTAGGCTGGGTGAGTATCTCTTTGAGCATCTCACCCTCAAGCACGACTAGGGGCCTACAAGTACCTGCAGGGGGGACCTCTGCATCCCCTTACCATCAGCAGCAAGCTTCTTTTTCCCACCCTGGTGGAGAATCTTATCCACCCAGAGCCCCTCACCCAAGCCTTGGACCAAACTGAGCAATAAAGCTTTTTGCAACACCTTAAAAAATGTGTTGCATGGGGAATATTTGTCAAGGACTTTTCCAAAATGCCAAAGAGCAAAGATATCATTTGGAGACTTAGGTGTATCTGGTCCAAGTAATGGTAATTTTAATTATTTCTGCATATCTGAAAGTTTGACAATGAATAAGAATCAATATTTTTAAAGTATGATGTTCAAGGAGAGGTCTGATTAGCTTATGGGCAGCCAAAAGAACAAACAAATCCAGCATGCTCCTTAGAGGCAGGGATGGTGAAACTTCAGTTGAAAAAAGGCATCATGCTAGAAAAAATAGACAGGGAAAGAGAAGAAGATACCTAACAAGATGAATTGCCACAGTGACTGTAACAGTTAATTAGAGTGTATTAGAGATAGTGAGGATGGCACAAGACAGAGCATTGCTCAATCTGCTGTTCATAAAATTGCTGTATCAATTCAATGACACCTACCAAAGAACAATAACAAAACAATTATAAAGTCTTAGATCTCGTTTTGTTTGTTGTTGTTAGATGCAATCAAATTGGCTCTGTTACCAACCCCATGTACAACAGAGCAAAATCTTACCAGACTTTGTACCATCCTCACAATTTCTGCTGTGCTTAATCCTAATACTTGTAGTCACTGTGTTAATTTTATTGAAGCTTTCCTTTCCTTGGCTTATCTTCTCCTTTTCCAAGCATTATGTCCATTTCCAATAACTAGTCCATCCTATCAAATTTTCAAAGTATGTGAGACAAAATTTCACCATATTTTCCACTAAGGAGAACTCTGGATGCATTTCTTCTAAGGCAGATTTGTTTCTTCTTTTGGAAATCCATAGGCTATTCAATACTTCTTTTCTTTGTTCTGGGAGGGCGGGGGGGATTTTCAACACTTTTGTCAACAGCATAATACAAAAGTGTCAATTCTTTAGAAGTGGTGAATCTTAGGTTTAGGT
This sequence comes from Elephantulus edwardii, assembly GCF_000299155.1. Lineage (NCBI taxonomy): Eukaryota > Metazoa > Chordata > Mammalia > Macroscelidea > Macroscelididae > Elephantulus > Elephantulus edwardii. The sequence goes on along the minus strand of NW_006399820.1, from coordinate 3,914,495 downwards.
GGTTCTATAAAGGTTCCTCTCCACTTAGTAACGTCTGAATTAAGAAAAATGGACTCATTATACATATTGCTTTGTCCCTTAATTTTATGTGGTAAATGTATGGTTATTAGAGCATGAAAATGGGAGCTCTGTCAGCATAGTCCATAAGGAGTTGCTCTAGTAAGTTAAAGGTGGTGTCTTTCTGATGGCTTGAGCCCACCAGTGGCTTTATGAGAGAAGGATGGGCAGTGTCTTTCCACACAATTTATGGCCTGCAAAAACCCTCTGGAAGGTCAGCTATGAGTTGGTTCCAATTAGGTGACAATGAGTTTGAGTTTTGTTTTTCTCCTCATATGCCCAGAGATATGACCTTATACCTACAGGATCTGAACTCTCTAGTGAAATATGTGACTATAGTTACTGAAGCACCACTTTACTGGGCATATAGTACATAGTTCACTAATTTTTAGTGAATTAGATTGATAAAGAAATCCATGGGTAATAGAGTGAAACACTTGACTATTAGCTGAAAAGTGGCTCTGGTAGCCTACTGGGAGTTGTGCTTCCAACACAAAGTCAGACAGTTTGATTCTGTCAGTTGCTCTGTGGGAGAAAGAACAGTCTCTTCCCATGAGATTTACAGTCTATGAAACTGCTAACCTTCTGGAAGTTCAGTTATGAGTTTGTTCCTACTCCAATGTCTTTGACTTTTTCTGATTAGTCAAAAGATTAATGATTCAAAAACAGTCAAAGTCATCTTGAAAAACTGTCCTCGTGTTCTGCTTGTAAAAAAGTCACAGATTTGAAAACCTTATGGGGCGTAATTCATGAGTTAGATTCAACTCAATGGCAACTAAGAACAGATTAATAAAATTCCAGAGGACAAAAAATCACAATACTCCTTTTTATTTCCAGAAAGCAACAGTTCAGTGCTTGCAATATCAGAGAACACCAAACTATATAGGACTATTTACTCAAATTTATTATTTCTGATAAGCCAAGGTAATAACACTGTACCACGTTATACCAATCAAACTTCTCTTCAAACTTGCTTCCTCCTGAAAGAAGAAATATTCTGTCAAATTCCATTTCTCTATTATGCTCTTGGGGGACCTTACAGGTATTACAGTTATGGCAAATAACTTTCTTGGACTGTTTTACTAAATCAAGTATGAATGGACCTTGAGCAAAAGATGACTAATGACACCCCCTCCTTTTTTAGTGTGACATAAGTGAATCAGACGTAATACCAGGAAGAAATGGAAATAGAACTAGGTTATGAATCAGGAGGTGTGGGCCATAGTTAGAATTTTATCTCTGGATAGTGATGAAATCTGGCAAAAACTACTTAACCTCTCTAGGCATGAATTACTGAAATATCTCACACCTGTTGACATTTGCTTACTTGTTTTTTTAACTTTTTGTCCTGGAACAGGTGTAAATTTAAGAAGCAAATCACTTTTTTATTCACTTTTTTTTTCATGTCATTGATTGAAATCCACAAAATGTAATATAATCATACCATTGGCTCTCCTTCTTTTCCAACCCTTTCTTCCTCCAGAAACTTACCTGTTGGCAAATGCTGGTTTTCTATTTCAAATGGTTGGTCATTCTGAGAAGTGTATACATTCCTAGTAATATTCACCTTATATTATTGTTATGTTCTCTGGAGTCTACAATGACTCAGTGACCCTATGAACTAAGGCACACCTAATCCAAGGCATGGAATTTTGAATTTTTTCTTATGCATCTAAAAGTTTGACAATGAGTAAGAATGACTGAATAAGAATCAATGCCTTTGAATTGTGATGTTGGATAAGAATACTACCTATCCTATAGACTGCTAAGAGATAAATAAGTCTGTCTTGGATGAAATGCAACCAGGTTGCTCCTTAGAGACAAAGATGGTAAAACTCTATTTCACACACTTTGGACATGTTTTCAGAAAGAGCTAGTGCTAGGAAAATTATATCATGCTGGGAAAAGTGGAGAGTAAAAGACAAGAACACTCTCAAAAAGAAAGACTCTCAAAAAGATAGATTTGCACAATGACTGTAGCAATGGGCTACAGCATACAAGAGACAATGAGGATGGTGCAGAATGGGGCAAGGTTCTGATTGGTTGTTCAGATGGTCTTTTTGAGTTGTACTCAAGTTAATGAAATCTAGCAACATCATGGGATGGAAATTGAGCCACGGAGATAAACTCAGTTCCAGACTTGAAAAATGGCTAAATAGTTTCAAGGATTCCACTGGTCTCTATATGACTAGTAAACCTGGTCTTTTTGTGACATTGAGTTATGTTCTACATTCCCGCCCCCACACTCTACCCACAACCTTCTTTTATAATCCCTTTCAGAGCTGTCAGTAACGGTAATCAGGCACTAACAAATTTTGTCTCAGATTTGAGGAAGCTGAGGTTCATATGGCCCGTTAGTCTTTTGGACTAATTGTTTCCATGTGTCTTTGATTTTCTTCACTCTTTTTTGTTCCAGATGGGGAAAATATTAATAGTTTTTATGCTTCAGAAAGTTGGACAATGACTAAGGATGACAGAAGACGAATAGATGTCTTTGAGTTGTGGTGCTGGAGAAGAGTCTTGAACATAGCATGGATTGCCAAGAAAACAAATAGGTCTGTCTTGTAGAGGGTAAAACTAAGTCTCTCCTTGGAGGCTAGTATTTTGAAGCTCTGCCTAACTTACTTTGGGCACATGGCCAGGAGAGATTGGTCCTTGGAGAAGGACATCATGCTTGGAAGGGTAGATGGACAATGCAGGAGAGGGAGACCCCGGATGAGATGGATTGATATAATAACGGGGAGATGAGGGTTGATGTGTCAGAATCAGTGAGATTGGCTCAGGACAGAGAAGGGTTCAGAGCTGCTGTACATAGGGTCATTATTCATTACAGGTGACTCAACCAATAAGATTCTATGACAAGTTTGGAAGCAGGAGTGGCATCCCCTTCCTAAACAACTTGCCTCCAGAAATTCTATGAACTTTTATAAATGTCGATAGTTGTATAGAGGCGTCAAGATTTTTGTTCAAAGGGTCACTATGAGTCATGCTCAGCTTGAAGGCAGTCAACAACAACAACCCTTGGATGGCCACGTATAAGCTTTATTTTAATAAATTATTTTTATTTTCATTGTGATTTTTATGAAAAGCTTTTAACACCCTACCCACAAAGTAGTGTGTATATAACCTATTTGTGAATTTTGATGTGCTGGTTTATTCAACTTAACTTTTAATACTCTATGACTTTTGAATATTCTTAATAAATCAAATTCAATTGCTACATATTGTGAAGTTTGATTTTTTTGTTTGTTTGTCTGTTTGCTCTACTTTGTTCTGTTTTTCATAGTCTGGATACTTTTGAGGACCAAGTAATTACCTAGATATTTAGACATCTATTAATAAAATATCACACTAAAACATAAGGAGAGTTGATAACTTTGAAAGGTTCTTCTTGGAGACAAGGATTCTGAAGCTTCATCTGACATACTTTAGATATGTAGCAAGGCGAGACCAGTCCTTGGAGAGGACATCATGCTTGGGAAGATGGAGGGATAGCACAAGAGAGGCAGATCCTCAATGAGATTGATTAATTCAGTGACGGGGATAAATGAGAGTAGGTGTGTCAGAGGCAATAAGATTGGCACAGGATGGAGAAGGGTTTAGAACTGTTGTACATAGGGTCACTATGAGTCACAGGAGAGTCAATGGGACATAACAACAACAACAAAACATTCTGTTTACACACAAGAATTAATCACATAGTGTCAACTTAAAATAGGAAAAAGTTTAGAGTTTTAGATCTCTAGAACTCAGAAAAGCTACTTTACACAAAGTCGGCTATTTAGTTGTGTAGTTATGATGTGCCATTTAGAGCTTGACTATGCCATTTTAAAACTGAAACCAAGACAAGCTAAGAGAAAAAAGAAGTTACAATGCACACTTAGTAATTTAAAATTGTAAAATTATGTTTCTATTTATTGTGTAAAAAATCAAAGAACTCAATCTTTAGACTGATGAGTTATGTTATTCATAATGAAAACTATCTTTACTTCTTCCCCTAGAAGTAGAGAAATATTCAAACTTTTTGACTATTCCATTAGTCTTGTCAAGTGGTCATTTGTTAGATTTCATACTGTACAATCCAAGTCTTACATAGGTACACCATACCTAGCCATGGTTTACCCTAGAGAGTTCTTGAATGGGGTTTAGCTTTTGATGAACAACCAACACTATTCACTAGATTTAAAGGCTTGTCTGTTTCTAGAGTAAAAAATATCTCAAAAGTCACCTGTTATTCATAGCGACCCTATGTACAACAGCTCTGAAGTCTGCCCTGTCCTCAGTCAGTCTCATTGACTCTGACACACTATTCCCATTACTCCAGTTACATGTCAATCCATCACATCTGAGAGGTCTTCCTCTCCTGCACTGTCCCTCCACCCTTCCAAGCATGAAGCCTTCTCAAAGGACTGGTCCCTCCTGGTCACAATCCCAAAGTATGTGAAACAGAGCTTTAAAATCCTAGCCTCCAAGGAGAAATTTGGTTTCACCCTCTCCAAGACAGACCATTTTATTGTTTTGGAGTTCCATGGTATGTTCAATATTCTTCTCCAGCATAAAAACTTAAAGATGTTAATTCTTCTGTCATCATTCGTCATTGTCCAACACTCTGATGCATAGCAAGTAATTGCAAAGACCACAACCTGGATTAGGCACACCTTAGTATCTAAACAGACGTCATCACTTCTCAACATAACAACATAACAAAATATTTTCTCAGTGCAATTTGTCTTTTGATTTTCTGACTGTTGGTTCCAGGGGGGTTGACTGTGGAGCTGAGCAAGCTCTAACTGTTAACAATCTCAATCTCTTCATCCATCATGGTGCTGCCAATTGACCAAGTGGTAAGAATCTTTGTCTTCTTGATGTTGAGCTCCAATCCATATTGAAGACCACAGTCCTTGACTTTCTGCAAAATGCACTTCAGGTGCTTCTCAGTTTTAGCAAGCAAGGTTGTGTCGTCTACATAATGCAGGTTGTTGATGAGTCTTCCTCCAAGCCTGATGCCACATTCTTCCTCATAAAGCCCAGCCTCCTGAAACATCTGGTCCTCATATAGGTTGAAAAGATTTGTAGACTGTAAGCATCCCCGATGCACTCCTTTCCTGATTTTAAAGTATGCAGTGCTTCCTTGCTTACACAAATAATCTTATCACTGGTCTCTCAACAATGATCTTAAACCATGAACAGGTTTTATATTTAAAGCTTTTCATGCTAGTGTTTAATTTGCATACATGCACATCCCTGACACACATCGACTCACTGTAACATATTTATAAACGATTCACTCTCCAAACTTCAGCCATGACTTAAGATAACTATTATATAGTCATGCTTCCATTTTAATCAAGATCATAATGCTTTATAAAACAACTAACATCATTACCAAGAATTTACTGAGTATGAACTTGAGAAACTTCAGATCTAAGTAAGGAGGTAGAACATAAAAAGAGTCCAGAAGTAAAAACTTCTAGATTGATAGAATTTCACAGTGGGCATTCTTCCAGTCTTATTTTATAAGTACTTCCCAATAGCCACAAATTTAAAAGTCCCACTTATGTTTCAAGATTCTAGTTGTTTGTCATATGTTTTTCAAAGCCTTCCTATATCCCTCTTATTTTCCTTCAAATTAAAAACAATTTTTCAGTTCTTGCAACTCCCTTAGCACCTTATCTGTTTCTCTGTCATCAAAATTTCCACTTGTATAACAATTATTTAAGAACATATATTATTTCCAGAGTTAGGTGATATTAGAAGCTTCCAGGGAACAAAACCTACCTCACACACATCTAGGATAGAGCCTTGATTGTAATTTGAAAAAATAAATTTCTCTTGAGTCAATTTTCACTCAAAGTGATCACATGTGTATTAGAGCCAAGTTAAGCTCCATAGGATTTTAGTGCCTGAATTTTTATTGTTGACAGCAAAGCCTTTCTTCCAAAGTGTGTCTAGGTGCACTGAAGTTCTGACCTTTCACTTAGTAGCAAATGTGTTAACCATTTGTACTACTCATGTTAAGTGATTAATGAATAAGAATCTTAACCGGTTCGTTCGATATTGGAAGGACCTGGTAGCCAGAGAAATAATTAAGTATCTTGTCCAAAGTCCTGTAATCAGGACTGATGCTCAGGTGAGAAATTTCTTTCTAGCTTTACAAGTTACTTTTGTTATTGTTGTTGTTGATTGTCATCAAGATGTGCACAACTCATAGTGACTGCATGAACAAAAGACCCGAGATCTTTCTATAACTATAGTTTCTCCAAGTTCAGAGTTTCCAGAGGCATGTAGTTTAGGAAGTGGGTGCCACTCCTGCTTCCCAGCCTGTCCCAAAACTGGGAGCTTCACCAAACTTTGTCCACCATGGTCAGCCATGATGGCATTTGAGATCCCAATGATACAAGGTTCAGCATCACAGCAAACTCAGATTACCTCAGCACAACAAATTGGCAGAAGAGTGTTACACGACTTAGAATAATGTTCCTCCAAAATATAGTAGCAAAGGATTAAAATACAATCCCTCAGACCTAATTTATTAAATATAAGGGCCAGCAAGAAGGTTTTGTTGACTCTAAATAAGAGGCTTTAATAATACTACAAAAACAAACAAACAAAATCAAACATATCCCAAAACAAGAGAGCTCATCTTATAGATTCTTCACCCAGTCAGGGCTTGGCCTTAAATGCAAGTGTCCTCCTGGAGGTCTTGTTGGCTCTAAACAAGAGGCTTAAACAATGAAACAATCCACACAGAACCTCAATCAAAATTAGAGCACCATCGAACAGAGTCCAGCCAATAGAAGTGCAAAATGGAAGACAAGGGCTTGGCAATATATGTTGTTGTTGTTGTTAAGTGCCATATAGTACTGAATATTTATAGGGTCCAAAAGGTTTTAACCTTGTTCTATAAATATTGTCCTTTCTTTAAATTCATAGGTATTCCACAGGCGTGTTTAGGAAGTGGATGCCACTTCTGCTTCCAATAACAACAACAACAACCAGATATTGTCAACTATGTGTAACCATCGTGGCACTTGACAGATTAATGGCACCACATTCAAAATTACAGCAATCCAAAATTACCTCAATGCCGAGAAATGACAGAAAAGTGCTGTACTACCTAGGAGTGTTCATTTCAAAACCAATGACAACCACGCTTGAGGGCTGCAGGCCCTCAGGCCCAAATGAAATTTTAAAAGGCTGCAGGTCCACACATCAGGTTACTAGAATACTAAAATATATCTGAGTCAGTCTATAAATCTCTGCTAATCCCAAGTGACTTCCCATTGCCCCATCTATGCCAGAGGCTCCCATAAACCTCCTGGCCTCTTTCTATCTTATAAATGCAAACTTCAATGCACAGAGCAAGGAGTTCCCAAAAACCTGCATATGTGTTTGGCTGACATATAATTATTAAATGCTTTGAATATCACCTCTGACATATAGTAGCCAGTTACATGGCTAGGACAAGAGAGAGACTTACAACTCTCTCTAACACATTGGTGCTAATTCAACATATGATAAATATTATAAATTGAATTTTGTATATTAATTATGTAGTGGAGAATAATCAGTAAGGAGTTTTAAATAATTAAAACCAATTGTCATCAAGTTGACTTGGACTCATTTTCAACACCATGTTTGTCAGAGTACAACTGTGCTCCAGAGGATTTTTCAAAAGCTGCTTTTTCAAAAGGACATTGCGGACTTACCTTCCAAGACATTCCTGCCTGGAGTTTAACCTCCACCTTTTATGTTAGCAGTTGAGCATGGTAAACACTTGTACCACTTAAGTACACCTGTCAGTAAGTTTTTGCTGTTAAGTGTTGTTGAGTACAACTCACCACAATCCTTTGTACAACAGATCTGAACCTTGCCCTTTCCTCTGCCATCCTCATCATTTCTGATGTACTTGAGCTCAATGTTACAGTCACTAAGCCAATCCATATTCTTGATGGTAAGTAAGCAGATTTCTTAAGGGAAGTAGAACTACAATTCAACCTGGAAGAATAAGGAAAATTTGAATTAACTACAAGGGACTAAGTATTAGGTTATTAACCCAAAGTCTGGAAATTCAAGTCTACTCACCACCCTAGAGCATAAAGATGAGGATGTCTGCTTCCATAAAGATTTACTGTCTTGAAAATGTTAAGGGGAAGTTCTGCTCTACATATAGGGTCAGTATGAGTCAGAAGACTCATAGATTTAGAGATGGAAAAGCATTGGAAGGATGAAAACAGTATTACACAGAGGCTGGATCAGATCTACATGTAATGTTTTTACCTCTTTCTTCCATGACCTCTCTATTGACTTGTTATGATACCTGCTACCGTATTTGCTATTTCATATTTTGCTTCCATGGGAATGGATTACTCACAAGTTGAGTACAAACTCTCATAGGAATACAAGACCCATCTTTATCTCAGTATACAGGACACGTGCCGCTAAATCTAGTCCTTCCCAAATTCATGTGTAGGTCCAGGGTAAGACCAGGGAAGCCAGTAGGTAGGCTTCTGTACCAGGATGCTGGGAAGCAGCAGAAATTGAAACATATATGAACCAAGCCCTCAATGCATGTTACATTGTCCCATTATATTTCACTTGCAAAGCATAATTAAAAAATTTGAATAATTTTAAGATGACAATTTCAAGTCAATAGTCCCAAGGGTGTGACCAGCTCCTGAGCACCAGATTCTATGTGACTCCTTTGTTGTGTGTCCTTCATAGCAGGGTTTGATGTTTCCAAAAGGTAGCTTCAACAGTAAGGTGGGAGGAGGTAAAAGAAGAGGAGCTATGTGGAGTAGGATTGGAGAAGTGCAATCAGTTTAGACAGTCAACAACCATGCTATATACACCATCTGGGATAATCTTCTATAGCCTATGAATTGGTAAAGAAAGTCTGGTAGTGTGGTGAGTTACACAGTGCTGCTAACCAAAAGGTCAGCAGTTGTATTCCACCAGCTTCTCTGTGGGAAAAAGATCAGTAATCCCCTGCCATAAAGATTTTTAACACTGGAGATCCAATATAGTATTACTATGAGTCTGGAGGTCCAGTAGGTAAGGAGTTGTGCTGTCAACCCAAAAGTATACGATTCAATCCAACAGATGTTGCTAAAAAAAAAAAAACCCAAACAAAAAAAAACCCAAAAAACCAAACAGGCAATCTCCTCTCAAATAATTTCGTCTCAGAAAACCTTCTAGGGTGTCTGTTATGGGTCATCGGACAGGATAAGATTCAGATTTGTTGTTCAGATGGTCACTATGAATAATCAACTTAATGGCACCTAACAACAATAACAATAATGCATCAACTAATACCTCCCTCCCAATAAGCAAATTTTAAAGAGAAACTATTTCAAATGTAAAATATCCTTTTGTAATTGTGCATTTATAGATGAGTAAAATTATAATAATACAACTGTTAAGCACTCAGTTGCTACCTGAAAAGTTGTGGTTCAAACCTATCCAGCTCTCCACAGCAAAATCTTGTAAAGATTACAGCCTAGGAAATTCTGCAAGATAGTTATTCCCTGACACACAGAGTATTTAGAACTTGACCTCATATGTGAGAGAAATAGAAATCTCCTTCACCTTTAGGCCTGTCATAATAACAATCTTGAAGAGAGTACAGAGAAGCAAATGCATTTAGGGAGAAATCTTCCAGTCCTTCCTTCAATCACCTCCTCTTCTTGATCCAGGCTAGATGTTGCTGCCTATCCTACTTTTTGTATTCTTCTACACATACTAATCTCTAGGTCAAAATTTCTTCTGCAAAGGGAAGGCTGGGCCTCAAGACCTGCAGAAATGTACTTCTCTTTACAATCAGAAAAAAAAGAACTTCTCAGACACAGTGTTTCTGAAAATGTAAAATTGGATCTTGATGGTTGGGAACCTGCCATCATCATTAAGCATAAAAAAGCAGACAGACATCTGTTCTGTCCGGGAACACAGAAAGAATACTAATCACAAGCTATTGCTGATATGGAACATTGTGGCCTTGACTTGGACAGGCTGCTCACCAAGACCGGCAGACACTGACCTGGCTGCAGACATCCCAGAAGGAACAGTAGGGGTTTTTCTCCCCATATAATACACTCAAAGAAATAGCATAAACACATGCAATACACACAGAATATGCAAAGGAATTGTGACTTACAAAACCCACATAACACAAACCTTATTTGTATAAATATTTGTTAAAAGCCCAGTGGTCAGAGGCTCTAGTTCTCTTCAATTGAGTGATTTAACTACAATCTATCCTGTCACCATCTCTATATCAACTTATTCTTGTCTCATGTTCTCACAAATCATCAAGTTGGTTCTAACTCATAATGACCCTCAACATGTTACTGAGGCTATAAATCACAATGGGAAGAAGTTTCTCATGTTTCTCATGCAGAGCTGCTAGTGGCAAGGTACAGTCTTTTGGTTAGCATTGCAACTTTGGACTGCACCATCAAAGCTCCTCCAACTTCCTCTTCTGGTTGTTAGATGGCATAGAGTTAATTACGACTCATAGCAACCCTAGTGAAAACAGAGACAAACATTGTCTTTTCCTGAACCATCCCTAAGATCTCTAATATGCTCAAAGATATTGTTACAGTCACAGTTCCAAAATTCCAAAGATCAAACCTGGAACCTGGACCTGCAAACGGACTTTGCGCTTTTCATTCAATCCCAGTTCCAGTTCTAGTCAAGGTGGCGGTGACTCCTGACAATATCATGTGTGTCGGAGTAGAACTGCTCCACAGGGTTTGTCAATAGGTGACTTTTTGAAAGTAAATCACTAGGCCTTTATTCTGAGATGTCTCTGGGTGGACTCTAACTGCCATCCTTTCACTTAGCAGCCAAAAATACATTAACAGTTTGCACCATGCAGGGACCCCTTTTATTCTTTAGACCTGTCATAGTACTATCTTTTTAATTCATCATATATAAACATTATCTGCCTTTCAAGGCTCATTATTGATTAACTAATTCATTTACTTACCAAAAATGAGTGCTTGTGTAATGCAAACTCACTCTCTTATTTATTGTTGTTTAATCAGAGTCTACTCATAGCTGACCCCTCAAAGGCTGAAAATAACATGGGAGGAGACTGACTATCTTTACCCTATAGAACTGCTGCTGGATTCAGATTGCCATGGAGGTGTGGTCTTTGGCTTGGTACAACTCCCAAAGAATACACATCACTGGAGCTCTCTTTGGTACAAAGTGATGTACAAATTAATGTGCAGAATGACAAATTAGGTGTGGGCAAGTCCTTTCTTCATGATGCTTTCAACTCTATCAGGGAAGATGAAATAAATTATGGATTAGATTGAGTCTGTCTAAAAAGATAGATTGAAATCCTCCAAGATGTTATCCATTAGCAAGGAGTCATACTGGAGTTAAAGAGGATCCTAATCCCAATTATTGACATCTTTACAGAATAGAAGAGCAGAAAGACATGGAGAGAAGGGCCTGAACACTATGAAGTTGTGTTGCAGAAGCTAGAAGAGACAAGAATGTATCTAAAACCTTTGGAGGCAGTATGACTTAACTAACACCCTGAATTAAGCCTGGTAGCCTCCAAAATTTTGGTAGGATAATATTATCTTCTTATAAGTCACACACTCTGTAGCTTGTTAGTATGGTTGCCCTAGGAAACCAAAGCAAAATCAATATATAGAAAAGTCTAAAACAAGAGTTTAAAAATAATGTGGCTATCATAAGACAGATCAGTCTATTTAGTGTGCCAGTGCTATACAGTGAAGTCAGAACTGACTCATTGTTGATCCTTCAGCAGGTATTCAGAAGCTGTAAATTGCACAGGAGGAGATTGCCCATCTAACAGTTCTGTGAAACTGCTGGTGAATTCAAACCAAATGCCTTTGGGTTGGCATCACAAATCCTTAGAACCAAGCCACCAGAACTCAATGTGTAGCAGAGCTCCCTAAACATATCAAAGAACACTTTATTGAAAAAATGGCCGTCATACTGGGTTTGGAATTCCCAAAATTTGAAGACACAAGTGTGGAGAAAGAAGTCTAAAGAGCAACAAAAGCAAATAAAAATAAAGGAAAGCACGAGGTGTGTATGATGAACCCTAAATATGTTCGAGGGAGTAGGGAAAAGACATCTAAATGAGATCCATAGTTAGGAGCTAGAAGGTTAAACAGTCAAGGTACATTCTAATCAAAGAATGCATTCCAGAAGAAGCTCCCAAGGAGTTACAACCTTTTGTAATCCCTCCTCTCCATAATCCCTGTTTGTGCCTCACCCTTTGTGCTCTAGGTGGCAGATAGTCAAGGACTGTGTGTTGAACATTAAATTCATAAAATATTCACTGGTAAATGCTTCCATTCAAGGAAACTCAGGGAAATTGTGCTGTATGTTCTCAGTCAGATATTATTATTATTATATTGTTGTTGTGTGTTGTTGAATCAAAGCTGATCTACAGTGGACCTTTCAGGGAGTTTTCAGAGGCAGTAAATCACACAGCAGTACATGTAGCACATGACTACATGGAGTTTGTTGTTGGTATTGTTGTTGTTTTTATGTGCCATTGAGTCACTTATGTACAACAGCCCTAAACCTTGTTCTATCCTGTGCCAATCTTACTGACACACCTACCCCCATTACCCCGGTCATTGAATCAATCCATCTCATTGAGGGTCTTCCTCTCCTGTGCTGGTCCTCCACCCTCTCAAGCATAATGTCCCTCTCCAAGAGCTGATGCTTTCTTGCAACATGTCCAAAGCATGTTAGACAAACTTTCATAATTCTTGTCTCCAAGGGGCAGCCTGGCTTCACCCTCTCCAGGACAAACTTGTTTGTTCTCTTTGCAGTCCATGGTATAGTCAATACTCTTCTCCAATGTCACAGCTCAAAGAGATCAATTCTCCTTCTATCCTCCCTAGTCATTGTCCAGCTCTCTGATGCATAGCAAGTTATTGCAAAGGCTTGTATCAGGCACATCTTAGTCTCCTGACATCGTTGCTCTTCAGTGCTTTAGAGGTATCTCTAACTGCAGACTTTCCCATTGCAATGCATCTTTTAATTTCCTGGCTGCTGGTGCCAAGAGTGTTGATTTTGGAGCCAAGCAAACGGAAAAATCTCAATCTCAGCTGTAGTAATATTATGTATAGCGTAACTTGTATAATTATTAAATACTTCACTAATAATTCTGATTAAATACCATATTTGAGTGGTCTTCAAAAAGTCCAATGTAGCAGCAGTCATTATATTTATGTATTTCAAGTTACTCTCAAATGAATTCTACCTCATGGTGACCCTCTGAGAATAAAATTGTCCTCAATAGAATTTCAAAGCTAGTGTTTGGAAGTCGTTTTCCAGGTCTTTCTTCCAAAGTATCTCTGGGTATATCAGAAATTCATCCCTTCTGTTAGCAGTTGCATAACTGCACCACTCAGAAACCCCTATTTACATACAAATTCACTGTTTTTTTAAATATATTTCACTCATAGTAACTCATCACCGGGTTCTCGAGGTTGTAATCTTTACAGGAGGAGACTGTCCATCTTTCTCCCATATCTTTCAGCTTATAGATTTGAACTATTGATCTGTTAGTTAGCAATATAACATGTAATATACTAGTTGCAGGTAAATTCTAATATGAATGCTGATGGAATCCACACAGCAGTGCCACAAGAGAAAGATCTGGTGATCTGCTTCCAAAACCACAGCAGCCAAGACAATTCTATTGAGCAGGTCCACTCTGTACACATGAGGTCGTCGAGAGTTGGAATACACAGAACCCTGGTTTGATCTTGGATGTGTGCCTAGTATGATCAGACATTGTGAGGAGCAGAAGAAAGCAGTGAGCAAGGCATAGAAGTCACCCCACCCAAAGGAGCTTCAGCAGGGCATCCAGAGCTGTCTTCCAAAACTACCAGCCTTTCTTCAGTGAGGAAGTGCCAGACCTGGAGGTGCCGGATGCAAGAGGAAGAAGGCAGGCCATGCCTCTCAGCCCCGCCCCATTCGCTGCTCGCCCACGCCGCGCGGACCCAGTAACACTGGCGGCAGCGGATGCTGCGGCGGATGCGCGGGCCTCCTTGCGCGGGCACGAGGGACGCCCCGGTGTCAATCACGCGCGGGCTGAGCTCGGCTAGGCGGGAGCAGCGGCGGCAGTGGAGGCTGCGAAGGAGGCGATGGGACCCCAGCGAGAGATCTGCGGCTAGCTAGCTGCACTTGCTCCACGGGTCAGGGGATCGGAGGGGGCAGGTAAAGGCAAGCAAGCCCAATGGGGCAGCTTTTTGTGCTTGATAAGATCTTTCACCAGTTCTTCCTCTCCTCCTTTTCTGTTTCCTTTCTCTTTCTCACACACAAATATTCATCTCTCTCTTTCTCCCTCTCTCCCTTGCACACACACGCGCGCGCGCGCACACACACACACACCCTTCATTTACGTTTATTACACATGCACAAACCTCTTCACAAACCATACATATAAAAATATGTAAAAACATACAGATTAGGATAGCCAACTGTTTTTTGGCGGTTCGAGATGTTATGTAAGAATGTGGGGAGTGTACAGATGAAAACTTAAGAGAGAAAAAAAAAAGTTCCTTATTAGACAAGATGGGTACATTTTGGAGTTGGCCAAGGTGGTTTGATTTTGTTTTCCATTTTGCATTTAGCCCCAAATTGGCCTGCTCATTCCTTTGCCATATCTGAAGAATTTTAAATGATTTGATATGAGCTCAGGAAATACTATCTTGTAATATTATACAGGAGTGCTGAGTAGGAGTCAGGGTAAGGCTGGTGACCTCAAGGAAAACAAAGCTGGGGTGTAACAGCTGGTGTTTGCTTAATTGGTTTCTGGCTTTGTAACAGAAATGTTTTCAGCACCTTGGAGAGCACATTGGACTGAGGACCAGGCCCTCTTCAGCTTCAGAAAGGGCACTTCTTCAGAGAAGGGGAGGGGGGGGGGGGGACTGCAGATGAAAAGGGAAAGAAAATGAAAAAGAAAGAGACATAGAAATAGAGACAGTATAGGAAATTTTAGGAACATATACTAGGCTTATTTTCTTTTCATTTTTCAAATCTCTGATGGAAGATTCTAATATCATTTGTTTCTTCCCCCAAATCCTTTCACATACTAATCACAAAATTTCTGGGGAAGGAAGAAAGTCTTAAATAAGTTTTTCCTACGGTCTACATCATGATCCTGGAGAATGCTGAAAATAACGTGTCAGGCCTCAGCAAGGCTTAGTCACCTCCGATCTTTGAAGCTGCCATGCAAACAGGAAGGTATCTGTTAATTAGAAAGAATTCTAGTAACCTTTTGAAAAATATACCCCAGTTATTACTTTATTTCATATGACTACAGCAATGTAGGAAACCAATATGTCTGTAGCTGCAAATGGCTTTTTAATTAAATCTTACATGGGCACCTGCTTTTCTTAGCCAGATGGAAAAAGAAAGTGGTCATGATAGGAAGAAACATGAATACAGGAAGTTGTAAGACATGATACTATAAGGTAATAGCCAATCTAATTATTAAAATGCTCCAAAAGTCTTGATAAGTCTAAAATGAATGTAAACATATTAGAAAACACAGTGGCTGGAAGGTTCATTTATTTTACAATACAATGGAATAGGCATCAAACAGGTTAATTGGAGACTATCCAGGAAACAAATAATCTTTGTGTTTAGAATTTGTAAAGCACGAATTGGTCAGTCTACTTGATATTATTAACTACACGGAATAGAGTTATACCAAAATAACAATAGCATCTGTATAGTGCATTATCATTTATACTCTTCTGTTATCTGATTTACAAACTAGCATGGAAGCACATTTGAAAGGTACTGACAGGAAGTTACTGGCCAGTAAAAGGATTGTCTCTGCTCTTGAACAAATAGGTTGAGTTTTATTTTTCAATGTTTCTTGCCAATGTTATCATGATATTATCAATGTTCCTGTCAATATTGAAAATATTCTAAATTATAAAAAATGATTTTTTAAATTTAAATCTTGATCTGGACCATATTTTTCAGAGCTTCAGAATTGCTGATATTTTTTTCTTAATTAGGATTGAAGAATGTGCCCTTAAAAAGAAAGGTCAAGGAGTAAACAACAAAGAAGAAGAGAACCACAAAGGTAAGGTTTACACTGTGTTATGTATAGAGTCATAGGTTCCTCTAGATCTGCATGTGAATAAAGAGATTAAAAGTCGACGTCATTTACCTTACTGAAAAATCTTCAAGAGTAAAGTAATTGATAATGAATAGGATAGTTATATAGTATTAATCTTTTTTTTTTTAGTATTAATCTTTAAAACATCATAAATGAAGTGGCCACATACCCATTTTTATTAACTTTTAAAAATCTCAGAATACAGAGCCACCATCTCTGCCCTGACTGTGCTGGGAAACTCTCTCTGAGAAGATCCATTGGTAGAAAACATTTGTAAGTTTTAAGGTCATGCTTATGTAATGCCAGAACACCAGATTTTAAAAGGAAAAAGCTCTTATCAGGCTTTTATTCTTTACTTCATCTACTGTGAGTCTGACTGAGTCTTTTAAGTGATTTGACCTTTGAATTTGGTGTTGGATAAATGGCTTAAATCATCAATGCACCTTGTCTCTGGTAGATGTGGTCCTGTGGAAATGGGCTCTAATGGGAACTTCACTCTCATTAGCTTAGAATTCTTTCAAAGAGAGAAAAGCTGGATAAAAATGAATAATAATTCTAAGAGAATAAATAGAACAAGGACTGTGGCTGGCCTCACAGCTGACTCACACATGTAGCCATGGGAAAACACTCATCCTTTTGGCGCCTCGCTCTTCAGCTTCTCTTCTCTCAAGGAGACCATCAAGACAAATAAGCTCTATGCCTGTGTTTTGCTTAGAGCTTAATGGCGTATAAAGACTTTGTTCTGTTTTCATGGCTGTAAACATTTTTAAAGTAAAATTAAAAATTAACTGGATATGCCATAATGACATTCTGATTTCCCCCAAGTTGATACTATAGTGTATCTGTGCACTTAGAAAACACTAGAACATGTATATGCCCACCTAATAAAGGATTTGTTCAAGGTTTTCACAGTATTTCCACTACTTTCCATATACATCTTATATGATATCTGTTTTGTTGCAGTGATTTTCTCAAGACCATCTCTCATTATAATAAAAGAGCTCATTTAGGGAAAATTGTGCCTCAATCATCTTTTTAAATCTATTACCTAATAGTATATAGTTAGTACTTGAAAAATATTGAGTGAATAGACTAATGAAAAATAAAAGACTGCTCAGACCATCATTCACACTAACCCATCAACAATAGAGAATTTGAGAGACAGTCATGTTTTGATATTCCTCTTTCACAGGTGTCTGGAATATTTTTACTAGTTGTTGTTAGGTGCTATTGAGTTGATGACAACTCAAAGTGGCCTTATGAACAAAAGATTGAAACCTTGCCTTATCCTGCAATATCCTTATGATCTACCCCATACTGAAGCCCATTATCATAATCATTCTGACAGCATGTGTGATGTTATTAAGAATGGAGCCTTCATTTAAATTCTAAATGTGCAAGGTGACACTGATGGCATAATAGGTAAGCCTTTGCCTGTTAACCTGAAGATCTGCAGTTCAAATTCACCAGTTACTCTGTGGGAGAGAAAAGTGGCATTCTTCTGCTTCTACAGAGATTTAAGCCTTGGGACCCCTATGAGTCTACTGTCTTACTATGAATTTTAATCAATGTGACAGCAATAAGTTTTGGTTGCATGCAGGTGATATACATGCTATAGATTATAAAAATAAGTCATGAATCTTCACTTATCAACACCTAAATGTGATTTAAGGAGGATAAAAACAACTCCTTATTCATAGATAAGTAACAACTCCTTATTCATAGATAAGTAGACAATCAGACACGAATTTTGCTCATGGACCTTCTGTGATGGCAATGCCTGTGGCAAGGCTTTACTAGAGTGTTTATCAAATGAATACTAAAATCTCCAAAACCAAAGCAGTTGGAATTGAGTCCTTTCTGATTCATCGCAGCTCTATGTGACAACCTCATGAACAGAACCAAAGATTAAATGCTTGGCTACTAACCAAAACAGTGAAAGTTTGCACCCGGTTAGAGACCAGAAGAAAGGCCTGAGAATCTGCTTCCAAATCCCAGAGCCTTGCAAACTCTACAGAACTCAGTTCTACTCTGCAGGATATGGATCATCATAATGAAGTGGATACCAGCTTGGGCTAATTTAAACGCAAACTCAACTGATTGCCCTTGAGTCCAAAATATCTCATAGCTGACCTTCTAACAGGTTTTCAAGGATATAAATCTCTTAAGTTAAGATTACCCATCTTTTTCCAGTAGAATCACTTGTGGATTCAGAGCTTTTGTGGCCTAGTGGTTAGAGAAATATGCTCCCAATCCAAAGGCAGGTGATTCAAATCTACCAGCTGTTCTGTGGAAGAATGATGGGCAATCTTCTCCCAAGTGATTTTACAGCTTCTGGAAACACAGTGAAGGGGCATCTATGAGATTCTTCTGAGTTGACAGTGAGGAGTTTTAATATAAATATAGTGCTGAAAAATACTTTTACTTACACCTTGTTATCATGCACTTCCTGGGATATAGAGACTTTCTCTAAAGAGAGGAATAAGAGTAACAGATTCATCATTTAGCATACTGTATGTACTCTACTACTGCAACTATTGAAATACAAGTCTCTGCTCACACTTTTTGTTTCTATCTCAACCCTAGTTAATCTTAGAAAATTTCATGACCAATTTAGTAATTACCCAGCTTCTTTGTGACTTTCTGAAATCTACACACACACCTTTTATTATAACACAGCTGAAAATTAGCCATGAAGATTCCACATAAGTGTAATAAGCCCTATATTGACACAAACTTACTAGCTTCCTATGAGGTAAGGGACTCTCTATTGAGATGACAGGAGTCCAAAACATCCACTGCAACATTTCATGCCTTAAAAACTCATGTTCTTCCAAGTGATTGTTCTCATCTAGAGGTGAATATCAAATATGTATATGCTTAGGAAGATGTTCTAAGACTCTGAGACCCCTGAGACTAACGTTTTAGCAAATAAAAACTCTACAACCATTTGGCCTATTTAGTACCAAGTAACTAACCTAACTAATTATGTGTAAGTTTTTTAAAATGAAGTTTGTTGTACTCTATAATAAAGCAAGAATTTGAGATGTTCTGGCAATTAATCAATAACTGAACTCATTGCCATAAAATTGGAACCATTATATAACTATTATATTTTAAAAGATGATGAGACTACAGCCTAAAGAAGCCAATAAGATTGCCTAAGATTTCATAGTCAATAATTAGCAGATCCAGGATAATTAGTAGAATGCATTTGTTTGTGGTTAGCACAGCACATTTCTGGAAAAGAAAAGAAATCTCATGGGAATTTCTTTTCTTTCCTAGAATGTATCTAACATCACTAAAAATCTATTCTTCCAATAGAGTCTTTCTTCAATCACTCAGATTCAAAACATTTGTTTTGTGATACTTCGATCTCTTTAATTACCTACCTCATTTTTTTTTTTGCAAAGTTGCACTGAGTCGCATTTTCGCATGCTAAAAACAAGCTGTTATAGGAAATGACTCCAATATGTCATACTGCCCTGCTCTGCTTTAGCTCAATCTTGAGGCAACACAACTTCCAGCATTTCAGGGAAATGCGTTACTGTTGCTATGAGGGATTTCTTTTAACACTTGTCATAGTTATTTTTGTACTTTTTTCCTTATTAATGGCTGTGATGATATAGAAAACATGGAAATATATATGTAGTTGAGTTATTTCTGGTTATGCAAGTACATGATTCAGTCCATATTGCTACTTACTTTATTTTTAATTAACTGTCACCTTCTCTCTGCTTCCTGACTCATAGTATAACCTTTAGCAGATGATGTTCTATGCCTCAGTTTCTTCAGTGACAAAGCAGGATTAGTAATACTAACCCTACCTCACTATGGTTGAAATTTTACTGTATTATCTTAGAAGAGAATGTCATTAGTAATAGGCTTCTGTTAATCATTCTCATTGTATTAACAATGAATAGAAGTACTCATCCTCGAGCTTAAAATATGAAAATTAGGTCAACATTCTTCTCATCCATCAGTTTTTGATGCTCTAATATGACAATGTACATTCTAGAAACTTGATATTCTCATGAGATTATATGCTTCTGAAATTTTTTAGAGTGAAAAAAATCATATTTTTGCTTGTTTTATACTTTCCTCCTAGATGATGGTAGCTATACCTGAAACAAAGAGCTTTGGAACTACAGTCATTAAAGCTCTTGTCTGAAGAATAAAAAGTCAGCAGTTCAAACTCAGCAGCCACTCTAGGAAGAAAGATCTAACAATCTTCTTTCATAAAGATTTACAGTCTTGGAAACTGTGGATCAGTCCGACCTTGTTTTGTAGAGATGCTATGAATCAGAATCTACTTGATAACAATGCTATCCCTGAAAACAGGAAAAAGGCATAAGGTGATAGGCATTAAATATAGCATTGATTAACGGTAAACAAGTTGTTATCAGTAGCACCTACTAGAAACACTTAAGAACAGAGATATATTTTCCTTAACTTGACTTCATTTTCTAAACAGCTTTATTTTTAGCTAAAGGCATGGACTTACAAAATATTCTATGTATGGCGATGGAGACAGGCAGATGCTAGCTACCTAGCTTAACCTTTATTTTCAGCCCCATTGTTCAAACCTTTACCAAACTGTAAATTAATTTTTTCCTCTTACAGAAAAATATTACTCCTTTATTTCTTACTAGATAATTTTAATAATTTTAAATGTTTAATAAACATTGTATATAACCTGGGTTATATACAAGCCAGAGAGAAACTAGTTCCATGGGAAAATGATCTTCTATATTTTTCCTCATTTTGCCACATGAAGATTATGTCCAACCAAAGAAAACAATCTGGTGGAATATTAAAACAAGTATTTATGGCTGCACATGTCCCTGGGAGGTACACGAGGCTTGCACTTGTCTAGTAACTGATGTGGAGCTCTGGTGGAAAAGTCCATAGGGAGTTGTGCTGATAATACAAAGACAGTGCCTCTCTGGCAGTTCAAACTCATCATCTGTGGAATAAAGATGGACAATCTCCTCCCAAGCTATTTACAGCCTCAGAAAACCAATGGAGAGTCAGCTATAAGACAGTTCTGACTAATGGCAATGAGTTTCATTTTGAATAGCTAAAAGATTGGTGATTTGAACCTACCCATAGGTGTCTCGGGAGACGAGCCTGGCAATTTGTGTTCAGAAAGATCTCAGCTAGGCAGTACTGTTCTGTTCTAACACATGAGGTATCTAAGTCAAAATCAACCCCATGGCACAATAAAACAACACATATATGCTTTTATGTCAATCAGAAAAGCAAATAATAAACAGGGAATGACTAATTTTTTTAAAATTTAGCAAAATTACTATTTGTTTGGAAGAAAGACCTGCTGATCTACTCCCAAAACATGTTATTGAAAACCATAGCTCTGCACTGCTACTCATGGGGTGAGCTATTAATTAGAAGCAAAACGATGGTACTAAGAGCAGTAACTTGTGTTACATATATGTTAATATATCATCTATAATGAAATAGTTAATTATCAGACAATTTTTTTCTTTTAAGTAATAGTGATTATTTTTTTCCTTTTAGAGGGAAAAATAAGTGCTTCTCAGTAATTCAGTGTTATACTGTGAATTTATAAACTCATTCTGTAAATGTGCCTCTCTAAACACCAAGTACCTCCAGTAGTTTGAATTCACCAGCAGTGGGAGCAGGATTAGCAGTCTTATTCCATTATAATTTACAGCCTCAGAAACACAATGGAGGGCTGCTGTTAGTACAAACAGAGTCAACAGCTGTAGATTTGGTTTAGAAAGGTATTTAGAATCCTGAAGTGGTTTCAACAGTTAGGGCTTTGAGCACCCGTCCAAAGTTTGTAGTTTGAGCCCACCCAGAAAACAGTCCTGACAATCTGCATTTTAAAAGTCAGTCTTGAGAACTCTGTGGAACATTTTTAATCTACATATATGTGGTCACAAGGGGTTGTCATAAGTCAGAATTGGCTTAGTAGTGACAGACATCATATATATTACTTGGATATGTTGAAATTTCTACCTTAAGAAGACAAGGTCCCAAGCAGCTACTCAAGTCTTAGTTTATCTGTTTAACTTTTCACAGAAAATAATGAAAGTCTGAGCCTGCATTCTACCACTCAGCCTACCGTATCTGATTGAAATATATGGTGTCAGAGTTATTAAGGCATAAATTGTTGGCTGTACTATCTGGGCTTAATAAAGTGTGAAGAATGAATTGCTCAGTAGCTTTTTGATAAAGTTTCAATACAACTTGAAAATTAGTTTATATCAAAAGAAGATACATATGATCAATTTGCCAGTGTGTTGATTCTTACACATAATGACCCGGTAGGACAGAGTAGAACAGTCTCAGACTGTTTCCA
Source organism: Elephantulus edwardii (assembly GCF_000299155.1). Classification (NCBI taxonomy): domain Eukaryota; kingdom Metazoa; phylum Chordata; class Mammalia; order Macroscelidea; family Macroscelididae; genus Elephantulus; species Elephantulus edwardii. The sequence continues at coordinate 3,891,951 of NW_006399820.1, read as the reverse complement.
AAGTTTTCATCTTTGTAGAAGCAGATTGCCACATCTTGCTCCAGTAGAGGGGCTGGTGGGTTCAAATAGCCAAATTTTTGGTTATCAGCTGACTCTTTAATCCTTAAGCCATCACAATTCCTGCTTACATAAAATCAGAAAACAAACTTTCAAACTGGTAAAAGAAACACCATGTAGATTCCATAAGGAAATCCAGTTAAGAATGTAAGACATCAATTCAAGATCCCCTCCTTCTACAGCAAGTAAAGCAGTCTCACGTAACTCTTCAGACTCCTGAATTCTAAGACATTAAAGATTTCTTGTCAAAGAAATTAAAACCTCAGCCTTTTGTTGTTTCTTATGTGTCCCATGCTACTTTTTTTTTCATTATTTAAGTCACCTATTGGAAGCAGGTGTGGCATCCACTTCCTATGCAACATGCTTCTGAAAACTCAATGAACTTTGATAAATGATGATAGTAGTAGAAAGGCTTCAGGCCTTTTGTTCATAGGGCTGCTTTGGGTCGTGCTCAACACACTATCAAACAACAACAACGTATTGTGTGCTATCCTTGGGTGGTAGAAACAGTTAAACATTAGACAACCAAACAAATGCTTGGAGAGTCTCCAGAATTACCTCAGAATTAAGGCTTATACATCTTCTTCTATAAGATCATAGTACTGAAAACCCTATGGAGAAGTATAATTTGCACATATGAGGCTGCTATGAGTCACAATTGACTATATGCCTACTACTTAGAGTTTGATTTTTATTTTATGCATTTGGTGTTTTGTTTCACTGATGGAGAGCCAGTACTAGTTGTTGAGTATTTGAAATACTTTTTCATTAAACAAAATGAAGAGATGCTTATAAGAAAGACTAGACTTTAAAAGTATCTTTTATTTTAAGGAAAGAATGCTGTTCAAATAGGTTTACATGATTCAACCAAATTCTCTTCTATAATATATTCGTTGATTCTGATCCTTATGGATGTTGTCATTCCAGTTGAAAAGAATGAGTTCTTGCAGCAACATCTGCGGGTCCAAGCAGGCACAGGCTGCTACTGAAGGTGGTTTCCAGCACTATGGTGTCCGATCCTACCTACACCAGTTTTATGAGGACTGTACCACCTCCATCTGGGAGAATGAGGATGATTTCCAGATCCAGAGATCACCTAACAGGTGGAGCTCAGTATTCTGGAAGGTAAGTGAAGCCTGTATGTTTAAGTTTAAGGAAGTGGAAAAAATTATTGATTATAGAATGTATTGTAGCTAGGAAGAACTGAGAAGTTTGTCATTCTTTATGGGCCTTGTTCCTGATAGCATTAAATCCATTTTCTTAGCCTTTAGGAAATAATAATACACAAATAAACACCTTGGGCTGCAGAAAGTGTTCAAATACAATACAATTGTTGACTAGCAGTTTAAACATAAATGGGCATAATTAATAGCTATGAAGCCTTCCATAAACAAAGCATTATATCCTGTCAGTCTCCCATTCTGGCTGAGTAAGTATCATTTGACAGATTGCAGCAATTATTAAAAAGATATAATTGTGTTTTACAGACAGTGAATATCATGCTTGGCTACTATCCAAATGGCTAATGACTTGAGTCCACCCAGCTCTCACTCTCTCATTGCCATCGAGTTGGAATCATCTCAGCTAACCCTCCAGCAGGTTTTCAGAGGCTGTATAGATTACATGTGTGGAAAGTGCCAGTCTTTCTCCTATGGAGCCACTGGCAGATTTGAACCACCTGTGAGCTGCTGCCTTTCAATTAGTAGCACAACCCTCTGGACTAAGCTACCAGAGATAAATCTAGAAATCTACTTCTGAGAATTTAGTTATTAAAAATTCTGTAGATAACACTTCAACTCTGATCTACTGGAAGTCACCTGAGTCAGTATCAACTCCTCTGAAACTGCATGGTTAATGCTGAGGCATGGTACAGTGCAGTGATCAACAAAGAAGCTGGCAGTGCCTCTGCCTGCTATATGATTATGAGAAAGTTTACCTCTCTGACTTCCAACTTTCTCAACTATAAAAGTTGAAGGACTCAATAAGACAATTCACTTAGTTATCCACCTTTAAAATAAGTAAACACTCTGTGCCTGTGCAGCAAATTTTGAGGTATTGGAGATTAAAATGGTAAACAGGCCAGTCAGCTCCTACCACTCATGAAACTTACAATCTATCCATAATAGGAAACAACCCAAACCAAACACCACATAATAAAGCATTGGATAATAGCCAACTATTAAGCACCAAACTGCAAAAGATTGACAATTCAAACCCACCCAGTGGTTCCAAAGGAGAAAGACCTAATGATTTGCTCCCGTGAAAATTACAGCCTTGATAAAAAAAAACAAAACAAACCTCTTTGGGACAGTTCTGCTCTGTTACATAGGGTCACTAGGAATTGAAAATGATTTAGTAACACTTAACAACAACAACAACATGAAGACAAGCAAACTAGGACTAGAGAATGCTGAAGGGCTGATATTTAGATATGCTGATTAAAGAAAATATCTCTGAGAAGGTGGTATTTGAACAAATACCAGAAATGAACTGAGAGATAACATGGTATGATTGTCTGGCTGGATACAGTTGTATATTACACAAAAGCTCTGAAATTATTGCAAATCTGGTTTGTTTGAAACAAAGCAAAAGTCCAGTATAGTGAGAGTGGAGTGATAGAGGAAAAAAGGATCAAGAGATTAAGATAACAAAGTACAGATGATATAGCCTTGTAAACTATACAGAAGACTTCAGCTCTTACTCAGAGACTTTCAAAAAAGCTATACAGACTTTTGAGCAAAGGAGTGATGAATTCAACCTAATATATTAGGATCATTCTGGCCTGGCTCCTGTATGGAGAAGAAATTACATAATCTCTAAGATGGGAGAAGCTGCTTCAGCCAGGAGGCTTCTAAAGCCCCCAGACTTTTTGCAACAAAACTTTTTGCTCTGATTGGGTGCTGTGAGTGGAGATAGTACAATATAATGAGATTTAAGATAAAAATGCAAACAGACCCATGTCTAAAAAAAATATTTTCCTGTATTTCTATATAGTCTAGCTTCTCAGATTATTTTCCCACAAATTTGGTGGAAGGTTTCATTTGGAAAGAATTGTCCCTTATATCTAGAAACTTTTCAGGCTAAAAGAGGGTATTTAGTGTGTGTGAGTGGGTGGATGGGAGAATGATCAGGGCATAGGGGAGTTAAGAATGTGCTAGGTTCTAGGATGTGTGTAGGATGTGAAGGAAGAGGTTTGGGACAATAAAGACAGGATCAAGCATAAAAACAAGGCATGTGGGGAAAGGAAGCAGCTGAAGAAACTCTTGATGTCAAGAAAACTCAACTCTTTGCTACCAACCCTGTGTTGGGTTTCCATGAGAGGAAGAGAGGAGGCTGCTCATCTTTCTCCCATGGAACTACTAGAGGATTTGAACCACTACCAAGGTGTGATCTTTAGGTTAGCAGCATTTTCCCTTCTTTTACTTTCTCTCTCTTTTTAAAAGAATTTCCACTAGGAAAGTATTCCTTTTTTACTTGCTGAATGATCTCCTACAGCAGGCAGTGGAAACCAGGGTGACTAATAGAACCATCAGTGACCTCTGCCTTCAGGTAGCACCCAGGGCACATGCCCTAACTTAGATACAACTCTTGGTTGAAGGATAAGCTTTCTCAGGACATACTGATGAATTTGATATGGAATATGAGAGGGGAAAGACACAAGGATGATTTGAAAGCGTGTGGCTTAAGCTAGCAAGTGAATAATGTTGTAATTTATTGAGATGGAGAACACTGGGAGATTGTGTGACATTGGTAGAGAATCAAAAGTTCTGGTTTTGCCAGGCTACATTCGAGAGAGCTCTGCTTGCCTAATGATAAATAGTTAACACTGCCATCCAAAAGCACAGAATTCAAATCTATCAGCTGTCTCCTGTGTAATTTACAGCCTCTGAAAATCCACTAGAAGGTTAAGTGGGAGTCAATTTCAATTGCATAGCCATAACAGCATAAATGCTCAAGTGGAGATCTCTAGTGGCAATATAACCTGTTGATTTTTCTTGTTATGTGACACTGAGTCGCTTGCAACTCATAGCAACCCTATGTAAATCAACTCGGAACCCTGCCCTATCTTAAGCCAACCTCATTGTCTCTGACATACCTACTTCCATTATCCCTGTCAAAGCAATTCATCTTACTCAGGGTCTTCCTCTCCTGCTCTGTCCCTCCACCCTTCCAAGTGTGATGTCCCTCTCCAAGGACAGGTCCCTCCTGACAACCTGCCCAAAGTACATCAGATGAAGCTTCAAACATTTGTCCCTGAGGAGGAGCTTTGTTTCACCCTCTCCTGGCTGAAGCTGTTTGTTCTCCCGGCAGTCCATCATATATTCAATACTCTTCTCCAGCATCACAACTCAAAGGCATTGATTCTTTTCCTATCATCCTTAGTCACTCTCCAGGTCTCTGATGCATAGTAAGTAATTGTGAAGACCATGGACTGGATCAGGAGTGTTGACTCAATAATCTTTTGTGGTTTGATGATTAATGTATTTGGTTTCTAAGGCAAAGGTGGTCAGTTAGAACCTTCTAGCCAATAATCCACAAAAAGAAAGATTAGAAAGGAGCAGTTCTGTTCTGTCCTTTGGAGGTCATTGTGCCAGAACCAAGGTGGTGGCAACTATTTTTTTGTTTGTTGTGATCCACAGCATTGAGAAATGTGAAATGCATTGAAATATAGAATCATCTTAAAGACATTGCCACTGGACCATCAGAGTTTGCGGATTAGATGGCATCACCTAGAAAATGAGTACAGAAGGGCATAGAAAAGAAGAGGGTGTTGAGATGTTCCCACATTGAGAAATTTACTAAAGGAGGAAGACTCACCAAGGAGTACTGATAAAATGAAGCATTAAATTACCCCTAAGAGTCTTTTAATGAGCCCTGATGACATAATATTTAAGCACTCAGCTGCTAACTAAATGATCAGTAGTTTGAAACCATTGTCAGTGTGGGAGAAAATCCTGGTAATCTTCTCTCATAAAGACTATAGCCTTGAAAACTATTGGGCATTTCTGCTCTGCCCTGTATCTTCACTTCTCTAGTCTCAACTTTCCCCCAAAAGATCCCACAGTTTTTCACACAACAGTGCACAATAATGAACAATGTAACTATGTTTTATTGACATTAGAGTGTGGCAAGGATAAATAGCATCATAATAGCAAGAACTGACTTCAGACTGCAGAGTCTCAAACTCCAGCTCTCGTGACTACTAGTTCTGTAAATTTAAACAAGGTGTCTCTCTGGAGACTAAGGTGCGCCTGATACAGGCCATGATTTTTGCAATCACTTGTTATGCATCAGAGAGTTGGACAATGACTAGGGAGGATAGAAGGAGAATTGATGCCTTTGAGCTGTGGTGCTGGAGATGAGTATTGAATGTACCATGGACTGCCAAGAAAACAAACAGAATCATCCTAGAGAGGGTTAAACCAGGCTGCTCCTTGGAGGTAAGGATTCTGGGGCTTCGCCTGACATACTTTGAACATGTTATAAGGAGAGACAGGTCTTTAGAGAGGGACATCATGCTGGGTAAAGTAGAGGGACAGCGCAGGAGGGGAAGACCCTCTATGAGGTGGATTGATTCAGTGACTGGGGAGATAGGGATGGGTGTGTCAGAGGCAGTGCGACTGGCACAGGATAGAGCAGGGTTTAGGGCTGTTGTACATAGGGTCGCTATGAGTCGCAAACAACTCGACGGCACATAACAACAATAACAACAACTTATCCTAAAGAGCCAACTCACTGATTTGTAAAATAAGAATTGTCAGAGTACCTACTACATAAAGTTGTGAGAAATAAATAAGGTATCTATTAAGATCTTAAATTAGGGAAAGAACAGTTTTAAAGCAATATATGATTGAGTGTTATGATTATGACAATCGTCCTGAGTATAGGTTGCATAGTGGAGTGTACTCAGGGCAATTTTACTTTTCTAAGAGAAGAGCGAACTGGGGGGAAGGAGTGGGCAGGGAGAAAAATGCAACAATGAATGAATGGAAATCCAAATATCTCTGTAAATGTTCATTAAAATTAATAAAACACATTTTAAAAAAATTATCTTAGATCAAGTATGATGTGTATGATGAGGTATGATGTGCACTCAAAGTATTAGAAGTATCAGCTACTACTACTGAATACTATATAGAAGACTGCATTCTAAAATGAACTAAATTAGAAATCTAGTTAATAAATAAAATATTAGGTTATATGGCTCTTAAATTGGATTACCCAAGATCACATAGTGATTCAAAATCTAACCAGTGTAACAGACTGTGCTAATATTGGTCAGATCAACATTGTTGCCATGTAGAAATCTCATCTCTAATGCCTCTTTACTGGCCTAAACCAGCTAAATACAAAGCCAAGCTTGACACATATTGTATTTACCCAGATAAGTGGGTGTTTGCTTCCCTATTTGTCAATAAAACAAATATTTGCTTGGCATATCTGTTGTGCTAAGAACCTTAAATGACTCTGACGTACAGAATATTATAAGTGTTCATGTGGATCAGAAGCACTGATGGTTATATAATTTGTGAAGCCATAAACCCATCAAATAATGCCTGGTTACAATTGAGAATCCACCACCCATCTGTCAGTTTGTCATACTATATTAGCTTCCATGTTGCTATGATGCTAGCAGTATCATGGTGAAGAGTTTTCAGTAAAACTTCCAGAATCAGATGGGCTGGTAAGAAAGGTAACATACTTCTGAAAATTAACCATGAGTTGCAACAGATATAATAACAGGGCTATGGATCACAACAACAGATACTAGCACATAAAATGTTCAAAAAATGAACCCTATTAGTTAGAAGGCACAAAATACACAGTAGCCACAATAATGAGCTCAAGCATATCAATAATTATAAAAATGGTATAGAACTGTGAAATGTTTTGTTCTGTTGTACATGGGACTGCCATGAGTTGGACCTGACTCAATAGCAACCAGCTAAACCAGATTTAAAACTGGACTCACTATAAATGATTAGCCTTGGTAATTGGATTTCAATATATTCTCTCTTCTGTTTAATACAGACATCCAAAAGTATGTATTCCCTGTTGTGCCTAGATGTTAGAGAAGGAGAGGGGGAGCAACAATCTCTTCCCTCATAAAAATTATTTACTAACAAAATTGAAATCCTGAATTCATAAACTAATCATTAAACACCAGACTGCAAATTGAGATATTTAGTCAACTGTATATCAGAGTCTTAGAGACCATATCTCTACCAAGAGAATATACCATCTGCTCTTGGAACTCCTACTGAGAAAGATGACAGAATTCATTCCAGTAAGTTTATTAAATGGTCTGCGGCAACAGAGAAAGGCACTGGTTATGCACGTATTTGTGTCATTATTCTTTTTCATGGCTTTGCTTTTCATTTTAAACTGTGTCTGTAAGTAGTTCAACTTTCTGGCATCTTTCTCTCCTCTTCCACTGTGATGCTGACAAGGTCACATTGTTCTCTCACTTGGGACTATGCTCTTATTGCCTTATTTTGAATATGTCCTTGAGCCAGATCCTTTGCAATGGACAACATGAAAAGATTTAATGAGAATCAAGGTTGTAATCAAATGGACACAAGTAGAATCTTCTTCTTTCGTATTTCTTTAGTAGTAATTTTTTTTTCTTTCTGCAAATATGTGTCTGTCTTCTATGTACTAAGTTATGTGATAAGTTCTGGGATACAGCTCTAAATAAGATGCTGTTTTTCACCTATATAGTCCTTGACTTGAGGGTGCTTACAAAATAGTGAGAGAGGTACAAGGACTGTTAAAATACTAATATTGTTGCTAAGTGTCACTGACTTGCCTTATACTTATAGTCACCCTGTGTATAATAAAATGAGAAACATAGTCTGATGGCACATGACCTTTCAGAATCCCTGCTATTGTTAAGCCCATTGCTGTAACATCTGTATCCATCTGTGTCTTGGAGGACCTTCCTCTTTTGTTGACCATCCAGGAAGTATATCTTTCTCCAGGGACTGGCCCCTCCTGATAATACACCCCAAAATGTGTAAGACAGGGCCTCACCATCTTTGCTTCTAAGAATCATTCTAATTGCATTCCTTTAGAGTTAAATTTGTTTGTTCTTTTGTCAGTCCAAAATAAAATCTTTACCGACACCATAATTCAAAGACATCAGTTATTCAGTCTTCTTTATTCATTATCTAACTTTCACATGCATATTAAGGTGTTTGAAAATACCATGGCTTGGATCAAGAGTACTTTAGTTCCCAAAATGGCATCCTTGTTCTTGAGATCTTTCAAGGGGTCCTTTGGAACATATTTGCCCACTGCAATATGTTATTTGGTTTCTTGATTGCTGCTTCCATGGATGATAATAATAGATCTGATAAGCAGGTCAGGCAGGAGTTTAGGGAGGTTACGACATTCAAAGCTTGGGCCCTGCAGAGAGGTGAGCAGCAGGTCTTCAAAGAAGAAAACGACACTTTCTAAGAGGATTCTCTTCCTCCGAATTGCCCTAACCCAGATGGCTCCATTCTATATAACTTTTTTCCCTTTCACACACTGCTTTTCCCTATCACAGGGATTCTCACTTCCAAAAGTTAATATTGCCTCATTTCAGGCGGAGCAGCTGTGTTCTCCTGCTGCCAGCTCTGCCTATCACTCTATTTCCAAACTTGAACAGTCCAGTAGAATGTAACAAAGGAGTTGTTGGTCAAAATAAACACAGGCATAGTTTGCCTTTTAGTTGCTGAGTGGTTTTCCAAGGATGGACTGCGATCTCTGGCTTTTGGCGTTCTGCAGTGCTATTTCTAGAATCTAAATTTTCTTCCCTGTCTAATCCCCAATTTGACCAGCAGGGCCTGGTTTTCAGACATCCTCTCAACAATCGAGGGAGTCTGCAAGTTTCACCTAGCATATATTGTCCTTGGTATTGTTGTTGGTGTTGTGTTTTGGTTTTTGTGGGTTGTTTTTGTTTTGTTTTTTTGTTTGTTTGTTTGTTTGTTTTTCCTGGCCTGGAGGGCCCTTTTCTTTCACCATTGGTCTGACCTACACCGTCCAAAGCTCCAGTGTTCTGTTGTACTTGGGAAGAAACCACTCCTAGAAATAATCCATGTCTTCTCTAAACTAGGCTGCTTTGCTCCCTTACCCTGTTAAAGATACTCTGGTTTGAAATGATTTCTTTTAACTTTCTCAGTTTAACAGAACTCCTCCCCTGCCCCTGCAATCAACATTCTTTTAGATCTAGTACCATATTAACACACATTTGTGTCTAGAGGGGAGAGGGGTGTGTGTGTGTGTGTGTGTGTGTCTGTGCATCTGTGCGTGTGTGTCTGTGTGTGTGTACATGATGATTTATCCTAACTCTTTTCATCTCCATTGCATTAACTGGAAAGCAAACTACTTCTAATCCCATTGTAGCTGCTTCAGTTCTAGCACCCCACTCTCCCTGACATACCCCAGAAGGTTCAGAGTCCCTTTATGGGCACAGAATATCTAATAAGTGTTGCTCATTAGACTTTCTTTGATGCGTTTTTCTTTTTAGCATTTTTTAAGTTCATGATTTTTTATGTCCTCCTGCCCTCCACAGACAGCTGGCGTATCTCTGATACTCTGATATAAATAGGAGAGGCGAGAGACTCAGTAAGGTCAGACACTTTGCCGTCCCTGAAGTGAGCAGTTCTCCATCTGCAATGCATGGTTTGCCTTTTAGTTTCTGAGTGCTATTCCAAGAGTGGATTGTAATCTATAAAGTGCTGTTCGTTAAGGAGCAAGCAAACTGCACTGATAATCAATCACCTGGCTTCGTATTCAGCTGTCTGGAGACTTTAAGTTAGTCAATCAAGAATATTTATTGAGCAGGAGGTTGGAACGAAATCTGCTGTGAGGGGAAAAAAAATGGAAATAGAAGCCTGAGAACACTAGTCTCCATTGCTCATAAAAAATTTCAGAAACTAGGAAGGCTACATTTTTGTTGGCCTCAATTTTTTGAGAATCAGTGCCAATACTTGAAGAGGCATGTGATTCCATAGCATATGAGCCATGTCACCATGGATATTTTAGTTCATTTAGTCTGTGCATTCAGTATTTTCAGGATGTGAGTCATTTTTTAGAAACTATAAATGGTCTTTGAAGGTGAATTTATTTGCCACTATGTTTAGAAAAATGTAGAAAACAATAAAAATATTCCAACTTAATATTTTCTGTGATAATATATCAGTATATCTTGAGCAAAAAAGTTTTCTGTGTTCTTTTAGGTAATGTAATGTCAATTTTTTTTCTTCATTTTCTTTATAATATACCATAAAGGAAATTTGTCCAAACCGGATGACTATAACTCAGAAATTCAAGTGAAAAAAGGATAGATGGTGCCCTATATGGTAGAAGTAAAAGCAAGAGAAATGGAATTTGGAGTCAAACAGAATCAAATTGGAGCCCATTTCTATTGCCTACTAACAATAAAGCCGTAGACAATAATTCTTTGACCCTTTAAACCTCAATTTTTATGGGTGAAATGAAAAGAAAAATATTTCCCCCCTAAGAAGAATGGGAATCCCAGAACATTTAATCGTGCTAATGCGAAACCTATACTT